>NW_006792596.1:4579908-4705483 GCF_000442215.2 Lipotes vexillifer
ACAATTCTGTATGAAAAACAAAAAATATAAGTGTTACCAATTCTGCCCTGTGCCTCCTAGATTCCTTTTCAAGACTAAAGGATTTATTCCCTTGGTTGCTAGAAAGGTTGTCGGTCTTGCCAGGAACTGCCTCTGCTGGAGTCCCTCCCCCAAAGCACAACTCCTTAGAAAACCAATTTTCTAAAAACTACAGAAATAGTGAATTTAGGGAGAAAGTTTGACTTCTAGGGATAAGGGAGAAAACCTATAGAAGGGGCCAAGTTGTAAGCTCTCCCATCCCCTGGCCACAAGACTGATATTCAGACTTTGTCAGGAAAGGTATGACAGGGCTGTCTGGGGTATTCTGGCTCAGAGATAGCTCACCAGAAGCCGCCCTCTGGGTTGACATCAGAGTTCACTGGAGCACTGTGGGCCGGAGCTGGTACACAAGAAGCTACCTGCTGGACGGCATGGACTAGAGTCAGCTCACAGCCACTGGAGCGCTGGAGAAATCCTCCGAAAGTTGAGTGGAGAAACTCATTGAAAGGCTGGCGTCATGGGGTTCCCACATGCCTATCCCCACATGCATGCTAAGAAGAAGAGTTATTAAAAATAGAAAGAAAGGATAGAAATAGACGTTTCTCCAAAAAAGACATACAGATGGTCACCAGGCACATGAAAAGATACTCAACATCACTAATTATTAGAGATAGGCAAATCAAAACTACAGTGAGATATCACCTCACACCAGTCAGAATGGCCATCATCAAAAAAACTACAAACAGTAAATGCTGGAGAGGGTGTGGAGAAAAGGGAACCCTCCTACACTGCTGGGAGAAATGTAAATTGGTGCAGCCACTATGAAAAACAATAAGGAGGTCCCTTAAAAAACTAAAAATAGAATCACCATATGATCCAGCAATCTCACTCTTGGGCGTATATCTGGAAAAGAGAAAAACTCTAACTTGAAAAGATACATGCACCCCAATGTTCACAGCAGCACTATTTACAATGGCCAAGACATGGAAGCAGCCTAAGTGTCCATCAACAGATGAATGGATAAAGAAGATGTGATCTATATCTATCTATCTATCTATCTAAAATAGAGTATTACTCAGCCATAAAAAAGAAAAAAAATAATGCAATTTGCAGCAACATGGACGGACCTAAAGATTACCACATAAGTGAAGTAAGCCAGAAAGAGAAAGACAAATATCATATGATATCATGTATATGTGGAATCTAAAAAATACAAATGAACATATTTACAAAACAGAAACAGACTCACAGACATAGAAAACAAACTTATGGTTACCAAAGGAGAAGGGGGGAGGGATTAATTAGGAGTATGGGATTAACAAATACACACTACCGTATATAAAATAGATAAACAACAAGGATTTACTGTATATCACAGGGAACTATATCTAATATCTTTGATAACCTATAATATAAAAGAATTTTTAAAAAGCATATATATAACTGAATCACTTTGTTGTATACATGAAACTAACACAATACTGCTAATTAACTATACTTCAAGTTAAAAAATAATAGAAAGAGAACCCCTTTCCTCTGCTATAACTTACATTACCCTCCAGTGTCCTCTATTGACAAAACCTAACACTGAGTCACCTGACAAAGGAGAAATGTTTGTAGGATCCAGCTCCAGTACTGCAAAACAGGGGAGCAGGGAAGGTGGATTTAGAGCTGATAGATAATAAGATAATAACTGGTGTAGTCTATCACAGAATTAACTTTGTTAAATGACATAATAAGAAACAGAAGCACAAACTGAGGAAAAATGAACCAGAGTTTTTTCAAATACGCTATGTTTTTTGTTTTTTGTTTTTTTTTTCCTTGCGTTATGCGGGCCTCTCACTGTTGTGGCCTCTCCCATTTGCGGAGCACAGGCTCCGGACGCGCAGGCTCAGTGGCCATGGCTCACGGGCCCAGCCGCTCCGCGGCCTGTGGGATCTTCCCGAAACGGGGCACGAACCCGCGTCTCCTGCATCAGCAGGCAGACTCTCAAGCACTGCGCCACCAGGGAAGCCCCAAATACGCTATGTTTTAAAAATGAAGAATTATGCCCAAATGCATCCTGAATACATTATATAAGCAGGTAAATACATTTAGTTCTATATATAATATATGCTTCAAAGCCAAGTCTACCTTTCTGAAGCACTAAAAATATTAAAAAGTTATCATCGTCCAGGTTATTATGACTATTCTCTTCAAGTATGTAAACAAATTCAGTTAGTAAATAAATAACTCAGTTACCCAAAAGGCCTGAATCCCAAATCTCTATCCCCAAAATACCTTTCTCCTGAGCTCCAGACACATTTAATCTATTATCTACCAAACACCATTATTTGGATGTGCCATCAGTTCTTCCAGCACCAGCATCCAAATCTCAGTCAGATACTGGTAAATTAGCTCTCAAAAATAAAAACCAACCCTGAATGTGCTTTGTGCCAATTTCTGCAGTGTAAATATTTCCAGCATGGCCTCACAAGTTGCTGACAATTTAGCAACCCTTAAAACTAATCCTAATTACCTCTTCAGTGTCTTAGGGAATCTCAGCCTCCTTCACTTCAATATTCAAGCCAAAAACATTGGTTTCATCGTTTATTTCTCCTCCCCCTTCACCACCCATTTCACTGAATTACATCAGTTCTTCAGCTTTGTCTGTTTCTCTAATCTGTCACTGCTGTTGTTGCCACCTTACATCATGCCATTTTTGTTTCACTGGGCTAATTGGTGCTCCTGCCTCCAGTCCATCTTTCCCATGGATTTTTCACTGCAGCAAGAATGACCTTTTTTTTAAATTTGAAATATAATTGACATATAACATTGTATAAGTTTAAGGTGTACAATGTTGTTGATTTGATACATTTTTATATTGCAATATGATTACACCTGAAGCTTTACACCTTTATAAAAAAGCTAACACCTTTATCATGTCAGATAATCATAATTTCTTTTTTTGTGGTAAGAACATTTCAGATGTAGTTTCTTGGCAACTCTGAAGTATATAATACAGTTGACTTTAATCATCATGCTGTGCATTAGATCTTGGTTAACTTATTTAAGCTATTAGTTGCAAGTTTGTATCCTTTAACCAACATCTCCCCAATTCCCACCCCATAGCCCCTGGTAACCACCATTTTACTCTCTGTTTCTATGAGTTCAGCTTTTTCAGACTCCACATATAAGTGATATCATACAGAGTTTGTCTTTCTCTCTCTGCCTTTTCTCTCTTAGCAAAATACCCTCAAGGTCCATCCATGTTGTTGCACATGGCAGGATTGATCTTTCAATGTACACAAACTGGAGGCTTCACTGATATTAAAAAAACACTTGTGGCTTTTGCAACGGAATATGGTGATCTTTGACTCCTGAGCACCTTTCTAACCCCATCTTACCTTACACCCTAATTCTTTTCGCCCTGCATCCCTCAAACTGCCTTCTCTCCAGCCACTTGGAACTATTTACAGCTCCCAGTGTGACTGCTTTCCCTGACTTTCAGGCTTTTACATACACAGCATTCTCTGCTTAGATTGCTTTTTGCTTTTAATTTATACTTTTTTATACTTCTTTTTCTTATCAATGGCCTGGTCAAGTTTTAAATTCCCCCATTGTTCATCAACTAGCTTCAAAGTTGTACCTGTTTATATTCTAATTATCCTTATATTTTAAGTTGTATGCATATTTTACCCTAACAGAACAGTAGCTTAAGGAAATTTCTACTCTCTTCCCTTACACAAAAACTTGAGAATGCCTGTGTACACTCTTCCCCCTGACAATACTCTTATTCCTATCTTGTATTTTATTTATATCTTTCTGTTAGCTGCCCCCAAATTATTTTTAAAGCCATCAATTATTTATATTTGCCTATATGCTTAGCAATTCTTTGCTCACCTTTGCTTACAATGTCTCACATTTTTTCTACCTGGTTTCAATTTCTTCTTTCTGAAGTACACTCTTTAGTAGATCAGTGTCTTTGCCTAGAAACCTCTGCAGTCTTTGTTTGCCTGAAAATGTCTATTTTAGCCTCAACGTTCATCACGAATTTAGCAATTCTGAATTAGAATTCTAGTCTGATGATTATTTATTCTCAGCACTTTGAAGATGCCATTCTCTTGTTTTCTAGCCTCTAATGTTGCTTTTAAAATCTCTGTTGTCCAATCAATTCTAATTCATTTGTTCAAAATGTCTATAAATGGGTTTATTTTTATATAATCTCCTCAGAACTCACTGTGAATTTCAATCTGGGGATTCATATGTTTCATTAACTCGAAATCCCTCAGATATTAGCTCCTTAAATATCTCTTCCCCATTCTATCAGCTCTTTCTGGAAATCCTACTTCAGACAGACAGATGATAGATAGATAGACAGACAGACAGATAGATAGATAGATAGATAGATTCTATCATTTTATTCTCCATGTCTCTTAATTATTCTCCCATATTTTCTATCTCTTTTTCACTTGTGCCCACTTGGGGAATTATCTCCAGATCTTTTTTCTTTTTTTGGCTGTGTTGGGTCTTCATTCTGTGCATGGGCTTTTTCTAGTTGCAGTGAGTGGGGGCTACTCTTCGATGAGGTGCACAGGCTTCTCATGCGGTGGCTTCTCTTGTTGCGGAGCATGGGCTCTACGTGCACGGACTTCAGTAGTTGCAGCACGCGGGCTCGGTAGTTGTGGCACACAGGCTTAGTTGCTCCACAGCATGTGGGCTCTTCCCGGACCAGGGATCGAACCCGTGTCCCCCTGCATTGGCAGGCGGATTCTTAACTGCTGCACCACCAGGGAAGTCCCCCAGATATTTTTTCTTGAGCATAGTTTGGTCTAATTTGCCCTATAACCCATTCTTTATGTTTTTAAATTTTAACATCTATAATTTTCATTTCTAGAAGTGATACTTAGTTTTTTTCAGCTTTGCCTGTTTATTTTTTTGCCTTATCTTCTTTTTTTTAATTATTATTATTGTTAACAACTTTATTTCCCTTTGGATCTCTTTGTTTTAAATATAATAATCCATTCAACAAATTCTAGAATTATCCTCAACACTGAGGATACAACGGTAAATAAAACAGACAAAAAGATTTCTGTCATTATTTAGCTTATATTTACATTTTACGGTCTCTTTCAGATTGCCCTATTATCTCAAGTTCTCAGGGATGCTGACTCTACGATGTGTTATGATTTCCCTACGCACTGTGGATGACTTTCGTAATGGTGGTGAGGAGAGACTTAGGGCTCATCATGAGTGAGTTTTTTTCTCCGTGGGGCTCTGTGTACAGCTGGGTTGCAAGTATTCCTTCAGAGTATTTTTGTATTCACATTTGATTCTACCAGATGTCCAAAGGATTTCATCGTGTTAAGATCAATTTTTATGGTACAACGTCCACGTCGAAATCCCTGCACCATGACGAGACTGAAATTTGTATATCATATCCTGCATGAAACAAGCTTTGAGTTTTGATTTCTTATAAAAACATGCTTTTTTCATTTGATTTGTTTTGTTTTCCATTCACAGCCCTGGGCAGAGTTATGCCTTTTACTTTTTTCTGTGATCTCATAGGTAGAGATTTTAGTTCCTTTCTATGGAAGATTTAGCCCTTCCTGATTTTATGCAGGAACCTCAGTTTTAAATTCATGCCCTGTCCTGACCTATTCCTGAGTGGGAATTAAAACTCAAATACCTGGCTATAAGGGCCTAGCTTCAGTGCTAATGTCTTAAGCCCCAACCCTAAAACCCTCACTGTATTACTACAGCAACTCGTGTTGTTACTGCTTTGTGTCCTCTCTTTTCCCTTGATTTTATTAAAAAAAGAAAAGAAAAGAAAAAAGAAAGACTTCTTTCTGTTT
Organism: Lipotes vexillifer; assembly: GCF_000442215.2. Lineage (NCBI taxonomy): Eukaryota > Metazoa > Chordata > Mammalia > Artiodactyla > Lipotidae > Lipotes > Lipotes vexillifer. Next base: position 4,585,761 of record NW_006792596.1, read on the forward strand.
GAAAGTTATGTATTATTTTTTGTTTGCAAAACTTTATGTTAGCTTGGTCTGCCAGGTGGATCTGGCCATTTACACTCTCTGCTTGGAGCACTCAATTCACTAGGTCCCCAACACCACATATGTTCTTACTGCAAGTGGAGACTATCCTATGAATATCCTATATAATATTTACCTAATTGCATTGTTTGTTTCTTTATTTGAATTGTGCCCCCTCTCTTGAGTTGCATGAGATTAGGATACATACCTTATTCATCATTATGTGGTAGCACAGTGCCTGGGACACTGTAGACACTATTTATTGAATGATTAAATGATTGAATATATAAATATGTGAATTAATTGTATCATAATGGACCAGCAGACTCACATTCTTACACATTCAACACACATATACACATTCACATATATAAATATATATATATATATACAATTTTGACATCTTAAAATTAATTTTATAAAAAATGCTTTGGAGTTTAAATAAATACAGAGCCCCAGAATCAATAAATTATTTTGAAAATACAATGGCAGTTATGGAGCAAATTTCTGAAATTCAAAGAACTGACTAATTTATTAATGTTGATTAATTTTGAAAAATCTCAATTTTTTAGATTATAATCATGACTGAGGATTATCAGGATGTTATTATAAACTTGTTAAATTAGTTATGTAGATGAGAAGGAAGTACTTATGCTGGGGGATTCCTCTACTTCACTTTTCAAATGAAAAATATCCTTATTCAGAGCTTAGGAAAATGAAGAAAGCAGTTTACTAATCACAATCCTTTTTCATGTAGTAAGGTCCCCATCTATTGTAATTTCACTAAAAGTCAAGTCCTATAGTCTCGCATTTTTGCAACTTCTGACATATGCATGCATTTATAAATTATTATTGCATTAAACAGTTGTGAATGCCTTGTTATATGTTCTATAATGTCAATTCCTTCTCTTTCTCTTTGTGTCTTCTAGGTAACATTGCTAAAACTTTAAATGATTATGCTGATCTTGAATTTTTTTCTATGTTCTTTAAAAATATTATAAAAATTTAAATAACAGTGCAGCATAGATGTAGCTAGTAATAACTTTGATGCTGATTCACTTGACAGAGAAATGATTCCTCTCTTTGACTTTGTTTTTCTAGATTTTGTTCCTCAAGCACTTCCCTATATTTAGATTTATTATAGCATTTTTATTTTATTTTTTTTAATTAATTTATTTATTTGGTACGCGGGCCTCTCACTGTTGTGGCCTCTCCCGTTGCGGAGCACAGGCTCCGGACGCGCAGGCTCAGTGGCCATGGCTCACGGGCCCAGCTGCTCCGCGGCATGTGGGATCTTCCCGGACCGGGACACGAACCTGTGTCCCCTGCATCGGCAGGCGGACTCTCAACCACTGTGCCACCAGGGAAGCCCTATTATAGCACTCTTAAAATGTTAGTTTTGCTACTGTCTCCTGATGCTAAGAAAAGATTTCCTGATGTCAGGCAAAGCAGCAGACTTCATTAGTGTCCTTATGAAAAACAATAAGTTCTGTGAAATTACATTAAACTAGACCATTTTTATTTGAAAACTAGAGAAGTATGCGTTGCCTTGCAGAAAAGCCTTCCTCCAGAGAACAAATAAACAATTTCTACTAATGCAGAAAATCATTTGAGTAGATGGGAAAAACAACTGACAGGAGGAAGTTCAATTTACTTTCATATTGCATTTAAGTGACCTGCTTTGCATCACTAGGCCCAAGAAAGCAAAATTAAGTATTACAAATGAAGTAGAATTAAAATATTCCTCTACCTTATAAATATAAATTTAGGTCAAAATATTACTGTATATTTTTTCCTTAAGAGAAAATTTAGAAAATACTACAAGCAAAACAAGATCCATTTATCATTGTATTTATGTCTATAACAACATCAACTGCAGCCATCATGCCAATATTCAATGACAGATGACATATGCTATAAAGAAATCTAGTTATATACATCTATATCGTATAAAATCTGCCATATTAAATAGACTTTTGCTCATATTAAAACTACTTCTAATTTTCTATGGCAGAGTAAGCAATTTATTAGGAAGCATGTTTGATGAGAGCAATTAAATTCTCATCTTTCTAGGATGGTAGCATCCTTCATGGACGAGACATACAACTTCAAACAAATGCACCAAATGAAAGGAGAGAAAAAGCCAGTAGCAATAAGTTTTCACAAAACTAGTTTTTTCTGTCCCCAGCTGTCCAAATAGAACAATGGTCTACTTTATGATAATACTATTCTACATGGAAAACACACAAGTAAATATCCAACAGAAAAAAATTATAGATTATTTTCATTGCTCTAGAGATCCTTGAAAGACATCTAGCAAGTCCACTTCATTCAGTACATCACAGTTCAGAAGAGGAAGCTAATGACTAGAGGATAAAACATTTGTGTAAGGACCTTTGACTTGTAAGTATCAGCAATGCAAGTTCATTGTAAATAATGGGACATGTGATGGAGCTATGATGGTCATGAGGCAGAAAAGACTCTCAAAGGAATCCAAGAAAAGGAATTTTATTCATCCGTTTTATTTTTTAGATTCCACATATAAGTAATAACATAAAGTATTTGTCTTTTTCTGTCTGACTTATTTCACTAAGCATAATACCCTCTAGGTCCAGCCACATCATTGCCAGTGGCAGAATTTCATTCTTTTTATGGCTGATATTCCATTGTGCGTATATATACCACATCTTCTTTATCCATTCATCTGTTGATGGACACTTAGGTTACTTCCATATCTTGGCTATTGTTAATAATGCTTCTACGAACATTGGGGTGCATGTATCTTTTTGAATTAGTGTTCTCATTTTTCCAGATATATACCCAGGAGTGGATATGCTGGATCATATGACAGTTCTATTTTTAGTTTTTTTCAGGAACCTCCAGAGTGGCTGCACCAATTTACATTCCCACCAACAGTGTACTAGGGTTCCTTTTTCTCCACCTCTTCACCATTTGTTATTTATAGACTTTTTGATAATAGCCATTTCTGACAGGTATGAGGTAATAACTCATTGCCGTTTTGATATGCAAAAGAAATGTTAAACTATTCAGGATCCACGTAGCTCTCATCTTGTTGCTCCAGTAACAATGAGAGCAGGAATTTTCGCATCTTCTTGACTTGTGCACTGCCATTAATAGCCTAGGTATTTCCCAAGTCCTGGTTCCTCTCAGTGTGCTTTTGACTAATTCTCTTTCTACCAGCAAGGCTACCCTTTATTCTGTGTATTATTTTCTCATTTCAGTCAGCTTCTTCTCAAACTTTCACTAAACATTTGCTTCGTCAGGGCTTCTTTATATTTGTAAATAACCATTAACTTCTGCTTACGAATCTTCTTGGCCTCTCTCTGCCTCATGTCATTTCTTTTTTTTTTTTTTACGAAATTTTGCCTTTTTTATTTTTAAATTTTATTTATTTATGGCTGTGTTGGCTCTTCATTTCTGTGTGAGGGCTTTCTCTAGTTGCGGCAAGTGGGGGGCCGTTCTTCATCACGGTGCGCCGACCTCTCACTATCGTGGCCTCTCTTGTTGCGGAGCACAGGCTCCAGACGCGCAAGCTCAGTAATTGTGGCTCACGGGCCTAGTTGCTCCGCGGCAATGTGGGATCCTCCCAGACCAGGGCTCAAACCTGTGTCTCCTGCACTGGCAGGCAGACTCTCAACCACTGTGCCACCAGGGAAGCCCCTCATGTCATTTCTGTGATGTTCCCATTGCTCTCATCTGATTGTCTCCACACTTCATAGTAGAAGTTCTCAAGAGACAAAACCTGATTCACTGGAGTGATCTCTGCTGTTTGAGAGAATGGGGCTTTCCACATCAGACTATTCACAGGCATCTGCCCACTATTGATTTTATTGGCTCTGGACAAAAGAGAGGTCGGAACAAGGGGTCAGAAAACATGTGGTTTCCCCAGCTCAAGCAACAGGAACACAGAAGCTTCCATTTGTCAGGAACTGTATGTGAGGATGTGTCCACTATACATAAATGACATCTCCCACTCTCTTTAAGTGTATATTCCACACGCTTCTCAAACTGACATGCATACTATTCCCCGTTTATAATCTACCTTTTCCATTGCTATATAGATTTGTTCATGTTAGTTCTTCCGTTTTAGCAATCCTCTAATTCCCATCTCATCTCTCCTGGCTGAAATCCTATTACATATTAAGGGTCCATTCTTAAAGGTCAGTTTCTTTAAAGAGCCCCCCTTATTCCCCTTAGCATTTTAATTCTAATTTTTATGCCATTGTATTGTTTCATACTGCAAATATTTGTATGCTTTATTTCCTAACTTAGATTTTAACTTTCTTGAAGGTATGGTGTGTTTTTATCTTCTCTTTATTCTAAGCAGCACCTAATCCAATACTGTATGTTTACTCTTCAGAAAATTCTCACAGAATAAATTAATTCGACCATTCAACAAATATGCTTAGTATGTACTGGGCACTACTGTAAGCTCTGAGGATACAGCAGTGAACAAAAAAGTCAAAGATCCCCACTCTCCATTCTACTGGAGGAGAAAATAAGTGCACAAGTAAAATATATAATATGAGAGAGGGTGGTGATTGTTATGGAGAAAAGCAGGGAAGAAAAATTCAGAGTGCTAGCGGTTAGGTGGTAATTTTAATAGAGTGATCAGGGAAGTGCTTACTGAGAAGGTGACATTGGTGCAAGACCTGGAAGGGGAGCCCCAGGAGCGAGCTACGCAGCTGTCTGAAGGAGGAGCCCTAGAAGAGAGGAAACAGCAACATGCAAATACCCACAGGCAGGGGCATGTCTGGCACGTCCAAGAAGGAGCAAGGAGGTCACGGAGCCTGAAGGAGGGAAGGAGAGAGTAGTTGGAGCTGAGAGCAGAGAAGTCAGGGTGGGGAGTGGAGCTCAGGTAGGGCCTTAGAGGTGGTTGTTAAGGGTTTTGGTTTTCCCCAGCAGAGGAGAGCTATGATTTTACTTATACTTTAGAAGAATGATTTTGCTGTGTTCAGAGGAAACTGAGCGGGGGCAAGAATAGATGCAGGGAGACAAGTTGGAGGCTCCTGTGATACGGTGAGAGATGATGGTGACTTGGACCAGGAAGGTAGTGGTAGAGATGGTGAGAAGAGGTCAGATTCTAGATATATTTGAAGGTATAGCTGACAGATTTGGCTGGTAGATCGCATGTGGGGTGTAAAGGAAAAAGAAGATTGAAAATTACTTCCAAATTTTGGGGCCTGTGCAGCTGGGAGGATGGAGTCGCCATTTGCTGAATCAGGGAAGGTGACAAAATAATAGGTTGTCAGGGATAAAATGAGGGCTTCAGTTTGAAATGTCATATAGAAAGTTGGGTGTAAGAATCTACATTTCAGAGGAGAGGTCCAGACATTGAGATATGAATTTGGGAGTCATCAGATTATAGACAGTTTTTAGAGTCACAAGGGTTAGATACAATCACCTGAGAAAAGAGTGTAGAAAAAAAGAAGTGAAGAATTCTAAGGACTGAGAATCCTGGGCCTTTCTGAAACACAGGGTTACTTCGTTCATTTAATACTATGCATCGTACTAACTTCTATTAAGATTCCCATTTTACAGATAAGGGAAACGAAGCACATAGGAGTTAGATGCCTGCAGTCTAACTGTATTTTCTACACTGTAAAATGGCAGTTATTCAAACCTGTGTGATCTGGCTTCAGAATTGCTCTCACCCACTATTTTATCTTGCATCTCAATGAATATTATCCATATGTTGCCTGATACACAGTAGATATTCAGTAAGTATTCACTGAATGTGACTGCAGTACATCAGCAACAATTTCATTCCTAAATCTAGAAATAAGTCTTCATCAAATAACTCTTTGGCAGTTTGGAAAAATATCCATGAAGCCAAAGAGGAATTTTCACATGGGGAAGGTGGGAAGGCCAAGGGCGTAATTTAGGCCACTTACAGTTAGAGTGGCCACAGCTGTTCTCTCCAATCCCGGTACCTCTAAGATTACCAAGCAAAACCCACATGCTTCTGAAGCAGTCCAAACACAGATACTTAACACCCATTTCCTTGTTCAAACGCCCCATATGCTGGACTCTGATTAGCTCTTCTGGCACCAGCACACAAACCAATCCAGGCTGGTTGCTTTCTGGCTTGTCGTGTTCTGTAGTAAAGCAGAGAGACTCAAACAAAATGAAATAGTTCAGTGCCAAAACTATTCTGATCTCATTTCTGTCAATAATGTAGAAAATGCATAGATAGAGTTCAGATTTAACTTGGTGCTGCAGGCTGGTTCCTAGGATGTCTTCAGTTAATACACAAGGGGTATATTTCGGTTCGCCCAAGTCCTTCAGCTTGTTTCTTCTAAATTAGGCATACCTTTATGTAAGCCAAAAAAAAAAAAACGGGGGGCGGGGAGGAGACTGTTGAATGATGTGGAAAAATGAACCAGTGTATCCCCGGCTTAGTGAAATAGATAAAGAATACAGCCAGTAGCTGTTGGTGTATTGGTGCGTCCTCCCAGATCAAGACTCAGAGGCCCCAGTCTTTTTTAGGGAGCATCTGAGGTGAAGAGTTGGATTTGGAAGTGTCATTCACCCACACTACATGAATGAGTTGTCAGCTGCAGCAAGCCAAGCTCCTAATCAAGACTCAGACCTTTTATAAGCCTACCTTTAGAACCACTTCCAACCTCCCTATACACAAGCAGGAGCTTTTTGTCCATTCATCACATTAATGGTAGCCTTCCTGTGGTCCTCTCTCAAAGCTGCTTCATTACAAGCAAGGGATTGTATATTGCATTGACTTATCTCTTCCTAAGACACAGTGACAGATCTAATTAATACTTTATTAACTGCTTTACCATACTGAGAGAAACAAGTTTACCATACTGAGAGAAGCAAGTTTAATAAGTCATACATTCTTCTGATCAGTTGTATTGACCTATGCTTTTATATAATTCACAATACGATTCAAGACAGACATATGTACTCTAAATAGTCAAAGCTCCTGTTTTATTGAATGTTTTTATATAACGTTTGGTTTTATTTTGTGGTTTAGAACCTTGAAATCTAGATTTAGTTAAAGGCTCATCAAGTTACAATACTACATGTATTCTTATTTGAGGTTCACTTGTGGATTATTTTCTTATTTAATAGGAAAATTATGGTTTCTGTGAATATGTGGATTACTCTGAATATTTTTTGATTAATATTTATGATTTGGAGATTGTTTTCACAAAAAATGCTGTGCCATTTAAAAGCATACAGGGAATGCCGTCATGTTATTTACTATCATGTAGAGATATTTAAACGCGTATTGCTGACCTATGAAACTAAATACATAAATTTAATTAAAGTTCTCTCTTTATAGTACAAAACAGACAATTTAATAGTTTCATTTAAGAACTCCCTGAGTCAGATGCAAAGTTACATTTAGCCTGATGTTGATTTTTTTTTTTTTTTTTTACCCATATGTAACCAACTGGAACCCGGCTGTCAAAGAAAGCAAACGAGATGTAATCAACAGCCTATTACTTGATTTTTAATGACACCTTTAAAATGTCTACGTTCTAATCCCAAACACCATTGTAAAGACCTTTCTTAAACAAGGTTGAAATTCTCATCATTTGCTCCTAAAAACAAGATGATTATATTGCCAGATATAAAAACAGGATGTGTTCATATTTATAGAAGGTAGCTTTATTTACGTATCAGAGGGACTTTTTTTTTCAGAAATGGCTCTGGTTTCTGACTCTCTAGTACCTGTCCAACAAAACTTAGGTAAAAGCATACACTTAAAAGACAAGTAGGACTTCCCTGGTGGGGCAGTGGTTAAGAATCTGCCTGTCAATGCAGGGGACATGGGTTCAATCCCTGGTCTGGGAAGATCCCGCATGCTGTGGAGCAACTAAGCCCATGTGCCACAACTACTGAGCCTGCGCTCTAGAGCCCGCGAGCCACAACTACTGAAGCCCACGCACCCTAGAGCCTGTGCACCGCAGCTACTGAGCCCACACACTTCAGCTACTGAGCCCATGTACCACGACTACTGAAACTCACGTGCTCTATGGCTCGCGTGCTGCAGCTACTGAGCCCATGTGCTGCAACTACTGAAGCCCACGTGCCTAGAGCCCGTGCTTCGCAACAAGAGAAGCCACCACAATAAGAAGCCCATGCACTGCAACAAAGAGTAGCCTCTGCTCACCACAACTAGAGAAAGCCCACGCGCAACAACGAAGACCCAATGCAGCCAAAAAAATATAATAAAATAAAATTTAAAAAGACAGACAAGTAGTCAAAACTTTTAAGTTCACTTATCCTATATTATGCAGCAATTCTCCTCAGTTGTACAGGAAAGTAATATATAAATGTTATTTTTCTTGAATAGTCAGACACCTCATATATTTTTTTTATGTCCTGGTAGGAAAATAGCAAAAGAGATTAATTTAGCATTGGAAGTCAATATAAAAATCAATTTCTATGCATTATGTGACAGATTTTTGCTCAATATGTATCCTGTATATCAATATAAAAATCTTGATTAACATGTCAATTTCCTACACACAAACACTAGACGTGAAGCATACTTACCCCAGATAAATAATTCCCCTGGGCAAAAATGGCGATTAATTTTATAACTCATACTGATCCTAGTGGAATATCAGGTTTAGATGTCTTAATTATCACTGCATAAAGATTACAAATGTCATCATGATTACAGCAGGGACTGAAGATTTCCTACAGATTACAAGGTCCTTCAGGCTCACAAAATTTAGAGCAAGAAGCATGGTTTGAAGTACTCCCTAGAATTAGTAACTCCCTTGTAACCTCTGCCAATGCCTACTGACATTGCAGGTGCTTAGAGAGATGTTTTTTATTCCTTATCAGAGGAAACTGAGCCCCTTGGAGAGCATGTGTGGAAATTTGATATACTCAACAAACTATCCATGTTTATTATACCATAATTTGTCCTATTAAAGGCACAAATTTTACATTCAACTACTCTGGTTGTTTAGCAGAATGACAACTGCTTATTAGTTAGCCTTTCCAGACAAATCTCTAGATTGAAAGTAGAGGGGTTGGAAACATAGAAATTCTCATATAGGTTACACAGCAAAGGAACCTTTAATGCCAGGTGAGGAACTGAAATGGAAATGATAATGAGAGTACACGCAGACTAGGATACAGATGTTAATTTAAGACAATATAATGCTAAATGTGACCAGCCGCTAACACCCATAATTAATCTCCTGCCTTACTGTGTGAGAATTATAAAGCTAGAGCTTAATGGTTTAAATAAAAACCAAAACAAAATTACTATATCTTTGAGAGAGCCTCAGAAATATGTTCAATTTACGGAGTTAAGCAACAGAATACTGTTTATATTTTCTACATGAAATCATGATTCAACTAAAAATAAAACACCCAATATGCAATAAATAAAAAGTCACATGTATGTTTAATCTCAGATTACCAACAAAATAAAAGACTTATTTACTAATATGGAATGGTTACTTCTCAAATGCCCCCAAAACTCCTGAATGGAAATAATTTAAAGCTTATGGGGAGACCTTCAAGATGGCAGAGGAGTAAGACGCAGAGATCACCTTCCTCCCCACAAATACATCAGAAATACATCTACATGTGGAACAACTCCTACAGAACACCTAGTGAAAGCTGGCAGAAGACCTCAGACTTCCCAAAAGGCAAGAAACTCCCCACGTACCTGGGTAGGGCAAAAGAAAAAAGAAAAAACAAAACAGAGACAAAAGAATAGGGACGGGACCTGCACCAGTGGAAGGGAGCTGTGAAGGAGGAAAAGTTTCCACACACTAGGAAGCCCCTTCACTAGCAGAGTCAGGGGGTGGCGGAGGGAAGCTTCGGAGCCACAGAGAAGAGCTCAGCAACAGGGGTGCAGAGGGCAAAGCTGAGAGATCCCCGCACGGAGGATCAGTGCCAAACAGCACTCACCAGCCCAAGAGGCTCGCCTACTCACCTGCTAAGGCTGGTGGGGGCTGGGAGCTGAGACTCTGGCCTCGGAAGTCAGATCCCAGGGAGAGGACTGGGGTTGGCAGCGTGAACACAGCCTGAAGGGGGCTAGTGCACCACAGCTAGTCGGGAGGGAGTATGGGGAAGAGTCTGGAACTGCCTAAGAGGCAAAAGACCATTGTTTTGGGGTGCACGAGGAGAGGGGATTCAGAGCACTGCCTAAGCGAGCTCTACAGGTGGGCGTGAGCCATGGCTAAGAGCGCGGACACCAGAGATGGGCATGAGAAGCTAAGGCTGCTGCTGCAGCCACCAAGAAGCCTGTGTGCAAACACAGGTCACTATCCAGACTCCCCTCCCAGGAGTCTATGCAGCCCACCACTGCCAAGGTCCTGTGATCCAGGGACAACTTCCCCGGGAGAACACAGGGCGCGCCTCAGGCTGTTGCAACATCACTCTGGCCTCTGCCACCACAGGCTCGCCCCACGTTCTGTACCCCTCCCTCCTGCCGGCCTCAGTGAGCCAGAGCCCCCTAATCAGCTGCTCCTTTAACCCCGTCCTGTCTGAGTGAAGAACAGATGCCTTCAGGCGACCTACACGTAGAGGTTGGGCCAAATCCAAAGATGAACCCCAGGAGCTGTGCGAACAAAGAAGAGAAAGGGATATCTCTCCAAGCAGCCTCAGGAGCAGCGGATTAAATGTCCACAATCAATTTGCTGTACGCTGCATCTCTGGAATACCTGAATAGACAACGAATCATCCCAACACTGAGGTGGTGGAATTTGGGAACAGCTGTAGACTTGGGGTTTGCCTTCTGCATCTAATTTGTTTCTGGTTTTATGTTTACCCTAGTTTAGTATTTAGAGTTTATTATCACTGGTAGATTTGTTTATTAATTTGGTTGCTCTCTTCCTTTATTTTTTTATATATATAGATATATATATATTTCCTTTTTCTCTTTTTGTGAGTGTGTGTGTATATGCTTCTTTGTGTGATTTTGTCTGTATAGCTTCACTTTTACCATTTATCCTAGGTTTCTGTCTGTTCGTTTTTGTTTTTTGCTTGTTTGTTTGTTTTAGTATAGTGTTTAGTGCTTGCTATCACTGGTGGATTTGTTTTTTCGTTTGGTTGATCTCCTCTTTGTCTTCCTTTTTCTTTCTTTTTAAATTACTGTTTAATTTTTAATTTTGAATATTTTTTTATTTTAATAACTTTATGTTATTTTATTTAATTTTTTCTTTCTTCCTTTCTTTTTTTTCCCTTTCCTTCTGAGCTGTGTGGCTGACAGGGCCTTGGTTCTTGAGCTGGGTGTCAGGCCTGTGCCTCTGAGGTCAGAGAGCCAAGTTCAGGACATTGGTCCACCATCTCAATTCTAAGACCCAGCTCCACTCAATGACCAGAAAGCCACAGAGCTGGACACACTATACCAAGCAACTAGCAAGACAGGAACACAACCCCACCCATTAGCAGAGAGGATGCCTAAAATCATAATAGGTCACAGGCACCCAAAACACACTCCCAGATGCAGTCCTTCCCACCAGAAACACAAGATCCAGCCTCATCCACCAGAACACAGGCACTAGTCCCCTCCACCAGGAAGCCTACACAACCCACCAAACGAACCTTAGCCACTGGGGGAAGACACCAAAACAACGGGAACTATGAACCTGCAACCTGCGAAAAGGAGACCCAAAACACAGTAAGATAAGCAAAATGAGAAAACAGAAACACAGAGCGGAGGACGGAGCAAGGTAAAAACCCACCAGACCAAACAAATGAAGAGGAAATAGGCAGTCTACCTGAAAAAGAATTCAGAGTAATGACAGTAAAGATGATCCAAAATCTTGGAAATAGAATGGAGAAAACACAAGAAATGTTTAACAAGGACCTAGAAGAACTAAAGAGCAAACAAACAATGAACAACACAATAAAAGAAATTAAAAATTCTCTAGAAGGAAACAATAGCAGAATAACTGAGGTAGAAGAACGGATAAGTAACCTGGAAGATAGAACAGTGGAAATAACTGCCACAGAGCAAAATAAAGAAAAAAGAATGAAAAGAACTGAGGACAGTCTCAGAGACCTCTGGGACAACATTAACTGCACCAACATTCGAATTATAGGGGTCCCAGAAGAAGAAGAGAAAAAGAAAGGGACTGAGAAAATATTTGAAGAGATTATATTTGAAAACTTCCCTAATATGGGAAAGGTAATAGTCAATCAAGTCCAGGAAGCACAGTGAGTCCCATACAGGATAAATAGAAGGAGAAACACGCCAAACTATCAAAAATTAAATACAAAGAACAAATATTAAAAGCAGCAAGGGAAAAATAACAAATAACATACAAGGGAATCCCCATAAGGTTAACAGCTGATCTTTCAGCAGAAACTATACAAGCCAGAAGGGAGTGGCAGGACATATTGAAAGTGATGAAAGGGAAAAACCGACAACCAAGAGTACTCTACCCAGCAAGGATCTCATTCAGATTCAATGGAGAAATTAAAACCTTTACAGACAAGCAAAAGCTAAGAGAATTCAGCACCACCAAATCAGCATTACAACGAATGCTAAAGGAAATTGTCTAGGCAGGAAACACAAGAGAAGGAAAAGACCTACAATAACAAACCCAAAACAATTAACAAAATGGTAACAGGAATATACATGTCGATAATTACCTTAAGCGTAAATATCTTAAATGCTCCAACCGAAAGACATAGACTGGCTGAATGGATACAAAAACAAGACCTGTATATATGCTGTCTACAAGACACCCCCTTCAGACCTAGGGACAGATACAGACTGAAAGTGAGGGGATGGAAAAAGATATTCCCTGCAAATGGAAACAAAAGAAAGTTGAAGTAGCAAGTCACATATCACACAAAATAAACTTTAAAATAAAGACTATTACAAGAGACAAAGAAGGACACTACATAATGATCAATTGATCCCAGAAGAAGATAGAACAATTGTAAATATTTATGACCCAATATAGGAGCACCTCAGTACATAAGGCAAATGCCTTATAGAAATCAAAGAGGAAATCAAAAAAATACCTGGAAACAAATGACAATGAAAACATGACGACCCAAAACCTATGGGATGCAGTAAAAGCAGTTCTAAGAGAGAAGTTTATAGCAATACAATCCTACCTCAAGAAACATCTCAAATAAACAACCTAACCTTACAACTAAAGCAATTAGAGAAAGAAGAACAAAAAACCCCACAAAGTTAACAGAAGGAAAGAAATCATAAAGATCAGATCAGAAATAAATGAAAAAGAAATGAAGGAAACAATAGCAAATATCAATAAAACTAAAAGCTAGTTCTTTGAGAAGATAAAAAAAATTGCTAAACCATTAGCCAGACTCATCAAGAAAAAAAGTGAGAAGACTCAACTCAATAGAATTAGAAAGGAAAAAGAAGAAATAACAACTGACACTGCAGAAATACAAAGGATCATGAGAGATTGTTCTGTTTATGATCATGTGATCATAAACAGACCAATCACAAGCACTGAAATTGAGACTGTGATTAAAAATCTTCCAACAAACAAAAGCCCAGGACCAGATGGCTTTACAGGCAAATTCTATCAAACATTTAGGGAAGAATTAACACCTATCCTTCTCAAACTTCCAAAATATAGCAGAGGGAGGAACACTCCCAAACTCATTCTATGAGGCCACCATCACCCTGATACCAAAACCAGATAAAGATGTCACAAAGAAAGAAAACTACAGCACAATATCACTGATGAACAGAGATACAAAAATCCTCAACAAAATACTAGCAAACAGAATCCAACAGCACATTAAAAGGATCATACACCATGATCAAGTGGGGTTTATCCCAGGAATGCAAGGATTCTTCAGTATATGCAAATTAATCAATGTGATTCACCATCTTAACAAATTGAAGGAGAAAAACCATATGATCATCTCAAGAGATGCAGAAAAAGCTTTCGACAAAATTCAACACCGATTTATGACAGAAACCCTCCAGAAAGTAGGCATAAGGGGAACTTACCTCAACATAATACAGGTCATATATGACAAAGCCACAGCCAACATCGCTCTCAATGGTGAAAAAATGAAACCATTTCCTCTAAGATCAGGTACAAGACAAACCATTTCCTCTAAGATCAGGAACCAGACAAGACAGGTGTCCAGTCTCACCATTATTATTCAATATAGTTTTGGAAGTTTTAGCCACAGCAATCAGAGAAGAAAAAGAAATAAAAGAAAAGAAAAAGAAATAAAAGGAATCCAAATCAGAAAAGATGAAATAAAGCTTTCACTCTTTGCAGATGACATGATACTATACGTAGAAAATCCTAAAGATGCTACCAGAAAACTACTCGAGCTAATCAATGAATTTCGTAAAGTATCAGGATACAAAATTAATGCACAGAAATCTCTTGCATTCCTATACACTAATGATGAAAAATATGAAAGAGAAATTAAGGAAACACTCCCATTTACCACTGCAACAAAAAGAATAAAACATCTAGGAAAAAACCTGCCTAAGTAGACAAGAGACTTGTATGCAGAAAACTATAATGATGAAAGAAATTAAAGATGATACAAACAGATGGAGTGATATACTATGTTCTTGGATTTGAAGAACCAACATCGTCAAAATTACTGTACTACCCAAAGCAATCTACAGATTCAATGCAATCCCGATCAAACTACCAATGGCATTTTTCACAGAACTGAAACAAAAAATTTCACAATTTATATGGAAACACAAAACACCCTGAATAGCCAAAGCAATCTTGAGAAGGAACTATGGAGCTGGAGGAATCAGGCTCCCTGACTTCAGACTATACTACAAAACTACAATAAGACAGTATGGCACTGGCACAAAAACAGAAATATAGATCAATGGAACAGGATAGAAAGCCCAGAGATAAAACCACACTCATATTGTCACCTTATTTTTGATAAAGGGGGCAAGAATACAATGGAGAAAAGTCCGCCTCTTCAAGAAGTAGTGCTGGGAAAACTGGACAGGTACATGTAAAAGAATGAAATTAGAACACTCCCTAACACCATACATGAAAATAAATTCAAAATGGATTAAAGACCTAAATGTAAGACCAGATAGTATAAAACTCTTAGAGGAAAACATGGGCAGAACGCTCTATGACATAAATCACAGCAAGATCCATTTTGACCCACCTCCTAGAGTAATGGAAACAAAACCAAAAACAAACAAATGGGATGTAATGAAACTTAAAAGCTTTGCACAGCAAAGGAAAATATAAACAAAATGAAAAGACAACCCTGAGAATGGGAGAAAATATTTGTAAATGAAGCAACTGACAAAGGATTAATCTCCAAAATATATAAGCATCTCATGCAGCTCAATATCAAAAAGACAAACAACCCAATGGAAAAATGGGCAGAAGACCTAAATGGACATTTCTCCAAAGAAGGTATACAGATTGCCAACAAACACATCAAAGGATGCTCAACATCACTGATCATTAGAGAAAGGCAAATCAAAACTACAATGAGGTATCACCTCACACCAGTCAGATTGGCCATCATCAAAAAATCTACAAATAACAAATGCTGGAGAGGGTGTGGAGAAAAGGGATCCCTCATCCACTGTTGGTGGGAATGTAAATTGATACAGCTACTATGGAGAACAGTATGGAGGTTCCTTAAAAAACTAAAAATAGAACTACCATACGACTCAGCAATCTCACTACTGGGCATATACCCTGAGAAAACCATAAATTAAAAACAGTCATGTACCACAATGTTCATTGGAGCTGTATTTACAATAGTCAGAACATGGACGCAACCTAAGTGTCCATCGACAGATGAATGGATAAAGAAGATGTGGCACATATATACTATGGAATATTACTCAGCCATAAAAAGAAATGAAATTATTTGTAGTGAGGGGGATGAACCTAGAGTCTGTCATAGAGTGAAGTAAGTCAGAAAGAGAAAACAAATACCATATGCTAACACATATATATGGAATCTAAAAAAAAAGGTTCTGAAGAAACTAGGGGTAGGACAGGAATAAAGATGCAGATGTAGAGAGTGGACTTAAGGACACAGGGAGGGGGAAGGGTAAGCTGGGACAAAGTGAGAGAGTGGCATGGACATATATATACACTACGAAATGTAAAACAGATAGCTAAGTGGGAAGCAGCCACATAGCACAGGGAGATCAGCTCGGTGCTTTGTGACCACCTAGAGGGTGGGATAGGGAGGGTGGGAGGGAGACGCAAGAGGGAGGGGATATGGGGATATATGTATACATATAGGTGATTCACTTTGCTATACAGCAGAAACTAACACACTATTGTAAAGCAAGTATACTCCAATAAAGATGTTAAATTAATTAATTAATTAATTAAATAAAGCTTACGGACTTACAGTATGATCATTTCCACTTTGTACTATTGTACACGTTCATTTTTATTTGATTTTATTTAATTGAAACTTTTTTTCAGATATTAATGTCTAATTTTTTCACCTGTGTTTAATTAAAAGCCTGGTGTGCCAGCAAAAAATTTAGAAAAGTATTACATATATATACTGAATTAACGTAAGTTTACCTAGTACAATGCTATTGCATTGTTACCATCTATTTATAATGGGGAACTTAATTGGTTGAAGCTTAAGGACAATTTCATTGTGCTCTATCTCTTATCTTTGAAAATAATAAAAATAAATAACATATATTGCATACGAGAAGTAATAAAATTATTCTGAAATATTAATATATTGTATGATAATATTAAATAATACCAGGTGCAAGATATTTGCATTTGAAAATTCAGCTCTTCACAATATTATAGAGGAATTTATTTGAATCTAATTTCGCCTATCACATAAATAAGAACAGCATTTTCAAGAAATGAATACAGGAAATTTTTATTAAAGATAAATATTATCCTAAATTACATATCTGAAATCCTCATGTTAGCTAATTTAATAGCTGTTTTGAAAAATGATACTATTTAATATGATTATCTGATATTGTACATCTTAGATTAAAAATTTTTAATTTAGTCTTAAACTTGGCATTCTAGATTCACATTTTTCCCCATTGAAACATCCAGTAAACCAGATTTTACAACACATTACACTAGCAGTCTGCTTTCTATTGTTTTTAAAAAAGTAAGCCCTGCACATGCATGGTACTAGGCAGTCCTAAGATATGGTAATGAAGATTTAATAATGACCAGTGAAACGCTTAAAGTACACCTTGCCTGCTTTCCAGTTCTGCCACGGCTTAACTTTACTGTCCAAAAATGGAGTATGGAATTCTTTATTTACATGTTTTCTTTTCCTTTTAACAAAATAAAGAGGTAACACTCTTACATTAGAACTCATCAGAAATATACATATATTTTAACAGCTTATTCATACCACAGTTGCTTCAACTGGATTTGAAACTCATCTTTGCTGTTACTAAATCTGCAGTTACTTTTTAATACCCCTTTATTTTTTAATAAATGGTTTGTATAACACCTATTATTTATCCTCAAAAATAATATTCCCATTCATTTTATGTCCTGTGATATACTTCTATACATAATCTCAATAACAAGAGTAATCAAGACCTAAAGTCCTTTTCACAGTATAAACTAAAGATTCGAGTGCATTGCAGAGAAACAAACACAACATGATGGGAACTGCCTGTAAGTTACATGATCTTTCTTAAATGGAGAAACTAACCAGAGTCCAGTTAGAGTTTGATATTTTGGCAAAATATTTTTATAATTTAAAGGACATTTCCTCTAAATCACCTTTTCAACTCTACCAGGGTGGGCGTGGCACACTCCTTAGCTTTTGCTGTTTCCTAATTCTCAAGTTAAATTTGATAAGTGCTGACTGCTTATTTGTATTTGAATGTTATTTGAATTTTTGCCCTGTGCCACAAAAGGTTTAAAGTGGTCTATAATACATGGACACCCCTCAAAAAGATGAGTATACAACATGCAGAAGTCACATTTGGCAAAAACAGATCACAAGGTTATCACACCTTATGGCACAATGTGCAAGGCACTGTGCTAAACCCCAGAGATTTAGGGATAAATAAGACTAAGTCTGTAATTTGCTCACATGTGAGTTAAGATGATAGAAATACTCTAGAAGGAAAAGAAATGGATCACTGAACAAAGTGAGTATGAGGGCTGATTCTCAGCACAATTATTAAAGAGGAATATACATCTTCAGAATTGTGGCTTCTTTCAATAGTTAGCTTTGTTTCCTTGGACTGTCTTTGTCCCCATCAACATGCTGCTTCCTGGCTGCTCAGGGTTGGGATCTGCTTCTGGATTATCTATGACCAGAAATCTCACCAGCCCTAAACTTATCAGGATGAACTTTATAATGTAAAAATATTCTATAAAAGAGGATTAGAACAAATTTTGAGGTCTTCCTACACTCTTCATGTCACAGTCCTTTAGTAGACAAGACTTCCACCACCATCACCAGAACAATACCACCACCACACACTAATTATCCAATTTAAAATGATTCTAAAACAAGAAACTGAGGCCAACTAAAAGGACAAAGTTGCTATAGTAGAAAATAATACCTATGTTTTGGGACAGGCAACATCTTACAATAAATTTTGAATTGCATTGTAGTGAATCTCAACCTCCATTTATGCTTGAGTGCCTCTAAAGGGAGCACACATCTAGGATAGATTTTAATCTCTAAGCAAGAAATAAAACAACTAACCTTGGCCTCATTGTGATGGCATCTCCTGTTCTACTATTTGTTTCCATCCTTTTAATTATAAAATGAATTCAGCTTCAGTTTAATATAAATGTTTAAAGTGTTCATACCAGGTTATAAACACTTAAAGTAAAATATCTGCTACAACAAAACTAAGGATATCAGAGTGATTTCAAACTGAGAAATAATTATGGTGGAGAGGAGAGTGCTGGTATGGGGCAGGGGAAGAAATATATATTTCTGGAGTTAAAAATAAGAAAAATAAAACGACCACAGACAAAGCATTAGCTATACTAACCAAGAAAAAAAGAGAGAGGACTCAAATTAAAAAAAAAAAAAAAAGAATAAAGAGACATTACAATTGATACCACACAAATACAAAGGATCATAAGAGACTACTATAAACAATTATATGCCAACAAATTGGACAACCTAGAGTAATTGAAAAATTCCTAGAAATATACGATCTATCAAGCCTGAATCATGAGGAAATACAAAACCTGAACACACCAGTTACTAGTAAGGAGATTAAATCAGTAATCAAACCTCCCAACAAAGAAAAGTCCAGAATGAGATGGCTTTACTGGTGAATTCTACCAAACATTTCAAGAAGAATGAATACCAATCTTCAAACTCTTCCAAAATGTACAAGAGTGGGAAAACTTCCAAACTAATTTTACAAGGCCAGCAATACCCTGATGCCAAAACCAGATAAGAACACTGACAGAAAAAGAAAATTACAGGTCAATATTCCTGGTGAACATAGATGCAAAAATCCTCAACAAAGTATAAGCAAACTAGTTCAACAGTGCATTAAAAGGATCATACAATACGATCAAGTACTGTATTCCAGGGATGCAAGGATAGTTCAACATACACAAATCACTGTGACACACCACATTAACAAAATGAAAGATAAAAATAATATAATTATCTCAATAGATACAGAAAAAGCACTTGACAAAATTCAACATTTTTCATGATAAAAACCCTCAACAAACTGGGTATAGAGGGAATATACATCAAATAATAAAGGCCATATATTCAAAAATCCTCAACAAAATACTAGCAAACAGAATCCAACAGCACATTAAAAGGATCATACACCATGATCAAGTGGGGTTTATTCCAGGAATGCAAGGATTCTTCAATATACGCAAATCTATCAATGTGATTAACCATATTAACAAATTGAAGGAGAAAAACCATATGATCATCTCAATAGATGCAGAGAAAGCTTTTGACAAAATTCAACACCCATTTATGATAAAAACCCTGCAGAAAGTAGGTGTAGAGGGAACTTTCCTCAATATAATAAAGGCCGTATATGACAAGCCCACAGCCAACATCATCCTCAATGGCGAAAAACTGAAAGCATTTCCACTAAGGTCAGGAACAAGACAAGGTTGCCCACTCTCACCACTCTTATTCAACATAGTTTTGGAAGTTTTAGCCACAGCAATCAGAGAAGAAAAGGAAATAAAAGGAATCCAAATCGGAAAAGAAGAAGTAAAGCTGTCACTGTTTGCAGATGACATGATACTATACATAGAGAATCCTAAAGATGCTACCAGAAAACTACTAGAGCTAATCAATGAATTTGGTAAAGTAGCAGGATACAAAATTAATGCACAGAAATCTCTGGCATTCCTATATACTAACGATGAAAAATCTGAAAGTGAAATCAAGAAAACACTCCCATTTACCATTGCAACAAAAAGAATAAAATATCTAGGAATAAACCTACCTAAGGAGACAAAAGACCTGTATGCAGAAAATTATAAGACACTGATGAAAGAAATTAAAGATGATACAAACAGATGGAGAGATATACCATGTTCTTGGATTGGAAGAATCAACATTGTGAAAATGACTCTACTCCCCAAAGCAATCTATAGATTCAATGCAATCCCTATCAAACTACCACTGGCATTTTTCACAGAACTAGAACAAAAAATTTCACAATTTGTATGGAAACACAAAAGACCCCGAATAGCCAAAGCAATCTTGAGAACAAAAAATGGAGCTGGAGGAATCAGGCTGCCTGACTTCAGACTATACTACAAAGCTACAGTAATCAAGACAGTATGGTACTGGCACAAAAACAGAAAGATAGATCAATGGAATAGGATAGAAAGCCCAGAGATAAACCCATGCACATATGGTCACCTTATCTTTGATAAAGGTGGCAGGAATATACAGTGGAGAAAGGACAGCCCCTTCAATAAGTGGTGCTGGGAAAACTGGACAGGTACATGTAAAAGTATGAGATTAGATCACTCCCTAACACCATACACAAAAATAAGCTCAAAATGGATTAAAGACCTAAATGTAAGGCCAGAAACTATCAAACTCTTAGAGGAAAACATAGGCAGAACACTCTATGACATAAATCACAGCAAGATCCTTCTTGACCCATCTCCTAGAGTAATGGAGATAAAAACAAAAATAAACAAATGGGACCTAATGAAACTTCAAAGCTTTTGCACAGCAAAGGAAACCATAAACAAGACCAAAAGACAGCCCTCAGAATGGGAGAAAATATTTGCAAATGAATCAACTGACAAAGGATTAATCTCTAAAATTTACAGGCAGCTCATGCAGCTCAATAACAAAAAAATAAACAACCCAATCCAAAAATGGGCAGAAGACCTAAATAGACATTTCTCCAAAGAAGATATACAGACTGCCAACAAACACATGAAAGAATGCTCAACATCATTAATCATTAGAGAAATGCAAATCAAAACTACAATGAGATATCATCTCACACCAGTCAGAATGGCCATCATCAAAAAATCTAGAAACAATAAATGCTGGAGAGGGTGTGGAGAAAAGGGAACACTCTTGCACTGCTGGTGGGAATGTGAATTGGTTCAGCCACTATGGAGAACAGTATGGAGGTTCCTTAAAAAACTACAAATAGAACTACCATATGACCCAGCAATCCCACTACTAGGTATATACCCTATATACATATGTATAAAAAAAAAAAAAAAGGCCATATATGCAAACCCATAGCTAACATCATACTCAACAGTGAAAAGCTGAAAGCATTTCCTCTAAGAACAGGAGCAAGACAAGGATGCTCACTCTTGCCACTTTTATTCAACATAGTATTGGAATCCCTAGCCCCAGTAATCAGACAAAAAGAAAGAAAGAAAAAAAAAAAGGAATCCAAACTGGAAAGGAAGAAGTAAAACTGTTATTGTTTGCAGATGCCATGATGCTATATGTAGAAAATCCTAAAGATGCCACCAAAAAACTGATAGGACTAATAAACAAACACAGGAAAGCTTCAGGATACAAGGTCAATATACAAAAATCAGCTGCATTTCTATACACTAACAAACTATGAGGAAGGGAAATTAAGAAACAATCCTGTTTACAATTGCATCAAAAAGAATAAAATACCTAGAAATTAATCTAAGAGGTGAAAGACCTGTACATTGAAAACTATAAGACATTCATAAAAAAAAAAATTGAAGAAAACACAAATAAAATGGAAAGATATTCTATGCTCATGAATTGGAAGAAATAATATTGTTGAAATGTTCATATTACCTAAAGCATTTGACAAATTCAATGCATCCCTATTAAAATTCCAATGGCATTTTTCATAGAAATAGGAAAAACAGTACTAAAATTTATATGGAACCATAAAAGACCCGGAATAGCCAAAGCAATCATAGGAAAGAACAAAGCTGGAGCCATTTCAGCCTCTTGATTTCTAACTATATTACAAAGCTTTAGTAATCAAAAAAGTGTGATATTGGGATAAAAACAGACATATAGATTAATGGAACAGAATAGAGAGCCTAAAAATGAACCCATGCATACTTGGCCAATTTATTTATGTAACAAAGGAGCCAAGAATATACAATGGGAAATGGATAGCCTCTTCAAAAACAGTGCTGGGAAAACTGGATACATATGCAAAAGAATGAAACTGGACCCCTATTTTACACCACACACAAAAATCAACTCAAAATGGATTAAAGACTTTGAAAGTAAGACAGTGAGTGACAGCAGAAAATAAGAAAACCAGTTATGGAGACGACAATAACAGACTTTCAAACATCTAAGTGTAACTTTCCACCTTTGTTTATACTGACTTGTCCTTCCCTAATTCTCACATTGCTGTGTGTAGAACATCATCACAATTTGTTGAATATTTATTTACATACCAGTCAGTGAGTTTAAGTGATTTATACAAATCATCTCATTTATTCCATATGCCTATTTTAAGAGGTTGATATTATTACCTAAAGTTCACCATTCAGAAAACTAAATTTGGCAGAGGTGAAATAACCTTTCCCAAACCACAACAGATTGTGGAAGTGGAAGGTCTCAGATTCAAACTCAAGCCTATGTGTTTCGAAGGACTATGTTCTGAACCACTACAGTATATTCAATGACTGAGGAAGAACATAATTAAGCTGTTTATGCAAGTTTCAGGCATTGTATCCATTTGGCTACATCTTTCACTCCAACACTACCTGTAGCTGAAGTTTTAGCACTTCACAATAAACAAAGTTCATGAAGATTATTCTGAATCAAGAAGAAATGTCTGCCTCAAGCTCAGTGTACTATTTAAGAAGGCAAGAAAGAAAGTAATTCAGAAAGATTTCCAGCAATTGTATTTAAAATAAGTATATCCAGGATTAAGGGGTTAACCTTTAGTTATCTAGGAATCTACTCATCTTTCTAGAATTATTCCTTCTGAAAGGATATAGTTGGTTAAAGATTTATTCTAACACGTTTTTACGATAAGCAGTTAGTGCTTTTGTTTAAATGCATAAATATTTGATGACTCTTTGGATAGAAATGTCAGCATACACAAGAATATGAAGAATTCACTGGACTATTCTACTTATTATTTGGGTAACAGATATGGAATATAGTAAGAATGTATACATAAAGATTAGATCATTGTGGATATATGTCACTATATCATCTGTAAACACACTAAATACATTTAAAAGAATTCAGCAATAATGTTAAGCCACTCAGTTCTATACCATTTATATTTTAGGAATTTACTAAGGATATCACTTGCTGTATATATTTCAAGGTAGCATCCATGAAATAAACTTTGATTGGAATGTAATTCCATTTGAATCATAAAGTTTAATATCTACTTAATTATTTGAAAAGCTTTATTTATAACATTAACTTGTGTGTAACTTTTTATAAAAATCACATTATGAGGTTTTAAGCATTTTATTTAGTTTTATTTTTCTCCTATACAATTTATATGATTTAAATATTTTTTCTTAATAATTTCCACCAATGCCAAAAAGTAGATTTTTTTAAGGAAAAACTAAAACTATTTGAGAAACTAAATTTCATGTAAGCTAGATCTATTACAAAAGGCTCAGAAATAAAAAAGCTATGGATATTGTATAGAATGTGTGTTCCTTTCAAACTAGAGAAGCTTCTTCTTGGTATGTACTTATAGCTAGGAAGAGATGTGAATATCAGGGCTCTCAAAGCAAGGCCTTTTCCATGGAGGGTCCTTGTCTTTTTAATTATCTCCTACTCCAGCTCTGTAAGAGTCTGTTGAAAGACAGAATTCCAGGAAAACTGATTTTCATTTTGAGAAGGAGCATAGTTGATATATGTGGACTTTCATTGCTATAGGATAATGCAGTTTCGTGCTACGATGTTTTCTGTAGACTTTCATATGTGAATGTGTGGCCTTGCTATCAGAGTAATAAACAAAGAAACAAATCTTTAAAAGTAATTTTAAAAAATTGAAAGCAATCTCCTAAATAAAAATGTCTTGAAGGCAAATTTTAACCATTTCTAAGAATGACAGAAACGGTCACAGGTTATAAAAAGAAATTTTATGGTTGGCATTTGCATTGTGCTCTAAGAGTCCCCCAAATTAAAATTCTTAGTAGCATCATTTATACCTTCAAGTTACCTTTATTAAGCATCTCCTTACAAATATATGCAATGCTAAGATTTCCGTGTAATAAAAATAACAGGTGGAGCCTCTGTCCTAGAGGATGGTTAAGTACATAAACAGAAGGAACCATCATATAAACAGTCTGGCCTCAAACCAGGATTTACTGCTACAATTGGTATTTCTTAGTAAATAGTTAAAAGTAACATCTATGTAGGAATGGGATATAGGCCAGACGACCTAGTGACAAGAAAAAAGGCAGGAGAAGTTGGTCAATAACAAACATAACCGTACACATTTGGTTTAAACCTAGCCCTGCATGTAAGTAAAACATAAACTAAGAAGTACAAATAATAGTGGGCCATGCACCACAGAAACATACTTTAGCAATTATATTTTTTTAAAGCTTTTTATTGAGCATGGTGTCTATAAACAGCATAGAAATATCATTATGCATCAAATGTTTAAGAAACAGAGACTATAAGTTAGGTACCTCTGGAATTCATAGTAACTCAAAGATATTTAATACCATTTATTTTTCTTAATTTACAATCTGATGAGCTATTTTTCCCCTCGAATAATATAGAGAAGGGAAATTAGCCACAGTCATTTTAGAGGAATATACTACTTCTGGCTTCTCATACTTATGAGAAAGTGCTTCTTCAAAGAAACTATTTCCACATGTATTATTATGCTCTACAGTATAAGGAGGGAGAAAAATGATCTGGATTTTCCTTGGGTCTATTTCTTTCTCTGTGTCAGAGGTGAAGAGATGTAAATGTTTTCTAAGGAGATGAACAAAAGAATGAATGGATGAATGGATAGATGGATGGATGAATGGATGGATGGATGGATGGATGGATAGGAGGGTAGATGAAAGAAAAAGCTAACAGACTTCAAGAGACAAAAAAAAAAAACTTATGATTTTTAGGGCTAACAGCAATCCCTAACCCCTTTCTCATCCTCACATATTGTGTTTTATAGCATGAACAAAAGGAGAAAGCTCAAGCCAACAGTTTTTCAGCGAAAAGTAGATTTTTAAAAACAAATCTGAGATTTGATTTAATCTGCATTTCTCAGTCATCAGACTCTTCACAACTTTTGCAATTGAATAATTAAATTTAATAGAAATGGCAGCCAGGGTTTGAAGCATGTTTAGTGCCCAGAGGGCCATAAAGGATTTGGATAACCTTGGCATTAGTTTTTCTGCCAAACTCAATGTAGGATGTTGAATAGAAACATGTCTCACAATACAGTACAGAGAGCTGAAAAATCAAAAGAAAAAAATGATATAAAATAGTTTGAGGGCTTCCCTGGTGGCGCAGTGGTTGAGAGTCTGCCTGCCGATGCAGGGGACGCGGGTTCGTGCCCCGCTCCAGGAAGATCCCACATGCTGTGGAGCGGCTGGGCCCGTGAGTCATGGCCGCTGAGCCTGCGCGTCCAAAGCCTGTGCTCCGCAACGGGAGAGGCCACAACAGTGAGAGCCATGGCCGCTGAGCCTGCGCATCTGGAGCCTGTGCTCCGCAAAGGGAGAGGCCACAAGAGTGAGAGGCCCGCGGACCGCAAAAAAAAAAAAAAAAAAAAAAAAAAAAAATAGTTTGAAAAAGAAAAGATTAACATATATGTGTAGTTTTATTAATTTGACAAGAAAATGATATTTAGATAGAAAAGTACTTCTTTTTCAGTTCACTAAGATAGAGGATGTATATTCTATAAAATTTGCCCCAGATTCTTTACAATTTTAAGAGAAGCATAAAAGTTTATACCTGTAAGAGATAAAGTTTTTTTTTTAAAATTATGCTTCACAACTAAATATTTGCCTTTGCTTTCTGCATCTGCAAATAATAGTTTTATTTTAAAATGTCAGATTAATTTTCTTCTATTCATTGTGTATATTATCTTATAACTGCAATTAACTGCATTCTGTTAGGAAGAATCTTTTTGGAAAATAAAGAACAAAAGGATAATTGTATAAACAAATTCAGAAAGGACTAGAATTAGGTATTTACCTAATTGATGAGTGAATAATGGATTTAGGATGGTGAAGTTCAACAAGTTCATGTAATGAATAGAACCTACCATGCTGTTCCACAGAATATTTCTGGGTACCTTTCTAGAAAGTAGAATTGTAACTCTATTGAATAAGATTTTGATTTCCAAGTAGGTAGTTAACTCAAACATCTACTATGTTTCTAAGTTGTGATAAAAGCAACAAAACAGATCTATTTACAGTTCTGGAGGGAAGATGGTTGAAAGTGTAAGAAGTCTAAGCAGGTCTGCATCCTACTTAGAAAATCCAGGGACACTCCCTAAAGATGGCAGCATTAGAGCTGGATTTAGGATGATTCTGGAGAGTAAGATCATGAAACAGGAGGTTATTCCATTGGCCCAAATGTGAGATTGATGAAGAAAATATGTGTTGTAAGGGGAAAACAGAAAACAATTAAGCAATAAAAAATAATACCAGTGTTGAGATTTGATATAAATTCAGAAAACAGTAACAAGCCCCTGAAGTCTTCTGAGAAAGGTAGTGAGATGAAACAGTTGTATTTATGAATATTAATCTGTCATTTATTTTGTAGGATGGATTGAAAACAATGTTTTTTGAAACAGAAAATAATTTAGAAGGTTATTAAAGTATGCCAAGAGAGAGAAGGTAGAATTTGAAATAAGGTAGAAAGAATGTGAATGAACAAGAATCTAGGTACAAAGAATTTGGAAAGTAAAGAGATTCCATCACTATTACCATCAACAAATATTTAGGGTCCCTACTACAGAGCACAGGCCACCGTGCTCACTCAGAAAGTACAATGAAATACATGTTCCTGGCTAAAACAATTTCTGCCCTTCAAATGGACAATATACCAAAAATCACAGAGCTAGAATTTTTTTCTTAAAAAGAGTCTCCCAAGGAAATTATTATGTAAGATACACACATACAACATGTTCACAGATTTGGAGTAAAAAAAAAAACAAAAAACAAATTCTGTGCTATTTATTCTTATTGATAAGTAAAAGACTGATTTTGAAGTGGCAGATAAGAGCAGAGGAGAAAAGTAATAAAAGGTCTTTTGATTATGCCAAAGATAATTGAAACCCTTTCATTTTTAGGTTGGATGAGTTTACTATGGAAAGAAAGATACCTTACTAAAGGTTTTGTTTGTTTTTTAGTTTGACTTATATTAAAAATTCAGTTTCTAATTTCTTTCTTTTATAAATTTATTTTATTTTTGGCTGCGTTGGGTCTGCATTGCTGCACTCTGGCTTTCTCTAGTTGCAGCGAGCCGGGGCTACTCTTCGTTGCGGTGCGCGGGCTTCTCATTGCGGAGGCTTCTATTGTTGTGGAGCACGGGCTCTAGGCGTGCGGGCTTCAGTAGCTGTAGCTTGTGGGTTCTAAAGTGCAGGCTCAGTAGTTGTGGCGCACGGGGCTTAGTTGCTCCGCGGCATGTGGGATCTTCCTGGACCAGGGCTCGAACCCGTGTCCCCTGAATTGGCAGGCGGATTCTTAACCACTGCGCTACCAGGGAAGTCCTTCTAATTTCTTTACATAAAAAATTATGTGATACTAAAAAAAACCTTAAGGAAGGCATGATTTATTTTTTTAAGTGCTTGGGGGGAAAAATCATTTAAATGTGTAAGGCAAATGGTATACCCGGTGAGGGGAAAGTAGCATAGAGGTAGATGTTTTTATTTGAAAATAAGCAAGTGGTTGTAAGGAACATATGAGAGGTGTTTGCAGTATTTACTGTAATTCCAAATAGCATGTAATATTATTCCCTTAGAGGGTATTTATTTTAATATATTTGAAGTTTAATTTAGTAATCATTCGGCCCTCAGATGAAATTTAAGATTTCAGAATATACACTGAATGATTATGATATGTATTATAAAGTTACAAAAATTGGCTTGTTTTAAGGTGACAGGACAATTGTGTTTTAATTTTTGACACAGGAACTGATACATGGTACAGATGAACCTATTTGCAGGGCAGACACAGAGACACAGACGTAGAGAATGGACATGTGGACACAGCAGGGTGGGTGGGGGAAGGAGAGGGTGGGACGAACTGGGAGATTAGCAATGACATATATACACTACCATGTGTAAAACAGATAACTAGTGGGAACATGCTATAAAGCACAGGGAGCTCAGCTCAGTGCTCTGTGACAATCTGGGTGGGAGGGAGGTCCAATAGGGAGGGGATATAGGTATACATATAGCTGATTCACTTCATTATACAGCAGAAACTAACACAACATTGTAAAGCAATTATAATCCTACAACAACAACAAAATCTAATCCCTAAAAGAAAGTAAAATATATTTACTTATTGGCATAAAATTCCTTTCATCACACTTTATGCCTTCAATATAATCTTCTTTATTAAATGATTTGCTCACTGTAGAAGGAGGTGCATGATTAAATGTACATCTCCATTGTCATATTTGACACTCAAGTGACTTGAATATTCCAAAGAACATATACATAAAAAGCATAATTGTTTTCAGAAATATATCCATATAGAAACTCTTCAAAGTAGAAAAATTAGAGAATTATAAAAGAAATATATCATGCTGACTGGTAAAGTCTGAACCTAACAAAAAAATGGGACATTTGTGTAAGAATTACTAGTACTTTCTGCCTTCTAGGATGAAGATTGGTAGATTTATATTGGGAACCAATTAATCCTTTGTTTTCAGAGGGACCATGCTAGAAGGCCCTACTTTTTATTCAGATATTCATATATATCCTTTTGGGGAGCCCTGAATGGTGAGGTAAATCAAGTGCAGATACTCCAGACTGAGATGGAAAGCATTCTGTTTAGTAATGTAATTGATGTATCCTTCAGAATAATCCAGACTCTATAAATTACATTAGCTAGATTCCCCCTAAATCTTAAAAACCTATATTGAGGTGGTTTCCTGCCTGAAATATTATTGAAAGAATATAAAGCAGAAGGATACTGGGCATGGAAATGAGAAAACTGTAGGAGGGCAAATACAATCCTGATACTGCCCTCCTGCTACAGAGTAAATGGAATCAACAGTATTGGTTAAAGTACAACATGGATCAGAACGCCTTTGTCCCACACATGTATCACTTAAGACTGAACAATCAAGAGTTTGGCAAGTATTTTGGACCAGGATTTATCTGTTAGAACAAGGTACCAGATCGCATACTAAAAGAGGTGGGGGCTGGGAAACTGTCCTGAAAGTAACCATCAGAGGGAGAAGGTAATTCAGGGGAGTAAGGTGATAGGGGTTAGATGGGTCAAGGGGGCTGCCTAATCTCTTTCCAGTGGCTGATAATAAATGGGGTGACAGTTTGGTCAAATCTCCAAGGCAAGCAGATGTCTGAAAAATATTTAGATTAAGAGGAAAACTGACTCCTGCTAGTGGGGCGGCCAGCTAGAAGCTAGACAAAAAGGCACAGGGAGGGAACCTGAAACCCACGTTGGGGCATTAGGCTTTTAAGAAAAACCACTCCAGTTCCAGCTGATGTTACATTCCAGTATTCCACCTCACGTTATCCTAGAGGCTCTGCCCCAATCTTACCAAAGTTTGTGATTTTATATAGTTTTAGTTTTGTTGTGAAGAAGTGGGAAAGCCTCATGCCAACTTTCCAAAGTGGCCGAGAAGAGAGCCACTCCCATCCCACCCTGGTGCTGAGCTTCCATCAGAGGTCACCAATGAAGGAGAGCTATGCAAAACAGAGGAGCATTCTCTAGGGGATCTCACTGCTAGCGGAGGAGCATTGTTGTAATAGGTAAGAAAGATACTGAAGTACCTGCATTGAGCCCGCATAGGGCAGAACACTAGAAATCTCTCAGAAAGAGCTCAGGGTGACTCGAGGGTATATACAATTTCTAGAAATGAGCCTAATGAGGGGCTCAACTTTAATCATTTGGATATATGAAATAAACGTGTCTTGTTTTGTATTCAAGCTGGAGGGGATCCAGGATATATATGTTGAGCAAATAATGAAGCAGTTTATGGCATATTCATAAATAGGATATTAAAATAGGAAGATTGAATATTACATCTCCTGCATTGTATTTTTTGTATTGTTAATTTTACTTTTTCCTTGTTAAAGCTTATGCTTTTTTGGCTTCTGATGAAAGGAAACGTGCTAAAGGCTAAAATGTGCTAAAATCATAAAGTCAAGAATAATAGCTGTCCAAGTCAGCCGCATAGGATTGATGGGAAAGAAAGGTGTTTAGATAATGTAATTAAAAAGGTATTCTAAACTTTTAAAAAATCATACAAATACAAGATAGTCCATGTTATATTTTAAATTCTGAGATTTTTAAAAAAATTATTGAATGCCTTTATATTTATTACATTTATAATTTATAAAGCCTCTTTTAACTTTAGAAATTTAGATGTTCAGGCTTTCTTACTTTTTAAAATGCCAAAGTTGTATCGGGCGGGGGCGGGGGGAACTGTGTGGGAGAAAAACATTTTCAAAAACCACTGATTTTTCTGAAAATGTAAGTACCTAAGTACAACACTGGAAAACATCCAACTGAAGTTAAATTGTTAAAACTAATGCTCTACATATTACAATATAAGGACAACTCAGTGTTTCAACAAACCTAAATAGAATTATCAAGATGTTTGTTGGAAATATGCTCTTCCCTTCATTATAAATAAAATTTTCTTGTCAGTCGAAAACAAATTACATTTTTCTCTCTCAGAACATGTGTTTTAAGCTTTTTTAAAATCAGCAATAATTTGCTATTGATATTTTAAGATACTTAATAGAACCAAAAATACAGTTAATGATAGATAACCTGCCTACTGGTGCACTACCCTGTCCTTTGCCTAAATTTCCATTCTTCTAGTTTATAGTGTTTAACAATTACATATTGCATATAAGCAAATGGAAATTAGGGATATGGTGTTATTAGGGGGAGGGAGAGGCAAGGATGAAAATCAACACAAGCCTCAGAGACCTGCTGGAAGCAGCTGCCCTATTAAATACGTTCTTGGTGAATTTGCTATGAGAGGATGTAGCCCATTACAACTGTGGTAGTCCATAAAGCTTCACTGCCCCTTTTTAGTTTCTACTAGGTTTATTTTAAAATCATCATTACACAGAATAAAAAGAAAAGCACAGAGACCAGAGACCGATATTTGGATTCAAATAAATGAAAAGGAAATTATCTTATGCTACAAAAAATGGTATCATCAAGAAGGAAGACATTATTGAGTGTATGGCACTCGACATTTTACCTGTTTCATTTAATCATCAAAAAACCCAAAAGACAGGGCCTCCCTGGTGGCGCAGTGGTTGAGAGTCTGCCTGCCGATGCAGGGGATACGGGTTCGTGCCCCGGTCCGGGAGGATCCCACATGCCGCGGAGCGGCTGGGCCCGTGAGCCATGGCCGCTGAGCTTGCGCGTCCGGCAACGGGAAAGGCCACGACAGTGAGAGGCCCACATATCGCAAAAAAAAAAAAAAAAACCCAAAAGACAGATATGTCAATTCCCATTTAACAGATGAGAAAATGGGCTCAGAGAAGAAACTTGCCCCAAACCAAACAGCTGCTAAGTACTTGAACTGTTTGATCTTTCCATTATGCCAGAGTTATCATCATCACTAAACACTAAATAAAAATCAGAATCATAGCTCCCGCAAATGTTTTTTAGGGAATTATGGCAGATCTAAATAATTGTAGTTTGTGGATACTTCTGAAAGCTGTCTGTAAGGAACATGAGAGAATAAAACAGACTGTCTCCCTTTCCATAGACATACACTGAGCTGGAATTAGAATATGAACAGGCACAAAGCTATGCTAATATTTTTTGCACTTCTGCCAGGCTAGTAGGGATGTAATCTACTAACTTCAAGGTAAGGTTAACCCCTGCTAATGTAACTTAGTTCAAAAACAGTTAAGATAATTAATACAAGAAAACAATATATGCACAAATGACGTATATTTAAAAAATTTACTTTCTTCATCATTCATCCTTATGTAACTACCACTGAATACTGCTCTCTTTCCTTTCACAGACAGATTTCTTCTAACAATACTCCCACATATATTCTACTCTAATTTCTAATTTTCTAATAGCAAAGACCAAAATCATCTTCACTAGGGCTCCTAAAGTCATGGATAGTCTTCAGTTCTCATTTTTCTTGACTGTACAGCAGCACATGATAGTGTTGGTTGTATATTCCTTCATGAAACCCACTCCTCCAATGGTTTCCATAACATCACATTCACCTTATGCCTCTATCCTCCATGGCAAAATCTCACCAACTGTAACATCCTCCTCAAAAATAACCAATGCCACAGGTTTTCGAGGCTTAGTTTTAGGGCCCTCATCTGTCCTTTACACAAAGGCAATCTAGGGGAATTCCCTGGCAGTTCAGTGGTTAGGACTCCATGCTCTCAGTGCCCAGGACCTGGGTTGAATCCCTGGCTGGGGAACTAAGATCCCACAAGCTGCATGGCGTGCCATCCCCCCCACCCGCCCCCGAAAAGGCAATCTAATCAACACTTATAGCTTGGGAACTGTAGAGTTACCAAGCCAGCATATCAAACTGTCTAACACTGTGTACATAACACCCAGGCACCTCAAATTCTAAATGTCAAAAACTGAATTCACCATCTTATTCCAAAAGTCTGCCCACTTTCAACCCTCAACTGACGGTGCTAGTGAGAAATCTAGGAGTCTCGTTGGTACCCATTTCCGTCAATTGCTCTTATTCAGCAAATCACCAAATCCTGTGGATTTTGTCTCCTAAAATATACCTTGAATCCTTCAACTTCTCCCCAGTTCTTCCACCACTACCAGGTAACAATCTACCATCATCTCTCACCTGGAACACTTCAATTACCTCTTAATTGGTTTCCTCACACCTATTCTTCCTCCCTTCAATATTTTCTACAAAATGTAGCCAGGATGATCATTTCAAAATTCAGTGTGATCACGTCACTCTGCTGTTTAAACCCTTCAGCAGTGCCTCATTAAGCTTAGGATAGAGAACAGAATTCTTGGCATTGTGTCGATCACATTCTGTATAATCTAACCTACCCCATTCCTGATTTCCACCACTCCTTCCTTACTCTCATTGTTTTATCTCTCTGGCTTACTTCTGGCTCCTCAAATGTGTCATGCTCCCTCTCTCAGAGCTATCACACATGCTATCCTTTCTGCATGACATTCTTTCCCCTTGCTTCCTTATATAGTGAATTCCTACCTTTCTTTTCATGCTCAGCCCTAAAAGTTTTCTTCAAAGAAGGCATTCCTAACCCCTAAGACTAGACCAGGTCCCCAAGTACCAACTCTAACAGCACCAAGTAATTCTCCTTTATAACATTAAAATTGTAAAAACTAACACAATGTTGTGGGGGGTTTTTGTTGTTGTTGTTGTGTTTTTTTTTTATTTCGGTACGTGGGCCTCTCACTGCTGCAGACTCTCCCGTTGCGGAGCACAGGCTCCGGACGCACAGGCTCCGGACGTGCAGGCTCAGCGGCCATGGCTCACAGGCCCAGCCGCTCCGCGGCATGTGGGATCTTCCCAGATCGGGGCACGAACCCGTGTCCCCTGCATCAGTAGGCGGACTCTCAACCACTGCGCCACCAGGGAAGCCCTAACACAATGTTGTAAATCAACTATACTTTAATAAAAAAAAAATGTAATTAAAATTAAATAGGCAAGCAATTACTTAATAACTTTCATTCCTGCAGGACTGAAAGCTCCGTGACTTCGGGGACTAGATCATGCTCACTGCTGTATCCCAACACAATGCTTTGCACATCTCAAGTTTACAACAAATGTATGTTGAAGAAATGAATTAGGCAATAGTTGACACTCATCTTTACTCTTTCACTTCTAACCCACACTCCGACATATCTTACTCTGGTTTCTACTCTCTACCTTCCAATAAAATTATTTTATTTCCAAAAAGTCACCCATGACCTTTAGTTGTCAACTACGGTAGATACATTATGAGCTTATAATACTGAATTCCCCACATCCTTTAGCACTGCTAATCATCTTCTTATTCTGGAAATTATCTTCACTTTGTGCCTCGTGACATACTTATCTTCTGTTTTCCGCAATTTCTGGTCTTTCTTGGTCAATCTTTTTCGCATACTGTTTCTCTGCTTGCTCTTTAAATGATGATATTCCTAGGGTTACAGCTCCAGCTCTCCTCTCCTGCACACTCTCCTTAGGAATATAGCTAAGACTTTTGGAGTATCTTATACTACTATACTCTCGAGATAATAAATATGATCTCAAATTTTCACAAGTTTTTATTATTATATCATATCCATTTTACTGATGAAAAAACTTAGATGTTAAAAGCTTAATTGACTTTCTGAGGTCACACAGCAACTGAGGAATTTGGGATTTGAATCCAATCAGACTGATTCAAGAACAGGTTCATTGACCTCTTTCTGTATTGTAACTGATTTCAACCATTGAATTGACTATCCCTTTACCATGATGACTCAAATCTTTGTCTCCACCTCAAATCACTCAAACACTTTCTGACTGTTAATAACCACCTGCTCACTGAACACCTCCATTTGGTCTCACACAGGCATGTTGAAAGCTACATGATCCCCAAACTGAACTCTTACCTTTGCTCAAAATATTTTTTTTTCTAAATAATTTCCTGTAAAACATCACCATGACCCCCACACAAGTCCTAGATATCCAAGTCCAATTCCTCTCTCTCCCTCACCCTTACTGATCTCACTTCCAGCCCCCAAGTTCAAGAGATCTTTCCATCCGTATATTCTTATACACTTCCTTTATTTTGCATTTCCATGATTGCTCTGATGGTCTATGTGTTCTTTATTATTCATCTGTACAACAATATTGGCTTCCCAACTGGTCTGTCTAAAGCTACTTACTGATTATTTTCATATTCTTCTTACTGCTGCCCAAGTGAATGTTCTAAAACATTGATTTGACTGTGACATTTCCCTGTTTTACAGCACTTAAAGTTCCTCTAAAGTGCCATTCTTTCCTCATGATTTCCTTTGGACTAGAATCCTTTTAATCCCATCACAAACTAGTCACACTTTAAGACCAGCTGAGGTGTTGCATCTTTTAAATGAGCTTTCCTTGATCTTCATCCAGGACCTAGTTATCTCACATACCCAACCCACAGCCTCCTTAGAACTTCTTGCATTCTTTGGCAAAAGAATACCCAGACGTTATTGAAGTTGTGTATGAACAATCTGTTTCCAGGGCCTGTGGTTGCTATCGCTGTTCTCTCCTCACTTAGTCCAGTGCCTGGCCCACAGCTTAATTCCTCAATGTATGATAAATAAAGGTATATGTAACTAGAGTCTACATTTATTTCCTATTCCCTATAGAATAGGCATTATTATTCTCCAAGTCTACATGCTTCAGAACACTAACAGTAGAAGATATTTTTGCAAATATCCTTACCATTTTTATAAAAAGAATAAAATAATGCATCCTTAATGCAGTTCTTTCTTTTAAAAAAATATTGCTGAACAACATCCAAATAACCATTCTGTCTGTTTTCTTATCACAAAAATCCTATCTGTAAATTGCTAACACACTGATGATAAGAAATGAATAGAGATGGCAAGTTTTAGACTGTTCGTAATAACAACATGACATAAAATGAACTTTTACAAATAGTTAGATCTCATGGGGTATTTTTTCCATTTAAGACTTACTATTTTTTTTCGTTGTTTTGAGAAAATAAATAATTTTACTGCTGCAAAGGGCATCAAGTTATCTTACAGAATTTAGAGATGTCTGAATGATTTATATTAGATTTAAATAATGTCTCCTAAATCATTTGTCAATAATCACTGTGTTCAGTTTTAAGAGTTTATCTGGTTGTTCAATTCCCCCATTTTTTTGTAACATCTGGTTTCTAATTATCTACAGTGTGTTTCCAAATGATAAACCAAGTTATAAGATGGAACTAATATTGCTAAGATCATGGAAACATTACTCTCGCATTAGAAATAATAACATGTGACCTTTAGTTTTTAAGGCTGAATAATTGATAGCTATAGTCAGATGGAATTTTTTTAGTGACCCTGAAAGCCTAAAAGACAAAAGTACTAATTGGCCCATAAATTGTTTAATTTGTAAAATCCAACTCCCCAACATATAGTATAAAATTGTAAGTAAGAAATCTCGTGAAAATCCACAGTGTACTAATAAAATAAATGTAGAATATTGGAGGAATATATTGCAGTCTCTTGACACTCACCTGTTGGGAGTGAGTCCTGCTATCCCACAAACTGTCCTAAATATTGGGCTGTGAGGACTGTAACTCTAAAGTAACAATTCTTAACCATCTTTTCTAATAGTGCATCAGATAAACTGACCTATTCCTTTGCTATGAAGCAGCATCAAGTTGAAAAATCCTTCCAGAATTCTTTTGTTTTGTTCACAGCCTTTGCCCATTTCTCTCCCCACGCCTCTCTCTCTCTCTCTCTCTCTCTCTCTCTCTCTTTTTTTTTCTTTTTATGGCCACGCCACAGTACGTGGGATCTTAGTTCCCTGACAAGGGATTGAACCGGCGGCGCCCACTGCACCCCCTGCATTGGAAGCTCGGAATCTTAACCACTGGACCGCCAGAGAAATCCCCTGTTTCTCTCACTCTTACTTTGCACTCATTTTCTTAGACTATCCCTCACCTCCCTGACTCTTAATCTCTTGCTCCCTCTCTTGCTTTCTCATATGGTGTTTTGAACCTGGTAACTAATGTAGTCCTTTCAGCACTAACCTTTGTTATAAATCATACTTGCTTCTCTATATCTATTCCCCACTCAGCCCAGGACACTCCTGCAGAGTATCATATTACTTCCATAGCTCATGTATTAATCAGGGTCAGCTATGTTGAGCCCTAGTAATAAACTTCAAAATCTCTGTGGCTTAAAACAAAATCCCTGGGGCTCACTCTAAGTCTGCTGCTGGTCCAGCAGCTCTATAAGGCAGCATCAATCCAAGCAACGATTCAGGGATTTGGATGGGTCCATTTTGTGCTTCCACAATCTTAAGAGGAAGCTTCCGTGATCACTGTAGCAGGAGAAAAATAGAATTCAGGACTCTCACAATAGTTTTTAAATGCTCTGTCCTCAAAGGGACAAAGGTCACCCTCACAGCCTATTAGCTAGACAATTGACACGGCCCCGCACTATGCCAAAGAAATGACAAACGTGAAGACACATATGCATATTTGGTAACCAATAAATATCTCATCCAGATAACTTAATACTTTTTTCTACTTCAAAATACAGTGGCAATTAAATTAGTTTTATAAGCAAATCATAAAGGAACTAATAAATTCAAGAAAAAATAATGAAATTTAAATGACAATTAAGTTTATTCCTGAAAACCACATACCCTGTGTTTCTGTTTTTTATTAAATGAGAATGAGACCCTCAAAATTTAATAAAAGTTTTCAAATGTGGCAGTAACCAGGACTCTGTTGTTCACATAAATCTGTTTCTCTTCTATGAAATATAAGAAAAATTGGGTATTACTCAGCAAAAAGGCGATGCATTATAGGTATTTTTAAACTTGAGCAACAAAAGTTCAGAATTTCATAGTGATATAAATCACAGTATCTCTCATTGTTCATATACATATGTGTGTGTGCGTGCGTGTGTGTGTGTGTGTGTGTGTGTGTGTGTATACTTTAGTAAAAAACTACTGACTTTAGTGACTTCTTAGTCTAATGAAGGAGACTCTGAAGTACATAGGTCAACACAAGTACAAATTATGAAATGAGTGTGGTGATAAAAAATAGTCTAGTTTTTTGAGAGTCTATAGTAGAGTCAGCTAAATCAGATTGCTTATTTGGTGGAAAGAGAGAAGGAGATTCAAAGGAATCATAAATATGCATGGTTTACAAAGAAGCTGTATCTCCCTCATTGTTATTGAAATTACAAGGCAGTTAAGGATGTAGGTATTAAACAATAAATATTTGAACAGTATTATGTGCCCAACATTCTTGGGAGTAGTTGATTACAAATATAGCTGTAAATAAGCCCCTGTCCTTGAAATACTTACAGTCAAATAAACATATCACATTCAATCTTAATCTCCAAATAACTGAGATAAAACTTGAAGAGGACATTGCATTTGAATTCACATTACAATGTTCAAGTGGTACAACTACTAAGTATCATTCTAATACCCCAAATATAGTCAAAAATATATAAAATATATGCTTGGGAAATTTAAATCTCACTGGAGAAATAGCTAAATTAACTACTTTGAAACAAGGTAGAATACATGGGCATTATCAGAAGTCCAAACCATGCTAAGGAAACACTAAAGACCAGTTGGTTCCAATCTGAGCTATGCAATAAGGTACACAGAGGAGGTCCTAAGAACACTGGGCCTTAAAGGAAAATGGGGGTTCATTTTATGAAGAGCAAGTGAGGCAAGGAGATGGACGTACTAAATATTGAGGGAATCCTTAAGGGAATGAAAGAGTCATATTCATTGATGGAATACAGAGTAAGGTAGTCATGCAAGGGATTCCACAGCCAGAAAGATAGGTCGTAACAAGATCATAAAGAGCCTCTGGACTGGAATGTCAAAGTTGTGTGCTATCTTGTACAAAATGGAGTAATACGAAAGATTTTAGAAAGAAAATAAGTTAATTGATTTAAACCATATTTTATATAGCTTTATATAAGAGGCTCCAGGTAGTGAAATAACCATTAAAATACTTAGAAAATAGTTTAGGTAAAAATAATGATGACATAAACTAGGTGAGGATGAAAATAAAGGATTAGACACAGGAAGTATTTTAGTAGCATGACCGATTAAACATCTAATCAGTTATCCAGAGGGAGGAAGGAAAAATGAATACAATCCTCCTCTTGGTAACCAAAAGGAAGGTGACAGCCATTGAATGAGATAAAGAATACAGAAAGAACAAAGAGTTTAAAGATTAAATATACTTTGATATTGACCGCATTTGATATGAGGTGAATTGACATACAGAGGAAGATGAACATTTACATCTATAGTTCAGAAGAGAAGTCAGGGACAGAGATCTATAGATGCTAGTAAACTGCATGTGCCTAATGTAATGGTTGAAGACATGAAGTAGATAACATCACCTGGGCCAAGACGTAAAATGATGCCATATCAAGGAAAAGTAATCAGAAAAAATGGGAGTCAACC
Organism: Lipotes vexillifer; assembly: GCF_000442215.2. Taxonomy (NCBI): domain Eukaryota; kingdom Metazoa; phylum Chordata; class Mammalia; order Artiodactyla; family Lipotidae; genus Lipotes; species Lipotes vexillifer. The sequence goes on from NW_006792596.1 coordinate 4,625,526, forward strand.
AAGGAAAACAAGAATCAAAGCATAGAACAGAGGCAATGGGAAACAGTTTTGAATCTGCACACTCTGTCCCTGAACTGTTTCCAACTTCCCATCACACCCACCCCCATTGCCATCCCCAGGCGTTTTAAGTTTGAACCACGCTCATTATTTCCAAAACATGGTATGCTTGTTCCCAACTCAGTGCTGCCTTGTACTATTTAAACAGCCTGGAATTCCCACCCACTAATCCTTTCAAATACCACTTACTCTGGGAAATTTCCCCATTCTTTGGCCCACAATGTCTTACTCAGCAGACAATTGCCTTAGAGCACTCATCTCCCTGTATGGTCATTGTTTTTGCATCTGTCTCCCTCATTTAAATGGAAACTCCAGGTGGGCATACAGTGGGCCTTATTCATCTTCTAAACCCAAGGCTTTGCACATAATGGGCACCTAAAGAACACTTACTGGATACAGAAGACTTAGTGGATAGTAACGCTACAGACTTCTGAGCCGTTAGGTAGAATGAGCACAGAGAATAGGAAGTTGTATTTGGCTATTTAGAGGGAAGTGATGACCTGTGTAAGAATGACTTCACTGCAGTGCTGTGGGTAGAAGCCAGATAATAAAGGACTAAGGAAGGAGTGGGTGGTAACTAGATAGAAAGAACTGTAGATCACTTTATCTACAATTTGCTACTAAAGGGCAGTTAAGAGATGAGAGAGTAACTTGAGGGGGAAGCAGTGTTGAGGGAAGGAATTTAAGGATAAGGAAATCTTGAGTACAAGATTCTTGAGTACAAGAATTCAAATCTTGAAAGTAGATCTCTAAGAAATCAAATAATAGGAGTAATTGTGTGATGTAGAGAAGGATGAAGAGAGAGAAATACCAAGGGCACAAGTAGCTGAAAGCAAATGGGAACCATTCCTCTTCCGAGATTAGAACGTAAAGGAAAGGAAGTGTCCCTGAAGAAATTTTCTGTTGTAGGTGAGAAAAATTGAGAGATCTCTTTTCTTGTTGAGTGGCTTCTGTGATTAGGTGGTGATTATTCTGTCACCTTCCATGAGTGTAGGAGTTAAGAATGAAATATGAAAAACTGGATGTTGAATAAAGGAAAGCAGCATGACTATATAATTTAGTAACAAACAGAAAAACCACTTTATTGAACTGAGGCTAAATATTTCTAAGTCCCATAGTTGTCAAGTAACTAATTAATAAACCTTAACATCTCTATTTTATGTAATAAGTAGGAGTCTGGTTAACAAAACACCTCAGTTAATAGGGAGTTATACAAATCATGGGCTGTTTTGATAATTATGACAGGTATATTTTTTTTACATTGCCCTTAGTACCAAAATTAGACGACTCTTAACTCTGACTCTGCAATAGACAATACTTCAGGATCTTACTCTGCCTTGGAGTCAGGAGAATCCCCTTGAATTTTCATGGTACTTGGTGGTCTAAAAATATGTCAAGAAATTTCAGGTCAGTAGGAATCTAGAAAAAATAATTAGCAGTTCATGTTCTGTTATATTATAAACGTGTTTCCTACGTTAGACTGCGTTAACTCCAAAGCCAATTTTTCAAGTATTTAAAACTATCTCCTTTAGAAAAATGTGGTTTAAATATACAGAGACTAAAACACTTTAAAAACACAAATGCTTATATGAAGTCAAAAACAATTTAGAGAATTCTACAATTTTTTTCAAACTCTAAAGATACTTAAATTTTTCTTACTCTAATCCACTGTAAAGTACCACAAATTCATCATATCATTTATCATCCTCAAAACATCACCATGAAGCAGGTTCCTAAAACACAGTACAGTGGATAAGAGGCTGAGTTTTGACATTAAACAGCTCTGTTTAAATACTCAATCCACCATTTACTAGCTAAGTGATCTTGGCAAGAGGTTTAAACTGTCCACAACTGTTACCTCTTTTGTGTAATGGGGATAACAGCACCAATCTCACGGGTTTGTAGTGAAGATAAAACAACTAGTTGCACATAAACCATTTAAAAAGGTGCCTGACACAGAATAAGCTATTGTTATCAGTGATGGTTTCCTTCAGTTCAACCATTTTCCTTCTGACATATTTCCTTTTTATTTGAAAAAAATTTTTAATCAAATACTAGATGTGAAGGAAGAGTTGTTAATTTGTTAAACAAATTTTAAAATATTACCAATATATCACACAGTGTGATCGTAGTATTTCTGGACAAATCAACTTTATAAAGAAATCTATTATATTAGCTAAATCTGCTAATGAAAGTAGGAAAACTAAATGAAGAGATCAAACTTTTATCATTAAAATGCTTTATAGAAAACAGACTTTTGCATAACTTTCAAAAGTGTCATGTCCTTATGATTAACATTTATGGAAAGATATAGACATTTGCAATTTGGAGATACATCTGCAATATACATGTCATTAAAAATAAAAATGTACTTGTTCAAGTGACTTCTGATGAAATGCTAACATGAAATTTTGTAATCAATTACTGAAAACTTCAGTGTCTAATATTCCATTCATAGCATTGTTCCTATTTTCCTCCTCCTTCATTACTAATTAATTTATTTTGGTTTTCTTCCTTATATTAATATGTAGTGGTCCAATGGTTAATCAGGTATTTATTACCCATATGAAAGACATTTTCCTCAAAATTCTCCATTCGTTATCATTGTTTATATTTATATTTACCTCAATGGAAATAGTTGAGTGAAAAATTAAATCAAATAATGCAGCCAAACTAAGCAAGTTTTTAATAATGTTTGTTTCCACATGCATGAAAAAGTAATTGAAAAAGTAACAATTACTGAAGCAATTCATACTGAAAGTTTTACAAAATATTATAATGCTGTATTAAATTAAATGCTCTTAGTAAGAGAAAGAATGTACCCAACAGAAAGAAAATTACATAAAATTTTAGATGAAAATGTGCAGTTATGGATGTGCCTTTCTCTTGACTAACCTTGAAGTCCAAATCCCTCTAGATATAGAAGGTACTCTAAAATATCTACATGTCTCATAATGCAAATATGTCAAACTTGACATTAAAAGAAGAGCCAAGAACTACTTTTAAACTACTATTAAAAAGAAGAGGCAGCTGTTTTCTGAAAATCAAGAGAGCCATCATATGCACGCTGTTTACCATAAGATGATCTGCTCCACTAATTCCTTAGGACCCTGTAATTACAAGAGAGTGGGGCTGGAAACTAGCTCTATTTACAGCATAGTACACCTCTGCAGAGCACAGTCACTGTGTGAAAAGCTCATTTACTTTGAAGACTAAGAGGGCTTTTGTTTTGAGTCACTAGCATAAAAGTTAAAGGCGTTACCACAACAGAAACAGTAAAATCCAAATATCAATTAATGAATGGTAAAAGACATCTGAACAGCATACTTTCAGTATTCAGTACTGACATTTTTCTCAATAATGTTTCAACTATCAGTATAAGAAGATGGTCAGGAATGAACATGGGAATTAAATTCAACTGCAACTGGTTGTATTCTCTTCTTGTCTTTTCTATCCATTTATTAGATCACCAAGTTACATCATAGTGCTACCACATAATATCCTTTCACTTTGAGTGATTACATATAAATATGGTTTATTTGGGAAAATATTCAATATTTAAGTCAGTATATTTAATAACAGAGGGTATCCTTTCTATATCCAAGCACAGATTTTTTTTCAGTAATCATGTGTCAAGAATGTATTCGGTTTGGGCATTTTGTGGCACTAGAGTGGGCACTAAAAGAGGAACAATAAATAATTCAGAACCTTACCCCTATGAGCCTACTATCTAGTGGAGAATACAGACGTAGAGTCTGATTAAGAGAGAATTTCAAAGCTATATTGATTGCCATGATATATACAGTTTGATAGGCAACTCTGAGAGGCCAACTAACCCAGACAGGGGTAGACATAGAGGCAGGTAAGAGAAGAGATCTGAGTTGCTTTCATCCAAATACAGCGATGGAAATGCTCTGCCCACACAATTCTCTTGATTAATTCCACCTAACATCCCAACAACAAAAAATTAGCATTTGTGAATATTTTAATTGGCTTTTTGAATGGGTTGGAAAGAACAAAATTCTACTTTAGTTACCTTTAACAACAGCAACAGCAATAAAAATCTTGTATGTGTGAGTCTGTGTGGAGGTGGAGAGGTGCAGTTCTAAGGACATGGGTACTGGGAATAAAAAGCCTTCAGGAGATTCAGTAGCCCTGTCCCTCTGTGTCTCTCCAGGGTTCTCTGGTCCCTCCCTCACATGGGGTCTCAGCTCACCCTGCACCCTGCCAAACTTCAGCCGTGGTTTTCCTGATTCAGCTCCTCCCACAGTTTTCAGCTCTGCATTATGGATACACACACCTTAAATTCTGATGCCAGGTCAGGTGTAGAAGAATGGGTTAGCTGTCTGTGCGTCAGGAGCCCATCCAGATCTAACCAGGTCTGGACAAGAAAATGGCCCAAACCATGAGTCCATTGAGGCGCTGTGCCTGTCAGCAGGCAGTTTCTCTGGAAGGTGGCGCGGAGGGGCAGGCATGAGCTGAGCACTGAGATTTAAGACAACTCTTGACAAGGTTGAAGGCACTTTCTGGCGGTTTCCTGTTTTTGCCTTTGTTCTTATTACTTTGACTTTTAGACTCCTGTGGCTCCTTTCAATTCTCTAAAGTTTGATCTATGGCTGCAGAACCTAATTGTTTTAACTCGAGTCCCAAATATCTTTGCCCTGCTGCCTTCCATAATGCAAAGTTAACTTGCTCATACAAGAAAAAAACCCATCTCTGACGTTGGCCTTGTTAGTTCTTTGCGCAGACTAAGCCCCTGAGCTTAAACTCCCTGTGGTAATTTCCGCTATGATTCTATAATCAAATTCTGATGGTGGTATTTTTTCTTTGAAGGATAATTCATGTGTTCATTAAATATTTTTTACCTTGTACTGTGTGCCAGGAAATGTTGTAAATGCTGAGGTTATAGCAGGGTACAAACAAAATAATTCTTCACTCATCAGAAATTTCTAGAATACAAAATATTCAAAATAATGACAAATTCCACAACTGATGTATATCACTTTAATTAACACATGTTGAATTAAGCCTTTCTACGATAAATTTGATAAATCCCAACCTTTTAATTGAGAATTTTGGAAACATTTAACCATTTCCTAATGACAAAGGACAATCATTATAAACGTCTATTTTCGTGTCATATAATACCTATGGTACTCTGTGTATAACTCTATTATAGTGTTTATAATATTGTACATCAGTTATTTCCTTTTTCTGTCTCCTTTCCAAAATTAGGAGCTCCCTGAAGACATTTTGTATTTCCCCTCTGTGCCTGACAGAGAACTGCCCTTGACTGTTGAATAGATGAGGAAGAAATACTCACAAGGATAGCACTGAGGAGTAAGTAACTTGATCACATACATTTCCAATATGATTACAAGTGGAAGTTAAAGAGTATGCTGCTGTGCAGGACTGCCCGGACTTATCAGAGTCCAGTAGTTTGAACTTCAGACAGAGTGTTTTGAGAGTATTTCCTATTGATCATCTTGGAACACCAATGAAAGAGTAAAAGGAAGCCTCAGGTAGCAGGAGAGGCTTTTTCATTAGAGGATTTTGAAGTTCCTAGAGAAATAATCTTATAAGAGAATGCTGAGCACATCACCTTTCCGATTCTCAGGTGTACAGACAGCAGGTTAGACACATCTGTACTGGGCAGAGCATCTGATTAGTGCTGCCTCTTGTGCAGTGAAGCATCCCAAAGGCCAACAAAGCTAAATGCACACACTGAGGTTTCCCACCCATACGTAAACCAGCCAAGGCATATGCAGAAGGGATGAGACCCATAATACATTTCCAGAGAATTAAGAAAAAGCAAAGAACAGACATCCTCTGTGTGAAAGCTCAGGACTATCCTCTCAAAACTAGAAAGTTCAGGATGCTAAATCCCACTGCCTCAAACCTTCAACACCGCAACCGCTGATTAACTTTCTGTATAATTCTGATCATTCATTTGAGATATTCCAGCTCATATTTCTTCAACTGCCAAATGAGAGAAATGTACAATTTGTGCAGTTCACCTATGAATTTATTGCCATTTCCAAGGTCTTCTCTTTTCTAAAATACAAGTAGATAGTCCTTCTCTCCTCCCCTCCAGCCACGGCACTGAGAGAAAACTCCACACGCCTCCCTCCCTCCCAAGTACTCCCCAGCATGACCGACCTGGTGATAGACCAAACTAAAATTCACCCAATAGTTTTCATTTATGATTCACTAACTACCTGAAGTCAGCTCTATGTTTGATGCTGAAGCTTTACATCAATCTTCGCAACTCATAATCCTTGCCACAATTTCAGAAAGTGAGAGGCCACCACATAGTCACATTTTGTCTATTACACTGGGACTATCTGTTTGGCTTTTGTGACGAGAGAGCATTCCAACAACCAAAAAGAAGCCAAGTGAAGAGGAGAATTACATAAGTAGGCATAACAATGATACTTGGTCTGAAAGTCAACTCACATCGAAGTGTTGAACTCTTCCTGATATAAGTCTTATGAGGTCAAAAGTTTTTTTCTGTCTTGTTCACATCTGTGTTCCCAGGGCCTAGAAGAATGCCATCACGTGCTGGGTGCATGACAAATTCTTGTTTATCAAATGAACGAATGAACATAATTGGGACTCAGCCAGATCCAGATATAACTGTACCCAGTGACTAACTGAAAACGATTTAAGCTTCCAGATTATGAATGTCCCACATTGTCTTTTTACTCCCCTAAAATTTTGTCCCCCTGACCCTAATCCCTAGGTCTCCCATGACTGTGGATTAGTGGTAAAAAGAATAGTATAAGTCATGCGTAACTTAAGGTGGCATTCAAAGGTGAACTAGAACAGTCTTTATGGGCTCAAAAAAGTGACCACCACCCAACTGCCCCATTCTCCACAGCCAGGAATCCCACCTAAACCATCCATTTATAGCTGCTATGTGAAGCTCTTCCAAATGCGAACCACACATTTAACGATCAGCTGGAAGCTTACTGTGCACCAGTCTCAAAAGAAAATTCTTATATTCTGATAAATTTCATTCTAAACGTTTTCTGGACAAGCTCCCAGGAAACATGCATCTCTAGGGATAACAGGGTAGGGGGAAATTTGAGATCACAGTGATTTGGCGACTGTTGTTTTTTCTCGAGGAAACTGCAGAGTCATGGGTGAGCCTAGTTGGGTGCTGACCTGAGACTTCCCCAGGTAGTTGGAGCAGAAACAGTACAGAAGTGAGAATAATAAAATTCCCAAGATCATGAAACATTCATGATTCAATCCCAAATGGCTTCCAAAAGATTTAGAATAACCCCTCCTTTTAGAGGTAAGGAAATAAAATCCCAGAGAGGTAAAGGAACATACCCAAGGTTACTTGACTTGCTAGTGGAAGATGGGTGTTCTCTCCAAACCATAAATGCTTTGAAAGGGAAACTGTACCCACAGCACATTTGCACGCACTGCATCTGTCTACTTTCACTGCATATGCAGTCACGTGCTATTTACTTTGGACTAGAAAGGGAAAATTGGGCCAAATAATATTTAATTCCCCACTGTAACGGTAGTTTTACATTCCATATTCAGACAGCTGGCATAATCGAAGACAGCTCAGAACCCCTGAGGATATCCAAACTGTCGCAACTAGAGAAAAGACTTAAGTATCCTGCAGTGTAAGACCTACTCAATGACACTACAAAGCTGATTCAAATATCATCTCTGTCGGACCCTCAATATCCAATCTACGAACAACAGACATAATTAAACATAAAAAGCTGTAAATTAAGCAAACTTAATGATGGAGCAAATCATTTCATTTTTGCACCTGTGTAGTACAGTATGCCATTGTTCTTTTCCCCAAGAAGACAGAACAGACACTTGCACGGACAGTTATCAAAAGGGTTCAGAGCAGTAGCAGCTATAACGGACAATAGATTTCTTTCCAAAGACTAAAAAGATATCAATGAATGTAGTTTTCAAGTTAAAGTGAGAATACACAGCTGCCGCCACAGATTCTATTTAACGTATTTCAATGTTACTAATTAAAATAAAAACTTTGGTCTCCTATTCTCAAGCTGGTAAAAAGCAGAGAACACAGAAAAACAAGTTCAAGTTATAATTTTGCATGTCTCTGGAAAGGAGTTTCTGGCTTGTTTTGAGCTTGACAGCTACAGAAAATAGTCTGTGCAATGAAGCACCTTGCCTGGAGATGACTACCCAAAAGGAGGTGTCATGGTTGAGAGCATGGGTTCTGAAGACAGAGCCCTGGGTACAAATCTCACTCAGCGACCTCCTGAGTAGCCTCAGATAAGTTATTTAACCCCTCCATATTTTCTTCTCTCCATGAGTAAAGTGGGGATAACTACAGTTCCTCCCTCATTGGATTGCTGTGAGAATTAAAAGCTACAAACTAAGTAAAGTGCCTGAAACACTGACACTCAGTGGCCACTCAGCAAGTGTTAGCTTTTATTACTGTAGTCTAAGATATTGCATTTGGGATTTTAAATTAAGCCAACAAGAGCAGGTATCTAAGAACCTATTCTCACCCTAGCATTTTAATGGAAGATTCATAATAGCAATCAAGGCCGGTTTCATCCATAAAGTGGCTCTCTAAACATTTAAATTGAAAGAAAAAAAAGCTTACTGCATTAAAATCAGATAAAAAGTAAATAAAAATATTTTTTAATGTGAACTGGAAAAATATTGGCAAGGTCAGTGTACACATACTGCCAGCAGAGATACACAGTGTCACCTCAAGCCTGGATTGAACTAAAAGAGCCGAGGGAAAGATCTGCCAAAGGGCCCACCATGGACTAGCATAAAACCACCTGCAAAATCTATTCAAGCATCTGTTTCTATGAAGTGCCAAGCCTTCTCCTCCCACCCCACCAGGTTGTCCCCACCTACCACAGAGCAATACTACAGGCCTTTTTTTCCCCCTTTCAATTCATCATTTCTAGGCCTCCTCCATTTGATCAATCCAGGAGGCATTACACGGAATCCCACACAGCAACTCATTTTCATTGTATGTCACAATTTATTCTGTATATGCTTCTCCCTCTAATTTAGTACCTGCCAGAAGCAATCAGGCTGATCCACGTGTTCAAACGTTGGACATTTAATGCCCCCTAAATTAATCCTCAATATTGCCATAAGAGGAATGATAAACATATCATCCACTCAATGGTCATTTGTCATCTTCCAAGGGTTCAAAGTAGGGAAGGGATGGTGGATCACCTACAAGCGGGTGTTTCGGCTATAATGTTTCTCTGAGGCAATGCAAAGGTAAGAAGGAAGCAATAGGAGTAACGACACTCCTACAACATGTCTGTATCTGTAACTGAGGATGATATTACCTACTTCATGTGACTCTAGTGAAGGTTAAATAATTCAATAAATATAAAGTGCTTATAATAGTTCCTGGCAGGTATTAAGCATTCAATAAGTGTTAGTTATGATGATCATGCTCAAGAGGTGGTGATGATCATGATGATGATGAAAGAAATTGCTAATAGGCAATGCATGCCACAGAACAATAAGTGCAATTTGGAAGGGATAATTGGAATATTCAGCTCTTCCTCTGCTTTCACTAATCTCACATGTTACGGGAGGAAATGGGAAATACCATAATACAGATGGCAGGTGTTTATTTCATAAGTAAGACATGAGCTAGAGATGCAAAAATTGATGAGAGTTAAAGAAAAACAGAAAAGCCACAAGGGACACTGTGGAATTATCAAGTTCAGTTCAGGAGATAACGAAATAATATCACAGAACAATATTAATTAATACGCACAAAGCATTTGCAATGAGTCAGACACTGTTCTAAATTCTTCAACATATATCACTTATTTAATCCACACAACAATCCTGTGCTTTATCATCCTCTGAAAAGTAGGGCACAGAAAGATTAAATAATTTGCTCAAGGTCTCATAGCTGATAAATGTGAAATCAGGATTTGATACCTTCAGTTTGTCTCCAGTCTTTGCACTTAACTGCTGTACTACAATGTCTCAGTAGATGAAGAAGATCTTTTGAGAACTTTAACACTTAATAGAAAAGCTAAGACAGATTATGGGCGGAGACATGAAAAAATTCCCAAATAAAATGCCAACATAAAACTTCAACATTTCTAAGAGTATCATGTTTATCATTAGAGGTGATTATTACGCAATATTTAAAGTAAACAAATTCTAAGACAGAAATAGTTATCATGCTTTTCCTGAAATCGTATTTCAGGGAATTGCAGTCTTTTATATTCTTTTTTTAATAGTAAGATGCGTAGTCCATCAAAGATTTTTCTCATGATTATTATCTTCACAGTGTGATATCACTCTTGTCCAGAGCACAAGTGGATGGAAGTAATCCATGCCCTTTGAGAGCCTGCAATCCAGAACTGAATAACCATGAAAAGTATGTGCAATACATTTAAACAAATAGGGTAGAGGCTTTGCTTGATTCAGCAGCATGAGAGAGATGGATGGGGCATCAGATGCAGGGGAATGAGAAAGCTGGAGAGATCTGTTCGGAAAAAAATATTGAGAACTAAATGGCAGTACAGATAAATAAGAATTCTGATCTCATGGAAATGGGAAAGAAGAGGTAAAGGCATCAAAAAATTCAGATATATAATCAGACTAATGATTAAAAGGAACACTAATTATAAAATCTAAATAAATCTTTAGGAAGTCTCTGAGAAAGACTTCAAGGTTTCTTGCTTAAGAATTGAGTGATATAATTATGGTTCTAGTATCTCTAATTAACTCAAAATTATAATCTTAACCAAGTAAAAAGTTGCTTTTATGAAAGAATATTATACATATTGGCACTATGCTTATGTAACAAACTCATGGTCATTTTTTTTTCATATCCTCCAAAATCAAGCCAAGTGTCTATGAAACATAAAGATGCACACATACGTTTTGTAATTGTACAGTGTCATGTGTTCTCAGAAAGGCTTACGTAATTTAGTTGTGCAGGTTCCAAGATGAAACATAGCTCTCTTTGAGGTCTGTGTCTCTAAGTGGGGTACTTCTACCCCCAGAGCATTCAGCCTTGTGCTGGGATACATATATCCGCAGGATAAACATGGTACACAAATATGGTTAAACACATTTCCTTGAAGACTTGAGAATCACATTATTTTTATATTTCAACAAAAACCTTTGTATTACAAAGTAAAATGCAAAGTGTAGACAAAATTTATAAGAGAAAACAGTAAACTTTGAAGAAATCTGCACTTAAAATAAGCCACTTTAGGCTACTCAAACTGAAAATATGGGCATGGCCTATAGGTATTTAGAGGTCCTTAGATGACAACGTGCAAGAAGTGCTGCTTGGCTTTGTTTTGTGCAATGATGCACTGGAGTCTCTTCTGTACACCTGGGAGGTAGAAGATCAGGGTAGCACTAATCTGTTTTGTAAGGAAAAAGGCCAATTCTTTGTGAGTATCTCCCCAGTGACATAACTAAATATTCCCAGAGAAAATACAGAAATTACAATCTGAAATTAAGAAACAATCTGAAGATTGGGATTGACACATATAAACTATTGATACTATGTATAAAACAGACAACCCTTGGGAACATACTGTATGCACAGGGAACTCTACTTAATGCACTGTGGTGCCCTAAATGGGAGGGACATCCACAAGGGAGGGGATACATGTATATGTATGGCTGATTCCTTTTGCTGTGCAGTATAAGCTAACACAACATTGTAAAGCAACTATACTCCAATAAAAATTAATCAATAAAAAAAATAAAGATGAGGCAAGAGTGGATGCTAGCAAAAAGAAAACAGAAAAAAGAAAGAGAAACAATCTGAAAAGGTGTCTTAAAAGGTTCAAGAGAGGAGAAACTTCAGGTGGAAAGAATGGCAAAGATGAAGAAATAAATGTTTGTTTAGCTTTGAACAAATTACCTAGAAAAATAGGAAACATGGGATCCACCCTAGGGTGGATTTTATAATTTAACAAAGAACAAACAGACCCTCTCTATTTGGAGGCACTTTTGCACATTTATCCCTTGAGCACAACTCAACAGAAGGTTTGGAAGAAATGTGCAGATTGTACAGTGAGGAGGCCAGGGTTTGAACTTCAGCTCCACACCTACCTTGGAGAGCCTTGAGCAAGGTAACTTTTCTAAACCTGTTTCCCCAACTGAACAACGAGCAGAATGATAATTCTATCAAAGAGCCAGTTTAAGGATTAAATTATTTGAAATGTATAAGAGCACAGAGCATGGGATAGAGGAGGCACTCAAAAAAGTCTAGTTGATTTGGAAAAAAAAATTCCGTATAGCATAAGAAGAGAGAGGTATATCACAGGTATGGAACACAAAATAAAATAATAACTGAGAGGAGACACAATAGAGAGAAGCACTTCAGTGGTGATTTATACAGGATCCAAAACAATAATACAGGTCTTACAGGGTGCAACAAATTGAGTTACACGCATCTTACTTCCAAGGCAGGACCAAAGCCCAGTTTTAATTCCCCAGGGTACACTGAAGGCCCTGTTCAATGGAACAGAATTATCATGGAAGTTCAGTGAGTCAAAAAGCAGAGCCCATCCTGCCTTGTCATAAATGATGACATGTGACAGGAAAGCTTTAAAATTCTGCTTAGAATACAAAATATACTATACAGATAATCTGTTAATCCAAACACTATTAATTTTCTCCAGCATAGGCTTCAATAATAAAGACATTGCTATTGTGTTTCCCAGGTAATCTCCTTTTCTTCCAAATTATTTTTAAAAATAAAAGGAAAAGGGAAGAAAGGAAGAAGAAGGGGAGGGAGAGAAAACTAAATTGGTTATAATACATCGAAAAGAGGTGAAAGCACTAAACCCAGTGTCAAGCCTCTTTTGACACGTTTCCATCAACACAACCTAGTGTCTGTTTATTTTAAGTAATTACAGCCCTGTGTTCTGGACATATGCTCAACCAATGTCCCACTGAGATCACAGCACTTCTTCTGCTATGTTATACTCTGCTTACTCAATCATTTTCTCTCATTGGGCATTGTTTGGAACTCATCACAAAAAGCAGTATTTTGGCCAACTCCTTACTAAGCATTATTCTGTAGTTGACAATTTATTGTTTGGGTTACATTTTTATTTAACTAACAATGCTTATAGCATGGCTGAGGACCAGCCACTGTTTAGTCATTTTACGAACAATAATTCCTCTAATCCTTACAGCAACTCTAAGGACTAAAGATTATTTAATCACCAATTACACTCGAGGAATCCTAGGCACAGACAGGTTGAATAATTTGCCCAAGGCCACACAGCTAAGTGATATAACTAGAGTTTGAACCCAGACTCTGGAGTCCCTGCCTTTAAACAGTACCTGATGATGCTTCTTGAACAGAATAAATGGGTTAATATAAACAAATACCACAGAATAACACGTGGCACACAATAAGGGATGAATAAATGTCAGTTATTCTTTATTGTTTTGGTGGTGGTGTTATTGAGATCATGTATAGACCTATTAGGTGATCATTCTGATAGGGTTTATTTGATATGTCCCCATTGGCCAAAACTATTGCCAAGTTTTTGCATACTGGTAGAAAAGTTTAGGTTTTCCAGGCTGTTAACTGGGAATAGTTCAGAACAGAAGAAAAGCCTCACTATATCAAGTTATATGGAGACTTTGACTTCAGATGGATCTACTAAGTCTGTCACTCTGGCACAGAAGGAAATTAGATTAATCCAGCAAGAAGTGTTCCTGATGGAGTCATGTTGATTTTTGCCTGCATTGGATGTTCTTCCATGAGCTATACAAAATTGATCTATTCCAGTTGAGCGGAAAATCTGTCAGTTTTGGAGTTTGTCTTTTTTTTTTTTTTTTTTTCCTGCCTGTTTTTCAAATGGCTTTGAGCTTACCTATTCCTAAGCATATATTCCATAAGCATAGTCAGAAGACAATCCAATTCTCCATAAAATACATTTTTTTTCTTGTGTGGCTTAACACATAGGTAGTTCTTCATTAATGGAAGATATCATCCCAATGATTATTTATATTTTCTTACCCTTCCTGATAACAATGGGTTTGGAATAAATCAGTAGTCACCTAAACATATGACAGCCTGTAAATCAAATAGCCACTGATGATATTCTAAAAGTAAAACAGTAGCATAGTTATTAATGTAGCATTCTTGATATCACTAGATTTTCATTTTATGTGAAGATGTTAATGTTTCATAGTTTAGTTAATTTTCTGTTTGAGCTTTAAGGTAATTTATACTCCTACAGTTATTATGTAACAATATAACTATTAAAGAAGCTTCAAATGCCTCATGATCACAAACAGCTATTGGTAAATAGGGCCTAAAAATTGCTGACTTGTAAACACTTTGAATTTATGCATAGTACTTGAAATAGTATAAGTTATTATCTTTTATGTACATTTGCTGACAGAAAGAAATGTGTTTTAAAGGATGATGCTACGGCTTATTCTAGATTCTGTGCATCAAACAGAATCTTCTTGCTATGGTGACCATTCTTTACGTATGTTTGTTGCTGATATGGAAGCATTTATGTGCCTGTGAAATGCAAAGAACTCTGAGTTGCCAGCAATACTTATTCAAACATGGATATAATGAACATGATAAATATGCAATTTATTTTTAAGACAGTTATTTTCTGATTTCAACAACAACTCCAGCCTTGTTAATAGCATTTGAAATTCTCTTATGATTCTGTCTTTTTTTCTTCAAATTTACAAGAAAAATCTCCCAGAGCTCATTATAAACTATGATTAGGTCTACTTTTGAACTGGATTTCATCAAAGCTTAAAAAAAAATCAGATGAGAGACTTGATTATTACAGTTTCCTTAGAAACACAGGAAACACTAAAAACACCTTAGAATCCAAGACTTTCTGGCAACGACTCTTACAGTCCATCTGCTGTGTTCAACTATTAAGAGAATACCAACAGAATAGCTACCTTTCAGATATCCTTGTGTATAATTATATTTTGTTAATAAAGACAAATCACTGTCTTTATGATCTGTAAATATATAATGAAGACATAGAAGAAAGCAAGAAAGAAGGGGAGGAAGGTAGGAAAGAAAAAAGGAAGGAAGGAAGGGATGGATGGAGGGAGGGAGGGAGGGGGGAGAAGCAATAAAAGGCAAAAGGGAAGAAAACAAATGAAGCTTGAACTTCCTTCACTATCTAGTGGTCAACATGTATTATAATAGCCTCTGAGGGTCTCTGGGGCAATAGTTTGCTAAACTGTATTCTTTTCATCTACTGAGATTGGACCAGCACTAAACTACATCACTTAAATTCATTTAGCTATTTATTCATTCGTTTGTTTAACAAGTATTTACCACACAAAATCCTATGCTCTAACGACTAGGAGTAGAAGCTGGTGATTTAACAGTGTGCAAGACATAATCCTTGACTTCAAGAAGCTTAGATGCCACTGGGAAGACACAAAAATAACAAACTCTTTTAGTAAGATCTTACCCTCTCCTTTGAGCAACTCCTAACCCATCCCTGTCTCAAAATATCACTTTAATCAATATTCTTACTAGACCTTAATTCTGGTGGGGCTAGCAGTCACAGTACCCAGGGTCTCCTCACCTACCAATCTCCTTTCCCACTCCCTCCATTGACCACAGGAGTGTTAGTACTTAATTTAGGTCCATGAGTTTTGTTTGGAAATTTGAGTACCGAACATAGACACAGGAATAGAAGAGTTCTGAAACTGAGTCATCAACTCATAGTTCACAAATTCTGCTGTGGAGATGCAGGGCTACCATGGCTTCCATCTTTGCTCAAGGCTTGACTTCAATTGCTTATTCAATTCTGCAAACTAAAGATATCCTTCAAAAGAATCTCTTTTTCTTGCTTATGCTAGTCAGATCTGTGTCGAAAACCTGGCTTATTAATGACTCTAATGTATCACTGTAGAGTTATCAGGACAACTTACCCAGTGCATTAGCTGAGAAGGACAGATGTTCTGAGTCTAATTCTTCACGGAATCCTTACTCAAGCAAAATTCCCAGATCAGTATAATTATATTTTATTTTGGAGTCATAGAAACTTAAATTTAATTTTAAGTTAAAATTAAGAACTTTAAGACAAGGTCATCTAGTCTCCCACTCACTGGTTTTGAGAATCTCCATCATATAACCATACAGTTGCTCTTTGAATACACCCATTGATAGGGAACTCACACTACACAGGGCAGTTAGTTTCCTTTTTAGATGATTCCAGTCGTCAGAAAGGCCTGGCATTTAGCTAAAATTTGCCTTCTCATAAATTTTCATCATAACTTTTCAACGAACATTATAGTCTTTGCCATTTGCTGCAAAGCTCTGAACTTAATTTGCTATTTGCACTATCACCTGGTCTTCTTACATGTTCCAATACAAATTGTCAGAACAGACTCAAAATCCTAGAAAATGGAGTTTAAAAAGGATGTACATCTTTGCAGACCACAACTTTGACCACAGACAAATAGCCATGCTTGAATGAATATTAAAAGATCAGGTGAAAAAATGCCAAGAATCTCTGACCTTTCATGACAAGCTGCCAAGAAAATAAATATTTCTTGGCAGGTAGACCAGATCCAAAGGCCAAATATCAATGGATGCACACTCATCCTCCAATCTTTAATATGATTCAATACATCTTAGAGTTGGCAGGAACTTTAGAGATCATGTAAGCTAAAATTCTGTCATTTTACTGCAAGGAAGCTGAGGCATGGGAATTAACTACTATTTTCTAAATAAAGTTGCTGTCACTTTTTGAAAATTCAAAGCTCTAAGAATTTCTGCTGTTTTAAGATGTGAGAAGAAACCTACAGCTAAGAAGTTACTATCTTTCATATGCAGACATGACTTAGGACATTGAAAAGCGGGTCTCTTTATGACTTGTCCATCTAGAAGGCAAAGTGTGAGATAAATCCTTATTGTATTTGGGAGATCTCATATTAGCAAAAAAAGAAAGATATAATAATAATAATAAGAGGATGCCCACTAAAAACCTACACAAAGAAATGGAGATTGTTTGTAACTTATTAATACCCCTTCTAATAAGCGAATGACTTTGTTGCCAAGACCCCCAAATTAAATTTAAACCCTATGATAATTAATCTGAGATGATAAATTGTAGTAACTACAAAATTTCAATTTCCTGCTTCAGTTATTTAAAATTTTTTAAATAAAAGCCTTCAAGTAATCAGATTATTTCCTCTCTTCCTTTTTTCATAATAGCGTCATTCATGTTCTGGAATTTGGAGTTAAATTTACAGTAAGTTATATTTACAATATGTGCCCGTGAGGGATGTATTTTCTTTATAGAGCCTATTTCACCAAACATTTACATATTTCTGCTATAAGGCTGGTATTACAATTTGGTATGGTATATCTCTGCAAAAAAGTAAATAAAAGTAAAATGTTAGATTTACTTTCTAGAACACAAGTGAATTGCCCTTCAAAAACTCTCATTTTTAATTTCAAGAGTCTGTGTTAATCATTATCTAACCAATAGTATGGAGTGATGGTTCAATCTCTGTCTCTAAGTAATGATTATTTGTTGAATGACTCAATATTATTTAATTGACTTGCTAGATGAACCCTGAAACTCTCTCCTTTTTTCTATATGTCAGATTTTTCATTTGTGCAATATTGTATCTAATACTTTCAAAATATAACATCTCTACTTAATATTAAGTTAGCCATCCAGCATTCTCAATCATGTGAAATTCGCCTGGAATTAGAAGTTGATAAAAGAGATGTTTGGGCAGCAGAAATAAATTTTATAAAACATTCATCAAGGCACTCACATTTTAATCATAGGAAAAGTCGTACATGTTTACTCAGCCTATTTGTTTTTGTTCTGCAGACATTTCTAACAGATTCACATAGATAGGAAATAGTAAGTAAATGAATAACATGAAGAAGGAGCACTGGCAGCAGTGAAGTTGCAGTTGATAGGAAGGATGCACTATGGCAGACTAGAGTTATTTAGAGTAAACACAAGCAGGGCTATTAAACAAAATGTACCGAAGGTATCTATGGGCCACAGCGAAATACTATAATCGATAGCCTTAATTACTAGCCCAGACTAAGCAAAATGTGAAATGTGCTTAATGTATTATGTATAAAAAGTCAAGTAAGGGGGTTCCCTGGTGGCGCAGTGGTTGAGAGTCCGCCTGCCGATGCCGGGCACACGGGTTCGTGCCCCGGTCCGGGAGGATCCCACATGCCGCGGAGCGGCTGGGCCCGTGAGCCATGGCCGCTGAGCCTGCGCGTCCGGAGCCTGTGCTCCGCAACGGGAGAGGCCACAACAGTGAGAGGCCCGCGGACCGCAAAAAAAAAAAAGTCAAGTAAGGGGGTTCCCTGGTGGCGCAGTGGTTGAGAGTCCGCCTGCCGATGCCGGGCACACGGGTTCGTGCCCCGGTCCGGGAGGATCCCACATGCCGCGGAGCGGCTGGGCCCGTGAGCCATGGCCGCTGAGCCTGCGCGTCCGGAGCCTGTGCTCCGCAACGGGAGAGGCCACAACAGTGAGAGGCCCGCGGACCGCAAAAAAAAAAAAGTCAAGTAAGGGGGTTCCCTGGTGGCGCAGTGGTTGAGAGTCCGCCTGCCGATGCCGGGCACACGGGTTCGTGCCCCGGTCCGGGAGGATCCCACATGCCGCGGAGCGGCTGGGCCCGTGAGCCATGGCCGCTGAGCCTGCGCGTCCGGAGCCTGTGCTCCGCAACGGGAGAGGCCACAACAGTGAGAGGCCCGCGGACCGCAAAAAAAAAAAAAGTCAAGTAAGGGGGTTCCCTGGTGGCGCAGTGGTTGAGAGTCCGCCTGCCGATGCCGGGCACACGGGTTCGTGCCCCGGTCCGGGAGGATCCCACATGCCGCGGAGCGGCTGGGCCCGTGAGCCATGGCCGCTGAGCCTGCGCGTCCGGAGCCTGTGCTCCGCAACGGGAGAGGCCACAACAGTGAGAGGCCCGCGTACCGCAAAAAAAAAAAAAGTCAAGTAAGAATATACTACCTACCACAAAATTTTCTATTATGAGTGGTGAAAACTTTAAAACATTACAAATGCTTTAAATGATCAGTTTAATTATAGGAAAAATTAGGCTAGGGAGATAACATAGTCTCTAGCCTCGCCAAATAATATACAATGTCACAATAAAAATACAGATCAGTGTAATTTTTACTCTCCAATCTATCTGTACACCTTGGAGTCCAGATGCCATCACTAAGTTTAGATTACTTGATTCTATATTCTGAATATAGAATATATTCTGAATAACCTAGTTGAGCATCACAGCCTCTTGAGAGAATCCTAGTTCTGCAAATATAAGCCACCAGTATGCGTTTTAGTAAAATCATAAAACCAAAATTATTCTGTAAGCAAAGGATGCTAGGTTATAATGTGCTGTTATCAACAGTCTTGTTCGTTTCAAATGTTGTTGACATTGTGCACACTTTCTTGTTTCTATGGTAATAAGTAGTTCCCTTTATTGTCCTTTCCATTGCAGTCAGTCTAAACCTGAAATTTCATCTCTATTGTATTTCAGAAAATTTTAAGCAAACAGTACTATGCAGATGGTTTTAGGAAAATTTTAGTGTGACAGGCATGTGCTTAAAATGACTGCTCACAGTAAGGTATTCCCTCTAGCACTGATGAAATGTTTTGTTCAATGGCAGTGGCATATGTAAAACAGTGTGCTTGAAAACACCAGTCTTCGGTTCCCTCTCCAGCTGCATCACTGATGATTTGTGGAGGTCAGTGAATGACCCTAGGCACGTTTCTTCAATTAAATAGCAAACTAGAGAAATAGTAAATTTTTTAAAATACATTTATAGGACAATTTGATATCCTGTCAAGACATTCTACCTTGCCAATATGATCACCCGCTCCCTGTGGCACAGAGGGCCATCTGGCCACAAATACTGGAACATAGATAAAGAAATGACTAAAAAGACGTTGCTTTCTGCCTCTGTCACTCCCTGAAATACTGTCTCCCTGATTTGCTTTAAAAAACAGAAAGAAAAAACAAAACCCAAAACACCAAAAAACACAACCACTATCATTTTGTGACATAAAAACAATTCATTAGAATGCTGATGAGTTTTTATCTGCTGGCTTTTGAGGAAATAGCAATGGGCTCAATCTGGCTGGTACCAATATTCATTAAGCAAAATAAAATTATCTCTGTTTATTTCTCCTCAAAATGGAAATAAAATATAAATTCCTTTTTAGTTCTTGTTGAAAAGAATGGTTCATATTTAATCTGAATTACAAGTAGCAAGCGGTCAAACATGGCGAGCCAAAAGTGCTCCATAGGAATAAGTGGATCAGTTTCAGTAGTACTTTGACTTCCATGGCCTACTTGGATATTGTTTCAAGTTCTATCAGAATAATACACCAAATAAAACTCCAGGGACCTAAAAGAGCTAGCATGCCTCAATGTATTTTGATCCACTTCCACAACAAACCAAAAGCATACCACTCATTTCAAAAGCTATATATTTAGAATTTTTATCTTTTTACTCCCCATTAGGAAGATAAAATTCGATAATGTTAAGCTCATTTAGATTGTAGCAATGTGACACTGATTAAAACTAGAATAAATTTGGCTTTTTAACTAAGAATTCTTACCCAATGGAAGAATCTAGATGCATGTGTATGAATGACTTTTCACGGAAGGAAAATTTTGATATTCATAATAATAATAATCTGATTATAACCCAAAGAGGTTGATAAATATCTATCCAAAAACATTAAAGGCAATTCTGAAGTCAGAGTAAAATCATGTTATGTCTTAAAGCATAATATAAATCAGAAAAAACCTAATAAAAAAGATGATTAGAATCAAAGGAATGTAATTTCTATAAATGTCTTTTCTAAGGTTTTTTCTTATTCGTTTGTGTGTTGCTTATCCCACTCCAACCCTGCTGCATTCTGTACCTGGAGAAAATTGAATGTATAGAGTTCCCTTAGATAAAAGCTAACATATAGAATGAATTAGAAGAAGATGGGCATGCTAGAACAAAAAGGAGCTGTGCCTGATATGCTTAAAATCATTCCTGAAAATTGAATACATTTTTTTCCTGGAATAATAGCATTTTATCTAAGGTATTGCAAAAACCAGGTCATCTTTGATGCACAACCCGAATAGAGTATGTTGAAGCAATGTACATCATTCCTGAACACCCCTCAGTACCAAAAATAGTGGGGGGAGGTTAAAAACCATTTCATGAAAAATAATCTCTTTCACCCTTTCAAAATGTCAATGAAACAAATGGGAAATAGAATAGGCAATTAGTATAACAGTTATCTTAGATGACCATGAAATTATAGTTTGTCCCTCAAGACTTTCTATCTGCTGCCATGCAACTAGGAAGAATTAAATCCATGAACGTAACTAGGGGAAAAAATGCATTAAAACCTGCTAGCAGACTATATACTTTATCTCTGAAGCATGGCTTACTAATTGGTTTGATGTTTTGCTTAAATACTAAAGTGTATATAAAACTGGACAGCTACATGTAAAACTATGAGATTAGATCACTCCCTAACACCATACACAAAAATAAGCTCAAAATGGATTAAAGACCTAAATGTAAGGCCAGAAACTATCAAACTCTTAGAGGAAAACATAGGCAGGACACTCTATGACATAAATCACAGCAAGGTCCTTTTTGACCCGCCTCCTAGAGAAATGGAAATAAAAACAAAAATAAACAAATGGGACCTAATGAAACTTAAAAGCTTTTGCACAGCAAAGGAAACCATAAACAAGACCAAAAGACAACCCTCAGAATGGGAGAAAATATTTGCAAATGAATCAACTGACAAAGGATTAATCTCCAAAATTTACAAGCAGCTCATGCAGCTCAATAACAAAAAAATAAACAACCCAATCCAAAAATGGGCAGAAGACCTAAATAGACATTTCTCCAAAGAAGATATACAGACTGCCAACAAACACATGAAAGAATGCTCAACATCATTAATCATTAGAGAAATGCAAATCAAAACTACAATGAGATATCATCTCACACCAGTCAGAATGGCCATCATCAAAAAATCTAGAAACAATAAATGCTGGAGAGGGTGTGGAGAAAAGGGAACACTCTTGCACTGCTGGTGGGAATGTGAATTGGTTCAGCCACTATGGAGAACAGTATGGAGGTTCCTTAAAAAACTACAAATAGAACTACCATATGACCCAGCAATCCCACTACTAGGTATATACCCTGAGGAAACCAGAATTCAGAAAGAGTCATGTACCAAAATGTTCATTGCAGCTCTATTTACAATAGCCCGGAGATGGAAACAACCTAAGTGCCCGTCGTCGGATGAATGGATAAAGAAGATGTGGCACATATATACAATGGAATATTACTCAGCCATAAAAAGAAACGAAATTGAGCTATTTGTAATGAGGTGGATAGATCTAGAGTCTGTCATACAGAGTGAAGTCAGTCAGAAAGAGAGAGACAAATACCGTATGCTAACACATATATATGGAATTTAAGAAAAAAATGTCATGAAGAACCTAGGGGTGAAACAGGAATAAAGACACAGACTTACTAGAGAATGGACTTGAGGATACGGGGAGGGGGAAGGGTAAACTGTGACAAAGCGAGAGAGTGGCGTGGACATATACACACTAACAAACGTAAGGTAGATAGCTAGTGGGAAGCAGCCACATAGCACAGGGAGATCAGCTCGGTGCTTTGTGACCGCCTGGAGAGGTGGGATATGGAGGGTGGGAGGGAGGGAGACGCAAGAGGGAAGAGATATGGGAACATATGTATATATATAACTGATTCATTTAGTTGTGAAGCTGAAACTAACATACATTTGTAAAGCAATTATACTCCAATAAAGATGTTAAAATAAAAAAAAAATAAAAAAGAAACCTGCTAGCAGACTATATACTTTATCTCTGAAGCATGGCTTACTAATTGGTTTGATGTTTTGCTTAAATACTAAAGTGTGTATGACCAAAACATTTGCACAATACTTCATTTAGGTGCTTACTGTCAGTAAAAGCAGCATTTTACAGCAACGAGACATTCTGTCTTCATAAAATATATCAGCATTATGAAAAAATGCATTATGAAAAAAAGGGAAAAAATCATAGGAAGTCGATTGTTCAACATAGCTCATCCATGTCATGTGCCACTATAATACTACAACTGCTTTTTACGTAGAAAAGAACCCAACAGTTATACAATGTGGCCCTATTTATTTTATATATTAGAGCTAATTCAGTGGAGGAAAGATGGGATGTGAGCAAATATACTGAAAACTGAAATAAGAGCATTGGTAATTATTTGATCTCTACTTTAATTAAAAAATGATCAGCAGTTTGTTATTCCCTTGGTTCCCCAAACAAAGCCATCTTGTGGTACAGTAGCCTGGCTCTTATTTTCTTTACATTAAAAACAAAAAGCTATCCAACACGGACAGGAAACGAATTATGCCTTAGATCAAAAAGTGAATTTTCATTTTCATGTAGTACAACAAAGCAGTTATATTCCGTTAGTTGACAAGTATGATATTGCTACCATACTGATGTAATCTCAGTTTAAGCCCAATATTTCATGAATGTTTCTCATTTCTAGCCAAGATTTAAGAGACATCAACAGTAAACACATCGTGCTTCTATGGAGGTTTTCCTTCTCCTCTGACACACCATTTTAGTGATACATTTTGTTACGTTTATAGAATTCTGTTTTTTTTTTTTTTTTTCTTTTACAACACTGGAGCAATACCTAGTTATTTTCAGAGAAATCATAATTTTTGGTACTTGTAGAAAAAGTGGGCTATTATGCCACAAAATGAAACTACTTTGCTTTTAGTCATAAGCAATATGCTAATGATATAGCTCAGAACCCAGCAAAATAATGTCAAACTAATCTGCAATCTGCCCAGAAAAAATGAAATGTCAGCCAATTCTACCAAATGGCAAATGGTTTTGCTGTTCAAGTACATGCCTTATAAATCTGTTGGTTTAGAGTAAGGGGAAAAAAGGAAAGAAAAATCAAAAGCCTTGAAAAAAAAAAAAATCAGATGGCGATCTTTTATTCTTCCTGAGAGAGAATTACTAAAATTTTGTTGGTAATGCTTTAATTGGCAAGTTTTGTTTTGTTTTCAGTGCTTTTAGAATGACTTAGTAGCTCAAAGAATTGTTACCATTTTTCAGGGTTTGTAGGATAATATGCTTCAAAAGAATTATAAACAGAGAGGTTGTCTCCCTCAAATGTTATTAAGAATAGCTCTTATAACTAAAACCATTAAGTGGAATTTGCATATAGTCATCCATCTGTGTCAATGTTCACCAGGATTTCCACAGATTGTATTGGGTGGGCAGCTTACTTAAAAGTAAGACCAGCATAAAATACAGATGCCTTTTACGTATGGTTTAGATCATCTGAGCTGACTTCAAAACCACTCATCTTAGTAACGGCATGTAGAGTTAATATTTTGTGGGTAAGAAAACTAAACAGTATATCTAGAAACAGCATATCTTAAAAGTGAGTCCTTTCTCAAATATGTGAACACCACAAACTGCCTGAAGATTTCTGTATTAAAGCAGAAATTGAAAGCATTCAGTAGTGCCCTAGAACATCAGTATCTAATCAACCAATATCAAAGAAATCTTACATTAATAGCAGGAGGCACAAAGTTGTGAGGACCTGTCTTTCAATGCAGATTATTTTCCAAAGACTAGAAATACTGTTAAATTGTGTAAATGATATTTGAAAAAAAAAGTTAAACTTGATTTATATCACAGCTTCTGCTTCTGATTAGCTTACCACCATCAGTTTTTTTAGATAATCAGGAAAAATGTATTTTCTTGATCTGCATGCAGTGTTTTCATGAGGATTGCCTCTTGAATCTGTCAGTTCTTTTCTCTTAATGTCAGTGAGTTAAGAAGGTATGAAAAGAATGAGGATCTATGATATTAAAAATCAGAACTTCCTAACTAAGAAAAGACAAATACAAAATAAATACAGAAATGCTATTAAACTATGATAAATAAGTTCCAATGACAGAAACAACTGAATAGTCATGGATAGTGATTAACTATGAGGGCAGATGTTTAATTTCCTTCATGATAAAAATAAGTGGTTCAACAGCTGTCGTGTAGTAAAATCACTGAACTCCTACAGCCAGGCACTCACACTCAAAACCAGAGCACAATTCACATTGTCTCTACAGTACGCTATATGAACGCATGAATGGCCTAACAGCACTGTCAGTAAGCAAGGTGTGATAGCATTGCATGGCATCTCAGCTATTTAAGAAGACCATTTAAAATCTTTAAACAGCCTTCCCTTCTCTGAACAGTTTTGAGACTAAAAATCCTTTCATATGCACTATGCTACCCTTCAGAGTAGAATAAAGGACACTCAAAAGAGAGGGTATAACAAGGTACAAAAGGTACCATTCTCTCCTTTTCCCAGACTTGACTTATGGTTCCTGTCTAGCCTCCAAGCTAACTTTCTATTCTTTCATTTCTATATAACTTTCATTTCTATTTTTCCTCTGATAAACTTCATACCAATGCTTCTTTTCGTTCTTACTGATAAATTAGTCCCTACACTGTAATTTCTGCTTAGATACTTGGATTAGCTTCTTAATTGCTCCTCTTGGAGATTTTCTCACCTCTTGTAGCCAGGTAGACTTAATCCAACTCAAGTACCACTTCCAAAAGGACACTCAGGGAATAGGCAGAGCTCCGCCTTGCATCACAGACCAAAACTGAAGTGCTTACCATGGCACTTAAAGCCTTCGGTAATCTGGCCTCAAATTAATCAATTAGTTTCCCAATGTGGTTATAGATGGTAAGTGGGCTAAAAGACAAGGATGAGGAAAGACCTATGTGGACAATTTCATGGAAAGGTTTGAGAGAAGCTGGACCTAATTGTTCATTTTGTCTTAAATATCAATTTATTCAACTTATCCACCCTTAACATCTCTTCCCTATGTCTTTTCCAAGCTTCCTTGTTTTCCTCATATTCACCCTTATTCCTTTCTTACAGTTCTATGTAAATACATTGAATAATCTAATGTGAAAAACATTAAACATACAAAGATATAAGACAAAGTCCGGGACTTCCCTGGCGGTCCAGTGGTTAATATTCCACACTTTCACTTCAGGGGGCATGGATTCCATCCCTGGTATGGGGAACTAAGATCCTGCATCCCTGCATGCCTTGAGGCATGGCAAAAAAACAAACAAACTAACAAACACAAAGTCCTCTCCCTCTTCACCTTCAGCCTTTCTTCCTCATATAGAACCATATTCTAAAAACTCATTGCATTGCTTTCTTTCCAACAGCCCATACTCTCTTTTATATCTTCCCATCAAAAATCTCTTGGGACTTGGGACTCTGATATGCCTTTGAGATTCCATCCTATTACTTTTTAAACTACATTCACTGAATCTGTTTCTTCACTCCATAATTCCTTAAACTTCTAAAATCTGTCCCTATCCTTACCTTCTCCTAAAAGTATTGTATTAAGGTCACAAATAAGAACCTAGTTAAAAAATAATCTCTTCTTGGTCATCAGCGTTCTTCTATGCAGAAGTTGATAAATATTTATTAGATGTTCAATATCTTCCAGGCACTGCACCTGGTGCCTGACTAAAAGACGACTAAGATAGTCTCTACTCTCTTGGAATTCACAGTAGAAACTCCTCTTTTATAGGCATATAAATGCAATAACGTATGATAGAAACTATTCATGGCATAAAGTACATTCAGGGCATAAGACTGTGGTCAATTCTATCAGGAGAGGTCAGAGAACGCTTACTCAGATGAGATGGTAATTGAGCTTGCTCTTAAAGAGGAACAGAAATTCTTCAGAGTAGGAGAGAGGGCATTCCAAAGAGAGGAATTAACAAGGTACAAAATTGCATGGAGCGTTCGAGCTGTGACTACGTTAGTACAGTTGGAGAGGTGAGTAAAAGATAGTAATGAAATTAGAGATAGACCAAAACACAGCAGACACCCTGCCACACAGAGGTGTGTGATTTGTAATCTGAGCAATTGCTGAATTTTTAAAGAAATAAATAAAATTATACTTGTGTTTTATAAAGATAACTCTGTCCTCTAATCGTGGGGGCTTAGGGCACAGGTAAAACTGGAGGCGAGGAAGACAAGTTGGTGGGTTATTGCAGTGTTCCAGTTGATCAATTATGAGAACTGGAATCAATGAGAAGCAGCAGGAGAATGTGAGGGCAGAGGGAAGTATACAGTTATGAGATGTTCAGGAAGTACATTTAATAGAAGAAGAATTAGTTTTGTGGGCATGAGGAAATCCCAACTCCCAGATTTCTGATATATCCCATTGTAGTGCAATCAACCAAAACAAGACTTAGGAAGGAGAATCAGACTGAATAGGGAGAGGTATGACTCATTCAGTGTTGGAATTCTTGATTTAAGGGGATTATTCAGAATGCAGTTTGGCTTATCTCTAGCGCAGGAAAGAGACGAGAGCTATAAATATACATTTGGAAGTCTCCAGTAAATAAGTAATATACCTATACCCATGTGGGTGGGTGAGCTCAACCAAAGGGAGCTCTTCTATAATTATATGGTCTCCCTTGAGGACTTTCACCCCATAGGTTCTATTACAACTTCTAGGAAAACTCTTAAATCTATATGTTCCTTGCTACCTTTCTTATTTATTCAACTAAACAATTTTGAGTGCCTACAGTACTGGCACTGGATCAAGCACTGTATACATACTTTTTAAATGAATAAGGCATGGTCCCTTCCTTTCCAAGATATACATATCAATAGAAACCAATAATATGAATAAATAAAATATAATTCAGTAAACGTCATACCTATGCATAATTCTATGGGACCATAGAGGAGTCATTAATTTTTACTAAAGGGAAAGATGGTGCTTGATGGAGCTGTCAAACCATATTTCTAATGGGTTTATCATATATCTCAACTCAGTATCCTATGGCACTTCAAACTCAATGTATCTAAACTCAACCTTTAACTGGAAAACTTTTGCTGAGAATCACTTAACCTCCCTTTCATTTTCCTACATACAATTAGAGAGAAGAAATAAAGGGTGACTTCCAGATCTAACATTCTCTAATTTCTCTGAACTTTTCTCATAAAGCTGTAGTTTTTAAAATACTCTTGCTTTAGACTAACACCACCAGTCTTAGTCAGTGACTCCTTCTCCTTTGCTTTCCTGACCTTGACATTGTGTAAGTTCTGTTCTTCCTCTCTCCAAAAAAATTCTAGTACCTATGTTCCTCTTGCATCTCTACTGTCACTGTCAAATCCCATGTCCTCCTTGCCTCCCTTGCAGGTTGTTGCATTAACCCCTTAAGTATTCCTCCTAATTCTCGGTCCCCAAAAATCCCTTCTAAAGATTGTTTTCAGAACAACTTCTAAGTGAAGAATTTTTAGTGTTCATTACTCAGCTCAAAAATCACAATTTCCTCTCTCTACATTGGCCAATCACATAAAGTCAAATTTGTATTTTTAAGGCTTTCCAGGATTTTCCAACAATTAGTTTTCCGAATTTATGTCATCTCTTTTCTTCACCATCTTTTCATCCTTTCTCTGCTCCCACCAAGTGGGATTCATGAATATACAAACATAGCTGTAATTTCCTTCTAATTTCCATGTTCTTAACTAATTTATCACTAATGGTTAAAATAGTGTTCATAATGACTTCTGACATAATGATTTTTAAATTACTTGATTTCTTTTGTAAAATTGACTCATAGTCACTGTAAATGATTCAAAGAAAATAGAAAAATACAAAGAGTAGGTAAAAGTCATTTTAAATGCTAGTCAACTTTTGTTGAACATCTTTTCAGACAATTCTCCAGATATCAACATATGTATATAATTTTATACCAATAGATCATACTATACATGTTACTGTTTGACTTGCCTTTTTTATGCAACAACATGTTGCAGGCATCTTTCCATGTTAAGAAATGTAAATTTGCATCATTATTTTAATTATTATATATTCTATTGTACGTAAGGTTCATATTCAGCCAGTATTGCACATAGGATGGCAGCTGTCCATTCTAAAAAGTCAGACATCTATTCTGAACTGTCAGCATACACATTGTACTGGTCGTTGAATATTTTTAATATCAGTCTAATTTTAGAAGTGTATCATTATTTCTTAGTCTTCTCTTGATGGACAAAAAAAGGTAATATTTTAATTGATTTTTAATGAAAAATGAATTGTATTTATCCTTTGATATGCCACATAATGCAATTTCCTCCATTAAACCATTTTTTAAATCCCCACCCAGAAATGATCTCCATCCTTCTGAATTCCCACAGGCCTTTGCCCAGTCCTCTGCATTTACCACTTTCGACCTTGAATTCTAATTACCTTAGTCTTCTACCCCTAATAGAATATAAGCTCCTTTAGGACAACAACTCTTTTTATAGATTTCACAGTACTTGGATCAATGCCTTGCTCATCATAAACATTCAAAACTTGTTTGTTGAATAAATGGTTGAATTAATGAATATCAAAAATAGATCAACAGAGAACACTATATCACAAGGGCAATTCAGAATTCAGCATGTTGACATTATTTGTAAATGCTCAGATAAATTATGTAACTTATCTTAAATTATCTAGTAAGCAAATTAGCGACTGTCAATGACTTTAGAAAGAAAAAGGAGAAAAACCTATCAAATAACAATTTCTCATAAAGCAATTAGAAAATCAATTAATGAATGGTGAGCCTTGGAGACTATAATGGAATTATTGGATGGAAATACCTTCATTTAGACATCATTTTTCTAAATGTCAAGCGAAATTCTACAAAGTTAATTCACTGATGGTGTTCTTCTGCAAGGAAGCTAAAAAACAGAAGGAGACACATAAATTGAATTGTGTGAACTGTATTTTGAGTTTTGCCATCATCAGTGAACCCCAAGAGAATTTTGAAATTTATAGAGAAAAAAGATAAATGAATGATAATGCAAGTTTAATGTCTATAAGCATTGGGCCCCTAGGCACTCCAGCTTTTTGCTGATGAGAAAGAAATCCAGCGTAACACTCCATCTGGACCATTAATCAGACCAAATGAAAGACATAGATTTTGCCTGTAAGAGAAGATATTCATAGACTAAGCCATAGCATCACCCAACCTCACGTTTAGCAAATTAACTGTTCTCAGTGCTAGTTGAGTAGTATATAAAGTCCTTTCCTTATCTTACCTTAAATTTCATAACCAAAAGAATGCCATACATTAGTAACACCACCACATAGTAAATATACAGAATGGAGGAAAGAAACAAGATGTGTTATGGTTTCTGGACATACCAGCATTAGGTAGATGTTTGGCATTTTCTTATCTAGAACTTCAAATCAAAATTTCAAGTAAACCTCAATGTCCACACGACCATACGTAGGCATTACCTTTGCCTATGGCGAGCAAGACGGAACGATGTCAGACCTGGATGTAGGCATGGAACATTGGGTGTTAGCCCCTGCTTCTGGGCATCAGTAGAGCCCTGTAGCTTTCTGGAAGAAAATGGGTTGAGCAAAGCCAGATACTTCTGTGGACATGAGATCCAGCTGGAAGCAGCCCTGTCTGTCTTTTATAGAGGAAAATCTCTGAAGTAATGAAGCAAGACCAGATTGTAAGAACATGTTTTTTGAAAATCAAGCAGAGAGATTTTAGTGGAAAATATCACACATTTTCATTCCATGTGTGATATCTGTTCAGTCCAAACTGAATATTAGGGGCCTCATATAAGCCAGCCTTACCCCGCAGTGAAGCCTGAATCAGCAATACTTTAAGAACCACAGAAAATGGGTCTGCTCCTGTCTTTTCAAGGATGCTTGCCATCCTGTTGTTGAGTCTATTTTGGCTTAGGGACATAAGAAAATATAATAGAGATCCACAATTCCTTATCTAAAATTTAAAAATCTAAAAAAATCTCTAACAAAAATAAAGGTTTTCTTGGTAACTTGTTTTGCAGCAAAACCAAACTTGAACTGACCTGAGGTTCTTTATAATTTTTATTCATCCCATGTCGTATGAATATTGTACAGATTCTGCTGCAGACATATCAAAGTGTTTGATTAAAAGCTGCTGTCCCAGAACCTAAAGTGGGTATTCCATAATACAGAATATAGGTAACTTCTAAAATCTAAAATATTCTTAATTCCAACATCTATGGCCCCATAGGTTTCAAATATACTTAAGTAATAGTATCATAGTTAATATTTACTAGGTGCGACCTGAGTGCCAGGCACGTTCCTAGGCACTCTATATGCGTTAGCTCATTTAATCTTCATTGCAAGAACTCTATGATTATTCACATTTTACAGCTGAAGAAACTGAGGTAAAGGTAGGTTCAGGAAATTGTACAGAATGACCCATCACACTCAGTGCAAGAGCTGGGAAACCAAATCGGCAGTCTGATGCCATAGCCCACATACCTACCAATTCCACGTGTCCTCTCCACGCTTTGTTGGAAGACACTGTCAATTAAAACTGCTCTTTGGAAGAATTAACTACTTAAAGGACTCGAATATAAAGTCTTGTTCTACAGGGAAGGTTTAAACACATAATTACCCACCAGTCGCCACTTGCTAAATTTTCCTTGGAAGAGAGTGGGGTGGGTAAGGAAAGAGCACCTCTTTTCCTACTATTTTCTACAGAATGTTACTGAACTGTGCATCTGGACTGTGCCTTTAAAATATGAGCCATCACGTCCTTAAATGAACTCATAAGATGTGGCCACTGCTGGCATCTGTTCCTAATGAGATCCGAAGAGCACCAGGAATACCTCTGTGCACAGCTTGACATTATCCACAAAGCGATGCAAACCAACAGGCAAGACTGGCCTTCATCAAAATCACAAAATCAAAAAGTGGTTGACATGTTCTGAGAAAACACCCCTTCTGCTAACTGATAATTGACTTTTTAGTTGAAAATGGACTTTTTAGTCAATTTTCATTCCAAATTTTAGTTCTGACGCTATTGTCACCATAATATATCTGCCTTGATAAAAGTTCCCTGAAACCATCCTCTTTTGCTGAGCTTTAGAGGATTCTTAAGCAGATACCATTTTGTAAGGGGACTTCTTTTCGTTTACTGTCTACAGGCCTCTAATCTAAAATTAGTTGATTGAGTTTGATCATAATATAGCAGTTTTGATTTGCATTGCAGTACTCTGTGTCTAAGTTAACTTTTCTAAACAGCTGAGCAGACTGGTTTTTGCTTGGGGTTAGGGGGTAGGGGACACACTTAGGCCACCGTGCCATCCTTGATGTGTTGGATACCTGATGTCTTTGATCTGTCCACTCTAAAAGAGGCCACACATTCTTGAACCCAATAGAAAGAGAACCTGAAAGCCTTTACTTGGGGATAGCCTGAGGCAATGGGACACAGGTCAGATCTGTGACACTGGTGTGTACCCACTGGAACTTGCTAAGAGAAGCTGCATTCTCGGAACCCCAGGAAAGGACACAGCTTTCTACAGAGCCCATGGCCTGAGGAGGGTCACTGCATTTACTCCCTCTAAGCCATTAACTTGTGGTAAAATCTGTGTGTCCGGATGAGACATTGTAACCCTTACCTACCTCTCTGCTCAGGGATCATCCTTTCTGGGTGCCATGCGAGGCTGTAGGCAGCATTTAGTTCGGAGTCTACGTCCCCTGTATGAAGCCCACCCACCCACAGACAGTTCCCAATTTATGTTGGTTCAACTTATTGATTTTTCAATTTCACAATGGTGCCAAGACAATTCACAATCAGAGGGAACCATACTTAAAGTTTTGAATTTTGATCTTTTCTCAGGCTAGTGACATACAGTATGATGCTCTCTCATGATGCTGGGCAGTAGCAGGGAGCCACAGCTCCTGGTCAGCCATGCAATCATGAGGGTACACAACCGATCCACTTACAGCCATTCTATACCCACACAATCATTCTGCTTTTCACGTTCGGTACAGTATTCCGTAAATTACATAGGATATTCAACACTTTTTTATAAAATAGGTTTTGTGTTAGATGATTCTGCCCAACTGTAGGTTAATAACGTACTTTTAAGGTAGGTATGGCTAAGCTATGATGTTGGGTAGGTTAAGTGTATTAAATGCATTTCGAATCACGATTATTTTCAACTTGATGCGTTTATCTGGACAAAACCCCCTCGTAAGTTGAGAAAGATCTGTAGAAGAAAATTACTGTCTCCAGCTACACATCTGGAATTAGAAAATTAGTACTAATTAATATATCAGCCATTATTTAATCCTCTATATGTAAGGTGAGAGAATATAATAGAGCAGCTACCTTCATGTCTTTGGATTATCCAAGAAGCATCTCAGCAAATGAGTTGAAACATGCTGACTTATGCTTATTTTCTTTCTGGTCTAACATTTAACAATAAGCAATTGTGTATAGTTTTATATACCTACCGTGATTATTAGAAATTATAACAATGCTACCACTTAATTTTCTATTTTTTAAAAAACCCTGTCAATAAGTATCAGTTTTTAAAAGTATATAAAGTTATTAAATAATGATTATGTTATAAAAGTAAAAATTGAAGTAAATCATTACCCTACTAAGAATAAAGATCACAGTGAGAAAAGCTCTCTTTTCTGAACTAAGGTCAAGGGTAATTGTGGAGGATAACAGGAAGTGAGCCATGTGCAGAGACTGGGCAGAGAAAGTCCAAGATACAATAGTTGGTCTGTGCACACATCTAGAGAATCACTTCTACTCTGTTGCTTTTCCAGCCATCATCCCAGCTTCATCTTCTGGCTCATGCACACTAACCTCCACGATCTCAATGCCTCTTGTTGTACTTTATTTTATCCTTCACCATGTCACAGTTTCTACCGCACTAGTGGTATTTGCTTTCCTCTCTTTTTATTCACCACATAATATAGTCCTTAAAACAGCACTAATACTCAGGAAAAGAAAATGGGAAACTATGTACCTGATTAACATGTGAACTTGATAATCATCCCTCATATAACAGAATTGACAGCGTGTAATTATACACGCACATTATTTTCATAAAGCTGCTCACCCACGTCATGTTTGAAATTCACAATACACATTTTGTATGAAGTGGGTATAGGAAAACAGGGAAGCCTGACTCATCCTAAAGCATAAGGAAATTAAAACCAGAGAATTAAAATGTATGAATGATTTCAACAGCTTGCTGTTCTCTGAAGTTCAGGAATTGGTCCTTTAAAGCTATCAGACATTTAAAAAGTAAAAGGGGAATTATTACCAAAGCTCTGGAATTAGCCTGTGGCTCCACCTAACATTAAAAGAATTAAGAAACATTGTCTTCTGTTTTTACAGCAAGAAGAAAAGAACTGAGAATACTGATGGGCATCGCCCATGTTTATCACAACAATTTAATCAATGAGTATATAATAGAGGGTCTCTGTATTTTCTCCTTTGTTGGAATGGCCTTCCACCCTCCTCAACATGCCCAAGCATTTAAGGCTCAGATTTAATGCTACTTCCTCAATAAAACCCTCCCTGATAACTCTAACTTGAGAGTTGATCTATGAATCATAGTCTTATCTCTTATTCCCTTATGCTATACTGCTTTCTGCAACAGTTCTGATTGTATTTACATCTTATCGCCAATCAGTGGTCAACTCTTTCAGGACAGAGATCATTCATCTTTGAATCCCCTTCTCCCATTTCCTTCCAGCAAGCTCCTAGTATAGTCTTATCACAGCAGATCTACAAAAAGTGTTTTGTTAATTGGGTAGGGAAGAAATATCTTAAAGAAAAATTATCTGGCTGCCAAGAGCAACCGTTTCCTCCTACTTGCACTGAAATATCCCTTCCTTAGATTTCTTCAAATAGTGTTAGGAACATAATATTTACTAAATAAATACTTGATTCATCCATTAAGAAATAATTAGCTTATTGCATACTATGTACACACCATCATAGATGAAACCTTGGGAGAGTTAAAAGAAATTAACACAGATCCAACTTAGCATTCTAACTGGAAGACTGCAGGTCATGGAAAACCATTAGTTGATTTATTCAACAACATATATAGGTAGCTGCTTATCATATGCCAGTTATTGTGAATAAAATTGTTAGCAAAAATAGATGTAGTTCAGAAGTCACAGAGCTTACAGTCTAGATGGGAAAAGACAGACAATGAAACAATGCATTATGATAATGATGATGAAAAATAAAAAACAAAATGTTAAGAGAGCTTCCGGAAAAGATCAGGGGAGAGGGCAGTGGTCAAAAAAAGATACACAAATGTCTTATTTAAGCTATGTTTGGTAGATATTACTAATGCCTACCAGCATTCTCCTTCCTGGATATGTGGGCAAATTACTTAAAAAGAAGTACTTAAAAAGCATTGCCTAATTTTTCATGCTTTCTTTCCCTGTAGTCTTCCTATTGCAGAATCATGTGTTAAGATGGAGGTACAACAGGATGGAAGCAACTGGAACACAAAGAGATCACATGAAGGACATGACAGCCCATGACAGCCACCTCCATCGACAAGAGGCTTTTGTGTGTGAGAAATAAATGTTTGTTATGCTAAGCCACTGAGATTTGGTCTTTCTTTTTTAATGCATCACAGTCTAGCTGATCCAGACTAATGCAAATCTACCTAAAGGATGAACAGTAACTAGGTAAATGAAAGGGGCAGGAAAGGGGAGAGGATCTGGTCTGTCAAGCAGAAAAATCAGCTGGGACAAAGCCCTGGCATCAAAGATGACAGTTGCTTTTAAGAAACTGAGTAAAATTAACTTCATGGTTTGAATTGCTGCAAAAGACCCTAAGTAATTAGTTTCTAGGGAGTTTGTTCAAACTGGTCTTTTAGCCCTAAAATTCTGATAGCTTCTAAGGACATGTGAGGTACATATCTAATCTACACTGATAGAACTTCTAAAGAGACACTTTCTCCATAATACCTTCAGGATACTCATAAAAACAAATGCCCAACGTGATCACTGAAATCTCATTAAATATAAAAAATACTCTGTCTTACTTTAAATGTCAAACTTTCTTTTTTTTTATATGTGGATTAAAATAAAGTTGAGCTCCTTTTATTTGGTTATTTCCTATCATCTCTCCAAAATGCATAATTCAGAAAAAAAAAGAGGGAGGAGTAGTTATTTTACCTCATATCACAACTTATTTCAGAATAACTCTAATTTAGTATTAAGAAAACTAGACATTTACCCTCTGTATAACTGCTTTAAATTAAAAGTACCTTGTTATTTTATTTCACTTAATTTTATCTTAAAACAAGTCTACTCAATTTCTAATCAATACATTACTAATTTTTAACCAATTATTTAACTTAATCAAACTTTAACTTGAAAAATTGAAGATTAAAAACTTCAATCATTATGGAAAGTAGTTTTGTTCTGCCAATTAATGCAGTAAAATATTTGAGAACAGAAATACAATAAACAACCAAAAAAACCCACAGAAGTTTGCATGAAGATGCTTTTAATGGTTCCATAAAATAATGCTTTTGAAAACACATAGGAAAAAAATCTTATAAGTGTTTATTTGCTAATAAAATTAATTATTTGTCTTGATAATATTATTTTTAATATATCCCAGTAAATCGACCTGCTATTAAAAAACAAAGTCTATTAAAACTACATGAAGTTTAGTCTATACAATAGTTTCCTTTTCTCAGCCAGAATAGATGTGGCAACTCTAGTTACTAGAAATTGAACATTTATCTTTGAAATAGTAATTTTTATGCTTTGATTTCTTTAGAGAAACTAATTATAGGAATTGGGTGTAAATCTTTTATTCTAGAAATCTTATTTTTCTGAAAAAACGTATGTATAATTATCTGAGTAATAAAAATCTAGCATGGTCAAATATTGCAATTTTGCTTCTTTTATTTAATAAACTTTATTTTTAACTTTGGAAAAAAATTTCTTTTCTAGAAATTGAATTTCTTTGTTGCAAAACATGGTATAGCAATGCATGGTACGTCATGAATATATAAATTAGTAGTTATGAAAACTTTTAATATAATTGAATATATTTTCCATGAAAACAATCATAAACAAAATTAAGGTTTTTTTTTAAGACCTCAAGACATTGCTCTGCCAGTGGTACTGTAAAAATGTCATTTCTCATTGCACAGTATGTACATTGAGAATAGCTGGGAGGTTGTGTTTTACTCTTAGTCTATGTGATCACTTCGTTGTTTGCAATTTTTTTTCATTCTTTTTTTTAAATTTCATTTTTTATTCTTCTTCCCAGGCCACATGGCATATGGGATCTTAGTTCCCTGACCAGGGATCGAACCCATGCCCCCTGCATTGGAAGCACCCAGCCTTAACCACTGGACCACCAGGAAGTCCCTGCTTGCATTTTAAAAATTCTTATTTAGAATTTATTTAGAATAAAATTCTTATTTAGATACTATCAAATACACCTTCTCAGAAAGGAGTTGCAAACAAAATGCCAAATGAAACTGGACACCAGAAAAAAGAAGTCCCTGACATTTTTACTACATCCAGTAAGATTTGAGAACCTCAGAAGCATAAAATAACTAGTGTTTTGATTGCATTCTCTTCCCTAAGTACCTTTTTCTTCCTGTCCTTATTTGGTTATTCAATACCTATAATATTAAACATATAGTAGCTGGTATTAATTGCTACTCCATCCTCTGTACCTATTACTTCTGGTGCTTATGAGCTCTATCAAACAACTCATGTATTAGTTTGATGTATGAAACAATATACAAACACTAAAGAAAGT
Organism: Lipotes vexillifer; assembly: GCF_000442215.2. Lineage (NCBI taxonomy): Eukaryota > Metazoa > Chordata > Mammalia > Artiodactyla > Lipotidae > Lipotes > Lipotes vexillifer. The sequence goes on from NW_006792596.1 coordinate 4,663,311, forward strand.
GCTTAATGTTAGAGAAAAAATCCCGTGGATAACAGATTATGAAAATTTTCATAAATTATGAAAATTCAGAAAAAGCATGAAAAATATTGATAATTATTTAGAATTCTATGGGATGAATAATAGTTTTCTTCCATTTATAATAATGTAGGAAATAATAACTTCAAATATTATTATTATTTTGGTTTTCTAAACGTGATCCTCATTATTAACAGGTTATTAATAACACTGGACTAAAAAGAAAAAGTCAGAATAACTTTGGAATCCTCATAGGCTCCCTGTGATTTTTGAGGCAATTTATATATTCCAGTCATTGTTTTCAGATAGATATCTTTCTCACATATTCTGCGGTAGAGAATACATAGATTAGCCTGTGTCATAAACCAAACTTCAATTTCAATTCTAGCTGATTGTACTAAAAGAAAAACACAGGCAAGTCATCAAAACTGTTCCAGATGTACTCTACAGAAATAGGAATTTATAAAATTCCTTAAGAGAGAGTCAAATAAAGGCTCAGATAAGCAACTTGACTCGTTCCACTGTGAACCAAAAGAAGTTCAAAAGTCACACACAGTTTGATACTTTTTTAGGCATATCTACAATCGTAACTCAAGCAACAGGGGTGATTCATAATGCTTTCTATTATTTTATATCCTATCGATAACTCAGTCAAAGAATGTGGGTAGGGGCTTCCCTGGTGGCGCCGTGGTTGAGAGTCTGCCTGCCGATGCAGGGGACACGGGTTCGTGCCCCGGTCCGGAGCCTGTGCTCCGCAGCGGGAGAGGCCGTGGCAGTGAGAGGCCCGAGTACTGCCAAAAAAAAAAAAAGAATGTGGGTAGGGGCTTCCCTGGTGGCGCCGTGGTTGAGAGTCTGCCTGCCGATGCAGGGGACACGGGTTCGTGCCCCGGTCCGGAGCCTGTGCTCCGCAGCGGGAGAGGCCGTGGCAGTGAGAGGCCCGAGTACTGCCAAAAAAAAAAAAAAGAATGTGGGTAGTAGTATGACAGAAAAGAAATCATACTTTCCCTTAAGAATGAGATACAGAAGGTATTTTGTATTCTGGGGCTTAATTAGATTACCTTTCTATACCAATACAAGGAAGTGGCCAAAATGCAGGCTAAGAGATGGGGTTATGAATCTCTAACATTCATTAGCAGTATAACCCAAGGAAGATTATATGAAATCTCAGTCTCTTTATGTACATAAAAAAGGAAAATAATAACATTCGTTGCATGTAATGGTTTTGTGGACTAAGTAAGATGTAATAAAGTTCTTCAAATGCTGCATATAGTAGTGCCATTAGCGCCCACCCCCGTGCCCCAAAAAAGTCTTTAATTAACTTCACAATGTGCCAACTGCTCATTTTGGACTTGGAATCTGGAGTATCAACTGTAGAATGATGCCTCTTCTATCAAAATATTGCCCATCCACTGAGGCTGATTTAAGTCCCACCTGCTCCATGAAACTTCTTCCAACATTTCCAGCCTCCATAAATCTGTCTCTACTTTTAATCTCGGCAGCACATCTTGTGTATGCCGGTATATCCCAAGGTGTGCTGAGAAATGTTGTGGAGGATACTGAACGGCATGCTGATGAGATTATCCTTAGTTCAGAAGTAAGGCTTAGCCATTAAAAGCTTTGAAACATAGGTAAATATCTAGAAGTATGATTCCTAAGCCAAATGGCATTTATATTTTATATTTTTGCATGTTTTGCCAAACTTATCTCCCAAAAAGTTGTAACAATTTCCACTGCCCTCAATAATGTTTTTGTTTGTTTTTTTTTGCGCGGTTCGCGGGCCTCTCACTGTTGTGGCCTCTCCCGTTGCGCGCAGGCTCAGCGGCCATGGCCCACGGGCCCAGGCGCTCCGCGGCATGTGGGATCTTTCCGGACCGGGGCACGAACCCGTGTCCCCTGCATCGGCAGGTGGACTCTCAACCACTGCGCCACCAGGGAAGCCCTGTATTTTTTAATATGACTGTTTTTACATCAGCATTTCATCATAGAAAGTAAGCTTTCCCATGCTTTAAGGGGATATTCTGTTGGATTAATTAGATTCTAAATCAAGGAGCAGTTTCTAAAGTAGGCTCCTATAGGAGATACTCGGGACATGGTCAAATCAGCTTGGAAAATTGCTTATCCAAATAATTTTTGCTGGCTTCTTTATTGCAGGCCTTCTCAGACTCTTTAATATGCTAGAGTGTACTGTAAATCTCTAAAAGAGATATATATTGGGTCACATTTCCCAAACACATTTGGCAATAGAATATTTTCCTCAAAGCATTTCAAGGAAATAGCATTTCATAGAATTCTTTGGGAAATGCTGTTCGTCATTTACTCATATATCAGCCACTATTGCTATCTGTTTCGTGCAGAGAATTTATTACCTCTCCAATGTGATGGGAAGCTATTTACCTTGTCTTACAGTCTTTGTGCTCTGCATAACTACCATAACATACACTGCAGAAAAGGTATGCAATAAATCCTTGCTGATTAGCTGACAACATATTTAACAACAACAACAAAATTATACATGCTAAAAGTTCAAACAGAGTACATGAGAAAGTAATGCTCCTAAATAGTAAGTAGGACCCAAACCCATTTCCATCTTTTTAGCTAATGAAAGTGCCTTTTGCTTTTATCACACTCAGAAGTGTCATTAAATGCTGCAATACATTAACAATGACGGTTTTCTCTAACTACAATTAAATGAACACTTGCTATAGTACTTTTTGAAAACGTTATTGCCAACATATTTATCTTAACAACAAGACACTCCAATAAACACTTTATCTTGCAATCTTAATAACTCAAAGCACTTGGGGTCTAAAAAACATTCATAACGGCTCTTTTTGTTAAGAAATAAACATTTATTTTTTTATGGCTAAAGATTAGCTTTAGGCTGAAAAGGTTGCAGTTTAAAATAATCACATAATTGTATGGGAGATAACAGACACAGGGAGTCAATCCTAACTGTGAGAACTGTCCAAGAAAAAATAGTTAACATGCGCTATGACTATTGGAACCGAAACTTGCTCTCTGCTACACTTATCTTTTAAGGTATCTTTAGCCTGTTAATAAGATTCTTTATTAAGTAGCCAAATATCGCTTGAGAAACAAAAAGGCACTGAGTAAAATCACAGCCAGTAACATACAATACTTCAGAAGAAGCTAATAAATATGACTCGACATCTGCTTAGAAAGCAACACATTTTCAGTAACTAAAGCAGAGGTTTAAAAGTCAAAACTGTATTTGCCCACTTGACTGTTTCTTGACTAAAGCACATCATGCTGCCTGTTTTAAAGTACAATATATCTACGGTTGGAAACCTTTTCTGGAATGTTTGGACTTAAAGATAAAAGAAGATAAACACCATATTTAATATTTTAGTAAGAGAAAAAAAATTGGCTCAAATTTTCATTGAATTTATAACGGTAAGATACACACACAATTTCTTGATTACCTCCTGTGAGGACCCCTTTTCGTATCCTATAATTTAGTTCTTTTAATACCTAACTCCCCTTCCTAGATGTGCAAACTGTGACTTAAACAAGGTAAGCAACTTTCCTAAAGTTTCACAGCTACCAAGTGAGAAATTCAGGTTTCAACTTAGAGTCTGGTTTTAAACCTGCTCTCCTTTCTCTACAACATGCTGGCTCTTCTCCATAGTTTCATATCCTCCACAAAGCCTCGCATTACTATTATAACATGTCCTATAAAATATTCAGATTTGTTAAATGAGAAGTAAAAATGATGAAAGTAAGTACCTTAACAACTTATTCAGTAAGAAAGGGCACGGGATTTCCCTGGTGGTGCACTGGTTAAGAATTTGCCTGCCAATTCAGGGGACACGGGTTCGATCCCTGGTCCAGGAAGACCCCACATGCTGTGGAGCAACTAAGCCCGTGTGCCACAACTACTGAGCCTGCGCTCTAGAGCTCACGAGCCACAACTACTGAGCCCGTGAGCCACAACTACTGAAGCTCGCGTGCCTCGAGCCCTTGCTCCGCAACAAGAGAAGCCACCGCGATGCGAAGACCACGCACTGCAACAGAGTAGCCCCCATTCGCCGCAACTAGAGAAAGCCCGCGTGCAGCAATGAAGACCCAACACTGCCAAAAATAAATAAGTTAATTAATTAATTTTAAAAAAATAAGAAAGGGCAGGGGACAGAATATGTACTCCAGAAAAAGAAGCAATTGACCATTGCTTATATAGTGACCTGAGAATTTGGCCCATTTGTTGCATAAAAGAAGTCTAGCTTAGAACACAAGACTACATATTATTAATTACCAGAGTCAAAACACAGATTGTTTTTCTGAGTGTGAATTTATCAAATATAGTAAAAAGATGTGTTATCATTGAAATATATACATATATATTTTAAGGGTTGAGAAGGCCAACTTGTTTAAACAGATGAGGAAATTCAGTTTCATATACTTGCCTTTTGCTGGGAAGGCAGCCAAATTTCTAACGGAAACTAAGAAAGTCTATATTTAATTATAGCTATATGCATGTAAATGAACAGCATATGAAATATAGACAGCCTCCTTTCAGGTTATTTAAACTATAAGGGATCAGTGTACTATTAAGAAAACATTTCCTGTTTCATCTTTTTCAGGAACTAAAATTTCAAGATGTCTTCAAAAATTATATATGTCATTTCAAAATTTCCATGTTTCTGTGAATCTACCCAAAAGAGCTGTCTTACTTTATTCTCAAAAAAAAAAAAAAAACACACTGAAAAAGCAATGTGATCATTGCTTTACACGTTTCTATACTGTGTATCCTTGTTAGAGTATAATTTACCATCGTGATCTTGTTCCACTGAAAAAGACCTCTATTCCATTGTCACCACTTTCATTCTTTTTTAAGTGGTAGGATTGCTACACAGCAGACTCAAACATAAGTGTCTCTAACATGTCTCAGATTGGGGTATTAGTTACATTATTTCAATAAAATACATGTTCTACTTTCTATTATTACCCATTAAGAGAAAGTTGCATTAGAGAATTTATAATCTTAACATTAGATGAGCTCCTTAAAAGATAATATTCTATGAAAAGACTGTTTAACAAATGGCAGGGTGTAAGTCTGACTAGAATTAAAAAAAAAAAAAAAAAAGCAAAGTTAGGATACAGCAATAGCAGCACACATAAAGTCATTGTTTACATTAATCACAGGCAAAATATTATGACACGGAATTTGAAGCCAGAAGTTTTCCAAGTGTGACAGGATGTTGTCAAAGCAATTAATTATTTGAGAGCAAGACTTTTAAAACATAGTGAATATTTATAATACTTTGTTTTGAGATGGGGGTGACCATAAATGTCATCTGTACCAGGCAGACGTTTGCTGATTATATTATGGCCAAGTGAAAAAACAGTTGTTTATTGAAAAAAGTTATTACTAGGAAGAGAACGTAGTAAAAGTAGATGTTTAGAAATATCTTCATTGTATGAAATGTTTCACAGGATTTTAAACCAGGTTGTTAAGAATATATAAATCTAACACCTTGTAATTAGTTTATAAGAACAACTTATTGACTTCAACTGAGATAGAAATTCATCAACTGGATTTCAATTAAAAAAACCTTGGTATAATTTTTGGCCAACAATTTTCTTTCTTCATTTGGATCTATATATCTTTATGAGGAATCATTTTTCAGTTATGATAGCCATTAAAAACAATAAACCAAACTTTAGAACTAGACTTTCAAATCCCGCACTTCACAGTTAACTTTCTAAAAATAATGATTCATGTTCTATTGCATTGCTTCACAAAAATGTTAGCATTATTCCATTTCTATATTTTAGTCATAACAAAAAATGTGTATATCATGAATGAAAGTAATAAATTCTTTTTAAAATATCAGTTATTTCATCATTATCCTTTTAAATTTCTACCTTGCATATTTTATAATGTACATAATATAGGACATGTATATATTACTCATTAATAAATAGAATTATATCCTAAAGATATTTTATGTATGCATATATGTATATGTGTATTTTTTACAAATAAACGTATTCAACAAAAAAATTTTAGGAACCATGACTTTAGCAAATGACACTTTTAGGGCCTGACCTTTTTTTTTTTTTTTTTTTTTTTTTTTTGCGGTCCGCGGGCCTCTCACTGTCGTGGCCTCTCCCGCTGCGGAGCACAGGCTCCAGACGCGCAGGCTCAGCGGCCACGGCTCACGGGCCCAGCCGCTCCGCGGCATGTGGGATCCTCCCGGACCGGGGCACGAACCCGTGTCCCCTGCATCGGCAGGCGGACTCTCAACCACTGCGCCACCAGGGAAGCCCCTGACTTTTTATAGACTGCTTTCCTTGGGTAGTTACCCAGTTCCACTTTACTATTCAACCAATAATTAGTGTTTACACTTCTCTGTTCTATTTTTGTCCAAAATGTCAAGAATTATGCTACTAATCCAATACTTGATCAGAGGTGGTTTCATTAAAAATTCAGTACATTTTTAAACTAATCATTTTAAACCATTGTATATGCCAATCATAAGTAAGATTACTTTAAAATATCTCAAAGTTATTTCACCACATAACTATTAGGAAAAATAGTCTTAGAAATGAGTACCACCATTTTCTACTTGCATTTTGCTAATTTCCTAGCAGAGAAAACTTGAGAAAATAATCTGGTTTTTTTTGAGATTTATGTCTTTCTAATGATAAATTTCAATTATTAGAAAGTGTATATATTTTGTAAACTTCTTGGGAGTCAAAAATGCTTAATAGGGCTTCCCTGGTGGCGCAGTGGTTGAGAGTCCGCCTGCCGATGCAGGGGACGCAGGTTCGTGCCCCGGTCTGGGAGGATCCCACATACCGCGGAGCGGCTGGGCCCGGGAGCCATGGCCACTGAGCCCGCGCGTCCGGAGCCTGTGCTCCGCAACGGGAGAGGCCACAACAGCGAGAGGCCCGCGTACCGCAAAAAAAAAAAAAAAAAAAAAATGCTTAATACATTGAGCTATGCTATACATCTACATTTTAAATAAACATTAAATAATGACTGCATTTATATTTCTCCATATAAAGGGAATTTTACTGTACTTGATATTAACTTTATTTGTGCTGCTTCAAACAATTTTATCATAAGTTTTACAGAATTGGAAGGGATCTTAAAGATCTTCCCCAAAGTTTCACTTAACAAATAAGGGAGCAGAAACCAAGTAACTTGCTAGTTAAAGGTCAAGAAGCCAGCTCACGTAATAAATCTTTATCTAGTACTTTCCCCATTATATTGTACAAATGTATGAGACTCACTACAAATTAAACCCTAATGATTAAACTCTTACTTGAATAGAGGGCTTTTGATGATATATAAATTCTTAAAGTACTCCCATTGTTGTAAGGTAATCATAATCAGTATTCTCAGCCCCATAAGTTACTCTGGTGCCAGAGCAACTTTTCTAAAGCCCAGGTAACTGGATGTTTATAAAAATTCCTACAAGTTCGCTGTAATGTTTCCACTTAGTATACTAGCTGATTTGATGAGGTCACCACATGATTTGCATCATAAAAAGCAGAATATCTCATCTTTTAGTCAATAATTTTATTTTTCTGAGTCCTACTCTACTGGATATTTTGTGTTCATTGCCTGCCTGGAATGCATTATACCTTTTTCGGGGACCAAAGCCCTATTTTATTGTGGTTGTTTAAAGACCTACTCCTCCCCATCTCTCAGACCATGACCTTTCCTAACCAAACAAAAAGACTGTGAGCCAACAGGACACAGTGACACTTTTGCTGGGAACAAAGGCAGCTTGAGAGGATGATGGGACTGGAACTGCTGTAGCTACATTCCCACCACCTGAAGCCTGAGAATAGCACAATCACACCCATCCTGGTGCAGCCTTTCACAATATGCCTCCTTTTCTCCTTCCAGGGCAGAATCCTCCACAGCACTATTTCTGTTAAACCTGAGAAAAAGCTCTCTGTCATGCCAGGGGTTGTATAAAGCACAGAAAGGCTAACATGTCATGAGTGTTAGCCGTGTTCACTTTTTATTTATATGCACAATTGCTGCTTGTTCCATATACAGCTAACCCATTATTCTCATTTCCTTAAATATATAATTAGATGAAATGAGACATAATTTCAATTGTTGCAACAAGCAATTTCCATTTCTTTTTGCATTACTTCATCAGTAGGTTAGATATAGTTTTACCTTTCAATTTTAGCTAAAATAGACCAATACAAATAGGTACCATGCTATACAGTTTTAGTTTTCATATCTGGAATTATTACTGAATGACTATTAAATCAATTATTATTGATTTTCATATCGTTTACAGTCTGCCTTTTCAAATTTTACCAGTATTCAACCTTGAATTAAATAATACTTTCTTTTATTGCATACTCTATCAGTTTAAAAAGCTTGTGCAGAGCCCATCTTAAGTAACTGTCCAGTTTTAAACAATACAACTTATAAATATAGATATTTTAATGTGGATATTAATTATACTTTCAACATTTACACAATCTTCACATTTCTTTAGTAACAATTTTGTGCCACAAGACCACTAAGTCTCTATAAAACCAGTGCTTCTCAAACTTCTTTGCAGACATGAATTAGCTGGGGACCTTGTTAAAATGCAGGTTCTGATTCAATAAGTCTGGGTTGGAACCGGAGAAGCTGAATTTCTAACAACTATTTCCAAGGAAATAGCAATGCTGCTGGTTCATGGAACACGCTCTGAGTAGTAAGTTAGTAGGTTATGAAACTAATATTAATTGTACTCCCAAATAACTTTACTATCATGATTTTATTTGGAATCTAGAGTTGAATTAAATATTCCTGCCTCTTAACTACAAGAAGCCTAGATATATGTACCAAGTTTCTTCATGTATGAAATAATATTATCATGTGTTATATTACTGCAACCAATGGCTTGATAAATATGTTGAAAGTTCATTTTCAACATACATTTTTTTCTATACATGTGTACAAGTCCATAGATTATGAATTGCTTGGTGACATCTAAATGCCATTTTCTCCAGGCCAAGATAGGTAATCTATAGAAGATATCATAGGATTAAAGATGCAATCTTTGAAACCCAAAGGAATCATGTAAGTCAATATGTAAGTCAATCATGTAAGCAATTCCACAGCTAATCATGTTTCCTTTACAATGAGATGAAATTTAATACAACTTCTAAAATTCAGCTAAGGTATGGCAGAAAACAGAAAAATAACTCCAAACTTGTATGTTCTACCACTTCTTGGTGAGCTGAGTCTTCCTTGCTCCTAGAAAGCAGGTTCAAAAAGCAAAGATTTAAGCCACTCCTCAGGAGATATGTCTGTTGCACATTTGGCTAAGTTCCAGATAATTACAGAATCACTTTTTTTTAACAGAAATCAAAGTTTGTCTATCATCAATGTTCCTTTAAAATATTTAAATGTTTACTTTCCAAATCACCTAGGATTAAAATTCTCAGGTCTGCCTGAGTGCTTCTGAAATATTTTGCTGTTAAAGAAGCAAACCATTGTCACAAACTAATGTGTAATTAGAATTATAAACTATTATTTAACTTGTGAAAAAAAAAGCCAAATTTATTTTAAATATCTTTTCCTCTCACCATCCCTCTCCCACCTCAAAAGAGCCAAACCGCTTGTAGAGATGTTTGATAGAATCAAAACCTTCCAAACCTTTGCTTACAAAGACTCAGAATTGCCTTACATGCTTCTAATTACTAGGTCATGGGTACTGATTTTATTTAAGAAGGTATAAACAAAAAGACATTTAAATATCATTGAAATAAGTTTACCTATACCTCTTTAAAAATTGAGAGAGTCATTTATTTAATAGGAATTAAATGTATATTTCTAAATTAATAAAAATACTATGAGAGAAAATTTAGCTGGTTAATTATAATTATATAAATATAGATTTGGAAGAGATTCGCAAGCATTTCTAAACAAGTAGCAAAGCATTGCAAATTTAAAATACTTCATGAATGGTTCTTTTTTGGAAAGTTGGTTGAACAGAATAGACAGGAGAAAGAGACTGAAATGTAAACTACATTTTTTGCACTGTGCTGTGCACACAGTGGTGACATTTCTACAGTCAACTCCAATGATTCATTCTAAGAGGACAAAGCAAGAGCAGAAAATACCAAATTGCAAATAATTCAAATATCATTTGGAATGCATGTGTTGCTTTCTGTTTGATTATAAATACCCTTGATGTTTTGGAATTTACAGGCAGGACTTCAAACTAAATAACGAAGCCAAGGTTAATATCTAATTCAGAAGCAGATGGAAAGTCTCCCAGTTTCTCCACCCTCTACAGGGATCATTTACCTTCTGTGCCCCATTCCATCCCAGGCTGCAGAGACAAGGTAGTGTGAGCTTCTCCATAACTTCTTCCTAAGCTTTCAGTTCAGGGCAGAAAGATAATTGCACATTTTTGTTTAAAAAGATATTTGCTGGTAGCTAAATTAGAAAGTAGTCTTCAAACATCCTCGACTTTCAACTTTAATGGTTAATTCACTTATGAATTCAGTCACTCAGGGCATACAGTGTTCTAGAACTAGGGAATTAATGGTTCAGTGTTTTTAAAAATCCAATTTGCATACACTGAAGGCCTTATCTGTAAAGGGCCTTAATCCTATCTGGCATTATAGTGGTTATAAACAAATAACAGCCACTGTGGTCAGGTTGGTTAGGTGCTTTGTATACATCATAAAATTTAATCCTCACAGCTCTGACTGGGAGGTATTATCAACTCCATTTTGCTGGTGAAGAAATTGAGGCTTGGGGAAGTTAAATAATTTACCTTAAGTCATATAGACAGAAAATGTCAAAGATGGAATTCAAACAAAGTCTCTCTAAATCTTGATGCTATTTTCAGCATACCAAACTGATTCCTAGACTTATTAAATTTCCTTTTTTCCTCTATTTCCCTTATAATAAGGGAAAGGACTTATTAAATAAAAATAAATTATAATGCCATCCAGGCCAACAGTCGCTGATATAAATATACCTTTGGAATAGCTATATCTCAGTATTTCATGGAAATGAGACAGCTGCCTTTACTAACTTAAAACTTATTAAGTTTTAATAACCTTTTTAACTCTTTAATAACTTAAAAAAAGAAATTCCTAAGGATGAAGAATATATAAGGTTATGAAGTAAAGCAAAAAGAGTAGACAAAATTAAAGTCTCATGTTTTTCTACACAAACTCTGATATAAAGCTTTGCTCTATTCACATTTTCTTAAGAGATGAAGTATTCTCAAGGACTCCCTTCATTTAAATTTACCTAACACGTTGTGTTCTCAGAATTTGTACTAATTGGAATTATAGTCAGATGCACCCAGTCTCACATCCCTACTGAACTTCAAGACCCTGAAGAGCAGAAATGCATCTTTACTCTGGGACTTCAGCAGCATCCAATGTCATCTGACAGGTAATATGAGAACTCAATAAATATTTGTTAAATTTAGTTTTCTCTTGTGTGCTTTAAATTGCTCAGAAGTGATCTTCCCTTTGAAATGAAGATTAAATAGTGGAACAAAATATGAAGGTTTAAGACAGGATGCCCTACCTGAAAAAAAAAAAAGGTCAGCAAGCCTATGATTTGATCTCATACAGACATAACTACTTAATTGCCTAAATTTCCCACTTCACTGGTTTCTTCAAAGGCAAATACAACGTTGAACAGGCAGAAAATTAAATACTGTCTTTTAGGTTTTTCTATTATGTGGTATTTGACGGTCCCAAAATAATATATGTTTACATAAGTTACAAACCATGATTATAAAACTAACTCTTGTGGTCCCACCATTAAGTTAAACCCTAGGATGTTACTACCTTCCCCCCAAACCCAACTCTGCCTTCCGACTGGGGGTATTATCCTGATTCTTGCGTTTATCATTTTTCTTGCCTCCTTTTTAAATATCATTTCCCCACCTATTTGTGTATTACTAAATAATACATAGCTTAGTTCTGATGCTATTTGAGCATTATAAAAGTGAGACTAAGTCCTCTACAACTTGTATTTTTCATTCCATATAATGTCCAATAATTCTATTATTCATCTTTATTTTGGCTGCAATCCATTCATACTTATGTCCAAAGAATAATATTCCATTGTGTAAATATACATCTTCATCCTTTTTAGCTTTAAAATATTTTTTTAAACCTAAGTTCTGAATCTTTGACATTTCAAAAGAAACTTGGTGTTAACCCTGATAAGAAAATTCTGTTGAAACATTTAGTAGGAAATATTTCTAATATATGAATAGAATAATATCATTGGTCTGTTTAAGCACACAAGCAACAAATAGATACGTCTCTAAGGCTATAAGTTATATCTCTAAATCAAATTAATCAAGAGCATCTCCTGCTCCTTGGAGCAGCACAATGTATTAAAACAAAGTGTACTAATTAAAGCACCTATTGTGTGTGGTTGTAAAGAACATAGTTTCCAAACTAAGTAATTATACATGTAAAGAATGTGACTTTCTGAATGAGTTTTCAGGAGTCAGTGTATGATTTCAAGATTCCGAAATAGTCATATCAAATTCTCAAAGCCCATAAAAAATAAAACATCTGACCCTAACAGTCATGTTTAATTAGATATACAAAAGAGTTCGTGGGAATACAGTGGTCCTAACTGCTTCCAAGGCTCATGGAAAGTTGCATGGTTGTCTGTCCTACTTTCCACATAGAGTAGTCTGAATAATTCAATTGAATATCATTTTAATGATACCAAGGACAGAGGATTTTCATTGATTAATCATTCCAACCTTATTTAGGTAAATCTTGAATTAGTAAAACGGTTTATTTGGTACGAAAACCTAAAATGTACTTCATATCAGATTCATTTCTGATAAATATTCCTCATATCTTTACCCAATTTACAGCTCTTACAAAATATACACATAGGTGTACACTTTGAGATCTTAGAATGTACGATACTATTAGTCATTTAAAATATATCAGGAGCTAAGAATATCGCAGCTGCTTTCAAAATTAGAAAGAAAATCTCTATTGAGATTTATCAATCACTAGTCTATCCAATCAAAAAATGAAAATGAAGACATCTGTAAATTATGGTTTTAATTGTATTTTCATGGAACTCTGATCTTTCTAAAGTGTATATTCATCTAGTATACATAAATCTATATATAAAAGTGAAAGTTGAAAATTTCAGTCCTAAAATCACATATTTAGAAATATTTATATTTGAACTCTTTTTAACACCACTTTAAATAAATATGTTTGGAATCATTCAGACATACAGTACATATTCTCTATACTTCTTACACTGAAGGACTAAGGCTATGAGAAGAATATGGATTTTGAATTTTCATATGAAAATATGATTTTTTTAAAAAAAGAAAACATTTAGGCCAACTTCTTTCAATTGGAAAAATAAAAACAAAATCCCACTCTCTGAACCAAGTTCTAATTCCCAGGAAGAATGTTCATAACTAAAGAGCAGCCCAGAGGGGAATTCAGCCTGCGGGCCCTGGGACCAGCTGCCCAGGCTTGGACCCCAGCTTTGCCACTTCATGGCTGTGTGACTGACTAGGGAGAAGGTAATGAATCCCAGTATGCATTATCCTCCTCACCTGAAGAATGAGAATAATTGTAGTATAAATACATGTTTCATTGAACAAAAATGTACATTAAATTAATTTACACAAAGCACTATAAGAATACCTGGCACAGGGCTTCCCTGGTGGCGCAGTGGTTAAGTCCGCCTGCCGATGCAGGGGACACGGGTTCGTGCCCCGGTCCGGGATGATCCCACATGCCGCCGAGTGGCTGGGCCCGTGAGCCATGGCCACTGGGCCTGCGCGTCCGGAGCCTGTGCTCCGCAACGGGAGAGGCCACAACGGAAAAAAAAAAAAAAAAAAAAAAGAATACCTGGCACACAGTGAGTATTCAAAAAAGGTTTGTATTTTGATTATTAATTAGCAATTTGTTAAGCTATTCCTAATAACATATTCTACCCTAATTTAAAACCTTTAGGTGACTTTTTAATTTTTTTTTTTTTTTCAGTACGCTGGCCTCTCACCGTTGTGGCCTCTCCCGTTGTGGAGCACAGGCTCCGGACACACAGGCCCAGCGGCCATGGCCCACGGGCCCAGCCACTCTGCGGCACGTGGGATCCTCCCGGACCGGGGCACGAACCCATGTCCCCTGCATTGGCAGGCGGACTCTCAACCACTGTGCCACCAGGGAAGCCCCTAAATTTTATTTTTAATATATTTTAGTTAAAAAAAAAATTTTATCAAGAGCGTGATTAAAGATTGCCACTCCTTTTTCTCTACTTTTCAGACAAAAAATAAAGTCTTCTGTTTTTTAAGTTTTTCAAGTAGTTGTCTGTACAAGAGACTGTATAAGTCTAATCTTCTTTAGGGTCTTATCTTAGAAGTGAAAGTTGACAATCCTTCCCTCCCCTACTTCTTCTCACTTTAAATTAGTATTTACATTAGCTACTAATCCACTTGGGACTTTGTGAAGTTAGATCAACAAAATGAGGGAACTCACATGGATGGATTCAGTAAGGAAATGTCTATGCAATATGAATGGTATTATTATTATTTTGCTTTTCTGTGTCTGGTACAATAAGGCCAATCACATTTTCAGTTTACTGTTTATGCTAATAACTTCAGAAGTCACAGAGAATGGAAGTGTTGAAGGAGAGAGAGGGTCAGCAGGCTGAGCCAAGGTATGAAAACACTCTTCACATTTTTATAAGGAAGTACCAGACTATAGCCCCTGATTAATATAGGAAAACTTCCATAAATCATTGGAAAAGGACATCAGTTTAAGCAACATTTTCAAAGGCAGCAACAAATGAACTTCTCTTGCTATAAAATGTGCCAGGTACTAGAAGACATGAAAGCAGAATGGAAAACTCGTAAAGATAATAAAACATGAAAATGTATGTTAACAGAAACAATGCAGGGCTTCCCTGGTGGCGCAGTGCTTGAGAGTCCGCCTGCCGATGCAGGAGACGCGGGTTCGTGCCCCGTTTCGGGAAGATCCCACATGCCGCGGAGCGGCTGGGCCCGTGAGCCATGGCCGCTGAGCCTGCGCGTCCGGAGCCTGTGCTCCGCAAATGGGAGAGGCCACAACAGTGAGAGGCCCGCATAACGCAAGGAAAAAAAAAAAAAAAAAAAAAAAAAAAAAGAAACAATGCAATCCTCAGCAATCTAAGACATCAAATCCACCAGAGACTAAATAAACATAGTATTTAGAGCTGCACTTTATCAAATGAGGTTGTTCCCTAAAACAAACAAACAAGAACAACAATATATATATATATATATATATATATATATCCACCTAGTGTACCTATTTCAAAAAATACTGACTTAACAAGTATGACATTTGAATTGCAAAAACTAATCATTTCTCGTTCCTCTCTGCAACTCACGATGATTGCATGGGACACATTTTTTTCATGCAAATTTCTGACGGTATGTGGGAAATATACAGTTTACACAAGGGCTATCCTGGACTATGAAACTAATAGGCAACTTCTTGCTAGAATAAGATTTTACCTTATTTTTTCATGCATAACCTCCTAAACTCCACAAAGGATTTAAAATAATTTACAGTGAAAGCAACATACAACAAAACAGAGGATTTTATATAATATCTGTTTAACTAAAGATTCAATTGCTAAATCCAGGCTTTCAACTACTGGCCCAGGGCACAAAAACCAAACTAGTATAATTCATATTGTTGTTCTTGTCCTGTGTATGACCAACACAAAAAGAAAATATCCTTTTAGTTTAAAGTCATTTCAAATGGAAAAAAAAAAGGCTGAAAGAAAAAATTACTAAAAATTTTTATAGTGATAAAATCTCAATTATGGTATAATAGATTTTTCTTACTTTTCTACAGTCATGTCTTTCCAGATCTTCTACAGTTATGTCTTAAGTCACACACATACACAAAAACATCGAAATGTAATTCATTCACCTGGTACATGATGCATATCCTTAGAACTGAGTGAAATATTTATGCAAAACAAATGATCCCTTTGCTAAGCATAACATTTTAAATGTATTTTATCTATGTCTCAGCGAAGTGTATAAAATACTATGCAATACCTGGGTTGTTCCATGAATCAATGCAATACCTTGAGTGGGACCAAAGATAAATATGAAATCTAGAATGTATTACCCATTTTACTATATATATATGTATACAGTAAATATATATATATTTATATACATATATAAATACATTTATATACACACATCCCTAGTTTGTTCATCTGTAAAATACAGAGGATAGTATTTAGACATATCTGGTTCTCAATTTTTTTTATAATTTATGGGTCTGGGTTAAACCATGATGTTAAACGTTGCTTTCTTCATGGCTTCCAGATATCCTCCGCACAGCATTTCTAGGTAAGCCTATCTTCTCCTTGCTTCCCCCTCCCACATCCTCCTGCTGTACCATCTTGCCTGCTTCTACTTCTAGCCTAGTACTCTGGGATGGGAAAAGGCATAGAGTTTGACAGAAAGCAAGCCGTAAGCAAAGCCAAAATTTTACGAATTAAACACTGAGGAGAGTGTCAAAGCACATAGGGAGTTTTGTTCAAGTTATGGAAAGAGAGGAGAGGAACACTCCAAAACTTACATCGTGAAACATGAATGCAATAAATTTAAACTGGGAAATTTATAAGTTACTAAACACCCCCTTTGACCATCAAAAATCTCAGCAAAGTGTCAAGAAAAATGTCAAAATTAGAACAATATAACTTCTTTGGTCTCCTTCCAAGAAAAGCTAGTTACAAAATACATACCTAAGCAATAGAACTGAATTGATTTCCAGTTAATCATTTGAAGTTGGAATGTCTACCCAAAATGATTACTTATATTACCCTTCAAAAATTGGTAAAATTGAGTACATCAAAGAGCCTTTTCCCTTTTATTCTCCCCTCCTCCCTCCCATTCATAGCCAGATGTCTTGAGAAAGAGTAGTCTATAATACCTGTGTTCTCACCTCCTACTCATCAATTTACTTTGGACTGGATCCTAACTTTCCCCCGACACCCCAACCTCCATTGAAATTTTTCTCACCAGAGTTGACAATTATCACTCTATACTTAAAGCATTTCAGTACCCAATGGATCTGACTTCCCTACAGATTTTGACATGGTTGATCACTCCTTTCCTTCTTAAAATTTGGTCTTTCCCAGATTCCAATAATGCTACCATCTCCAGACTTTCCCCTATCCTTTGTGTACTCCTCCTTCTTTATGGGCTTTTTCCTACGCGCCTTCCACTTGGACGTTGGGTTTCAGTTTTCTTAGCCCTCTTCACCCGCTATCTGTGAGTAGCATCACCTACAGCACACAAGCCCCACCTGTGGGTTATGCCTCACTAGAGCAGCCATCCCAGCTGAAAGGGAGGGAGATGGCAAACATAGCTTGAAAAAGACTTCAAGTCCTACACAGAATTTAGTTACACTCTATAGAGTATTCCGTCTGTCCCACTTTGAGTAAGACTCTCTAGTGAAATAATGAAAATCCTGAACTAGAATGATGTCAAGGGAATTTAAAATAGTAAAAAGAAGGAATTACGTCATTTAAAAAAAAGTCTTTTTGTAATTACCTGTTTTATCTTTAGTGTTTCAATACACACATTACATATGAATGTATTCAGCAGCCTCCAACACTCAGATATCCTAGCACTCTCCTCGCGAAAGCAACCACTATCAATAATTGTATAAATATCATTTTAGTTATCTTCAAAGTAATTATAATAGTATGAAGGAATTACATATTGCATTAATTAATATAGATATATAATTACATATTATCTTTATACACATATTTTTACAAAAATAATATTATACTTTTCACAACCTGTGATATAATTTTTTTATTTTTTGTATTCCAGAGTTCTTTTCATCTCAGTACTTTCTTTGGTGCATGACTCTATCATGATTCATTTAACTTTTCCCTAATAATGGATATTTAAGTATTTCCAAAGTTAGATTATAAATAATGTTCTAATAAACATCCTTGTACCTAAATCTATTTGTACCAATGCATTTCTGTAGAATATATTCCAAGAAATGGCACTACTGGGTCAAAGGGACTGTACCTTTTAATGTTTAATAGGTAATGTCAAATTGCCCTACAGATATGTTCTAATAATGAATATTCTCGCCAATAGTGTATGAGAGTGATGATTTTCCTATATCAAATTCATTAATTTCTGCAACAAGATCACTGTTGTATTAATTATTATCACGATATTATAGATGAGGAAACTAAAATTCAGAGATGCTAAGGAACTTTCCCAAGGTCACACTGCTAGTAAGCATTAGAGGCAGGTTTCAAACGAGGTTAATCTAGTTCTTTCTACAGACTTTGCTGCTTTTAAAAAAGTACAGTCGAGTAATCCAGGTGTATAATCTATAGGACATACTGACTGGTAAATGCCTCACTTGTTAATTTGAATGTAAAGCCCATCAGAACATGTCTAGACACAATGAAGTGTGATCACTGAGTAGACAAATGTGACATATGTTGCCACTGAAGTATCTGTGCAGTAATTATGCAAAATCTAAAATTATAAGCAAGATAACTGGTATAAGTAATTTGATAAAAATCATTGCTTACTATAATGATTTCAAACCTTATATTATATGCATAATATTAACTGATCTCTGAAGTTTTAATTAATGGCATAGTCTATAAAAAAATGAAACTGCCTTCAATTCTCAGGTTCCCTAGTCAGTTTTGAAAATTATTTAAAAACAGATGTCTAGAAAAGTAGTCCTTCCTATTTAATGGAATTTTTTTTTTTTAAATCCACTTCCAAATATATTTACATAGAATCACATATTAATGCTGAAATACAGATTGAAGTGCTTGAGATTTTTCCCAGACCCTTCTTTTATTCAAGATGCTTTTTATGATTCTGAATCTTTTCTGGAAGTTTTGTTTACCTTTAAATATGTACTTATATGAGTGTCAAGAGAATTGGTCCTTAAGCTAAGAAAACATTCCTGTTATTAATATTGAAAAGGCAACTCAACTTCATAGTTATCTCAAGATACACAACAATCTCCATATTTTTGATAAAAGAACAAGCTAGAAAAGTTGTCAGAGCTTGTAAAGTATTGATAACAATAACTAGCATTTATCAAGCAAGTACCTCACCAGGCAGTGATCTAAACATCGGACATACCTTGTATCATTCTACATTAAAACCCTGAAAGTAGATACTGTTGTACTCAATTTACAAATATATTCAACCTGACTCAGTCACAGAGTTGAATCAGGATCCAAGCCCTGGTTTTGGATATTAAAAACTATACTACATTACTAAAATATGCAGAATGAATCAATAATATAAATAACCAATAACATGAATGCCAAGAAATATGAATAAAAGTCTTTGAGGGACAACGGTTTTCAAAAATATATTTTAGTGTTTCAGAGATGTGTTTTCGTATTTACTTTCTTCCCATCAATCACGTAGGATAAGAGTACTATTAAGAAAAAGAAATTTGTGTTTTTTCTAACATCTAGTTTATCCATTTAAATTCATTCAGAATTATGCAGAGGAAATTCCATCAACATCTTAAAATTCATCACGATCAGGTAGAAAAAAAGTAGTTTTTTGCAAAGTCGCCTTAACCTAAAAGTTAGTCAGTTGTCTGTTCCAACAAATTTAGTTCTATATAAAAACTACGAAGTTGCCTAGAAAACTCAGATCATTCCAAATCCCAGCAATACAAATAAAGATGAAGAAAAAAAAATTATCCCTGTGTAAATCCCATATATCTTTGAATCATAAATTCCAATTTATCATTATAGTAACAGAACTACACTTAGTTGAGAATTTAGAATCCCTGGACTTATTCGATTTTTAAAAATTCAATATGCAATGATAATTGGTTTTCTTGAAAAAAACCACAACTCTTTCTATGAATATAATCAATACTGACAGTTTGACAGAGGATAGAATTTCTTTAAGGTCTTTAATCCAGAATCTACCATTACATATTATAGATTAGTTCCTAGGTAAAATTATTTCACTTCACAGGGTTCATGAAAACCTAGAATACTCAATCTGATCCTTCCCTGCTACTTAAAGGAAATATCAGTTCACTTTGTCCCTTCATCAATTAATTAAGGAAGGAAATAAATATTCGCTGAGCACAAAGTAAGTGTCAAGCACTGTCTTAGTCTTTGCAACACAGTTCCCACCCTAATGGATCTTAATATAGAGTATACGCCTTATACTATGGCTGTAAACCTGTAAGCATCAAGAAAATAGTCCAATTTGAAAACAACAGATTTTAGTGGCATATATGAGAAGAATTATCAAATATTGCAAATAAACAATACATTTATGTGAAATTCACCAATTTTCTCCAGAAAGAAATAAAAAAGGAAAACATAAAAATAAAGGAGGAAACTTAAAGGAATCACGAAATCAAAGTATGTTAAAATGTACTTAAATATCATTGCCACTTTTATAAACCAATACAATCCTAAGCTTTATTTGCTACAAAATTAATTGAATGTTCTAAAACAAAGAGAGCCTTCATATTATGACAGCTATAAAATGTACTAACATATCAATAAAAAGCGTAAAGTTTACTAAAGAAAATAGAACATTTTACTTTAAATTGAGCAAGATGTTTGCATTTGGTAAGTGAAAGAAAATAGTATTGCTATTTCAAATACTACCAACTTTTTCTAAAGCAAACTTTATCATCACATATCAAAGTCTTTTGTAAACACATCCCATCTTTACAGTGTTTATAAGTGTTTATTAATAAAAATGAGCTTATAAAAATAACTAACATTTAACATTTAAATTGGAACATTCAATTAGTGTAACTTAGAACATTTTAGCCATAAATTTCTATTTCTAATTTTAAAGTAAAATTTCATTAATGTTTTTAAAATGGAGAATATGAAGTTAACTTTAAATCCAGTATGAATGTGAACATATGGAACTTTTAGATAAGGAATAAATCTTTACTACTAAGTATGAAATTTTATGATATTAGGTACGTAAAAAAGAATAAGCAATAATAGGTTCAGCATTCTTTTCAACTTCATACTCCCATCTGGTGGAACAAAAATGTTATTACCCCACTTTAAAATGTGAAACCCAAAGGTGTAAAACGTCATATTTCAACAAAGCCCAATAAAAAGTGAATAGAATCAACCTCCCAAATTTACATATTTCTGATTCATTTGTTTGATCATTCATTTTACAGTAAGTCAACAAAGTATTTATTGAGAATTTACTATGTGGCTGGCACTATGGCAAGCATTGAAAACAGATGCTTAAAAAGTTAGACATGATTTCTGACACTGTGGAGCTTATCATCTAATGCAGGAGGCACAAACTGAATAAGCCAACGGAAGATGAATATAGAATCACAAGTTGTGGTAACGTCTATGACGGAAGAAGAAAAAGGGGGGTATGAGGAGAAAGAACAGGAGGGATAGCTTTCTTAAACTGGCTCACTCAAACAAGCAAATTATTGGAGAATAAAAAGGAGAGTGAATAAAAGAAAACACACTAAGAAGAAAGCAGCACATATGAAAGCCTTGAAGTGAAAAGGAATTTGGTATGTTTGAGAAGCCAGGAGTGGCTGAATCAGTGAGTGAGAAGGGCAGTTAGATCCATCTAGCCTCTTGAAAATTGTGTTTTTTACTTTAAAAACATTTTACTCTACTTAAACCCTTTTACCAAACATAAAACCAGGGGCCATCAAGTAACAAAGCTATTTCTTAAGCCATGATTGAAGCTATTTCAAAGGTTTATTTGATCAATCTCTCTTTAAATCCTTATGTTATCAGCTAAACTGAGTGAACTAGATAGATAGATAGATAGATAGAGGCCCAAAATGTTAAGTGACCTTCAAGCTCAGGATAAGTACAGACTTTTTTTTAAATTGAAAGTGCACTCTAACTCATTATTTGGGGACTAATGTTAGTAAGTGATCACTTAAAAAAAAAATCTGAAAACACATACTTCTTCATTAAATGTAAAACTGATAAATTATATTTAATGTGTTTAGTTATTCTCCAAACTGTGTTACTTTGAAAGGCACAGATTTTGTTTTTCTTAGGCACTGAAGAGAAGCATTTTTCTAGATGCCAAGTTAATCCTTGTTGGCAAAATACATACCGTGTATAGTGTTTGTGCAATTTATAATTACAAACTGACACCCACTGACAATACAGAATAGCTTCTACCCCAGCAAGTAGCTACAAAATATTAAAGACCATTGTCTGATCCCATAAGGCATGTCATTAACTTTCATTATTACTAATGGGAGTTATGGGCACACTTCCAAAGTAAATCATAGGCACTGTCACAACACTGCTCCAAAAAAAGGCTTTATTTTCAGGTTGAATATTTTTGGCTATGCAGACATTTAATTATTTTATTTTCCCCCTTAGAAAAGTCCAGATATACAAAATACCCACACACATTTTTCCTTTCTCAGCCTGTTTTCTCTCTAAGTCAGTATATAATTTAGGAGAGAAAATAGATCAGTAAAAATATTTACTTAGAAAAATATGATATGGGGCTTCCCTGGTGGCGCAGTGGTTGAGAATCTGCCTGCCAATGCAGGGGACACGGGTTCAAGCCCTGGTCTGGGAAGATCCCACATGCCGCAGAGCAACTAGGCCCGTGAGCCACAACTACTGAGCCTGCGCATCTGAAGCCTGTGGTCCGCAACGAGAGAGGCCGTGATAGTGAGAGGCCCGCACACCGCGATGAAGAGGGGCCCCCACTTGCCACAACTAGAGAAAGCCCTCACACAGAAATGAAGACCCAACATAGCCAAAAATAAAAATTAATTAATTAATTAATTTTAAAAAAGAAAAATATGTGGAAAATAAAGTTTTTGTATAACAGCACCCAGTGTTCGTAAGTGAAATGTATCTTCCCATATACTCTGTTTAAGATATGAACTGTTACAACATTTATAGTAAACTGGTCATGTGAATCAGAAGCCTTAAAAACATTCCTAAACTTTTATTAAATAATTCCATATTAAGATATTTGTCATAAGAAAATAATCAATGAACTTTGCATAATGCACGGAAACCAATCTAATATTAACTGCATCATAAAGGCTGAATTATACAATTAATAAATGGGAATTTAGATAAAAGGTATGTAGGTAGGTAGGTGCGTAGGTGGTAGATATCTACATAATAGATTATATAACATATAGCATATAAAAATATATTAATATGTTTATATATTGTAAGTTATATAATAGATAAAATAGAAAAAGGCCTGAAGAGGGTAAATCAGAATATTGACAATCTCTAAATCAACTAGATAATTTTATTTTTTATATATGTGCATATATATATTTATAAGGTATATATATATATTTATAAGGTATAAGATAAAGTTTCTAAACCTCAGAGCTTCTAATATACATACTTTTAAAGAATATGTTCTTGCACAGGCAAGGACTGAAATCTCCTCAAGCTCCTTGGCTGGATGTCTGCTTGTCCCTGTAGATCCACTCTGTCCACTTTTCCCTATATACGTATTTCTATTATTTTCATGATTACCTTAGAAATTACAGCATAATAATCAACATAATGTAATTTTAATCAAAAGAATACAAAGATAATAGATACTTTAATTTCATTCACTATTCCTCAGATCTATATGCTACTTTTGCCTAGTATTTTAGTTCTTGTTTATAGCTTTACAAATTAGTCTTCATTACTATTTTATGCAACCCATGATTGTTTATATTTACACATATGTTGATCATTTTCTCTGATAATTCCTTTCTGCATCCCTGACCTCACTTCAAGGTTATTTTTCCTTTTTCCTAAAGTATATTCATTAAAATTTCATTTGGTGATGATTAAATATAGGTCAGTAGAAATTTCTCAGTTTTTGTGGCCTGAGAATATTTTTGTTTTGCCCATGTTTTTGAGGAGTAATATTACAAGGTATATGATTCTATGTTGAGAGTTACTGTCTCTTAGAAACCAATATCATTTCACTAACTTCCGGTTTCCGTTGTTTCTATTCAGAAGTTAGCTGTCAGTTGAATTTTGTTCCTTTGTAGATAATCTGTATTTTCTGTCTGGTTGCTCCCAAGATTTTTCTGTTTGTCCTTGGTATTGTGAAGTCTCACTACAATGTGTCTAGCTATGAATTTCTCTTTTGTTGGATTTCCTGAATGTAAGGATTCATGTCTTTAATATTTCCAGAAACTTGTTACCCATTACGTCTTTGGCTATTGCCTTTCTTCTGTTTTCTCTAATCTCATCTTCAAGCAGCCTGATGAAATGTATATTATGCCTTTTTACTCTATCTTCTACATCTGAAACTTTTCTCCCTCTTTAACACCTGTACTGTATTCTGGATAATTGTTCAGATAATGCTCTTACCTGTGCCTAATCTACTACTGAAACCATCTATTGTACTTCTAAAGAAAAATACATATGTTTTTATTCAAAGAAGTTCTATTTAATTCTTTTTCAAATCTATCAGGTTACTTTTGATCATCTTATTTTTCTTGTTCCTTTGCTAACCATCAATCCCCTCTTTTATTTCTATTAATATAGTAAACATATTCGTTTCTCTGAATATGATAATCATAATATTCATATTATTTGAAAGTCTGATTCTAGAATTCATTTTCTCTGCTGTCTCTAGTTATACTTATCTCATCATATATTTTGTCATTTTTGTTTTATTGTGAGTCCATGTTACTGGTAAAGTTATCCAAAAGAATTGTCTGTCTTTAAAGGACATTACTCTGGGCTCCCTGGAGAAGTGCCTAATTCCAGGTCTGCAGGGAAAGTGCAAGTATAGCCTAGGACATCTTGTGCTATACAGAGAGAAAACTCTCAAAAACAAATGAGGGCATGTCAACAAGACAGAAGAGAAAGCTTAGGACAATGTGGCCTTCAAACGAGCAATAACTGTAATTTATTATAACGCATGGAATAAGTTTTTAAAAATAAGTCCATAGTGATGCTCAAGAAAGAAAAAAAAAAGGGAGGAGGAGAGATTTATTTATTTGTCCTTATTGGAGGTGATGGTTATGTCAATACGTTTCTCTAAGAATTGGCAACTGAAGAGAAAAAGAAAATCATTTCCATTTTAGGAGGAATGATAGTTCATTCCCAGTTGATAAAGGAAAAGTCAGCATTACAGAAGAACATCAGTGAATAAATGTTAAATATCAGCTAGAGTATATCAACTCTCAAAGTAGTTGATTCAGCTAGTATCATTTTAGGATGCTGACACTAATAGGTGAAAAGTCATTTGGAATCAAGATATTCAACCTGGGGCAAAGTATCACCCTAAGGATAATTTGCTAATGGCAAAGGAAAAAAAAAAAGTACATTTACAAGGAGATCTGGTAATCACCACCTTAACCAAGAGATCAACCTTAGCCTCACTAAGAGCAGTATCTTAACTTCTTGTACCTGCTAAAGAAATGTAATATGAAATACATAATAGAAATAATTTTTTCCAAAAGAAGTTTAAACTTTACCTAATATGCATTTAAAACTTACTTTCAATTAACACATGCATATATTATATATATACAATATATGTGTATGATATGTGTGTGAATTATGATAGAACCCTAGGATAAAGAACAATGACAAAGATGATTTAGCATCATTCATGGAAATTCAAATATACACTAGGCATGAGATAATATTAAGGAATTATTATTATCTTAGAAGTGATGAAGATAGTAGTGTGCTACATAAATAAATGTTTTGGGGGATGTATGCTAAAATGTTTATAATGTAAATGTAAAATGTTTATAATGGGTAATGCATTATAATATCTACAACTTACATTCAGATGTTTCAACAATGAGACAGAAAATGGAAAAGTAGAAACAGAGAGGAAAACAAACAGATATAAAGCAAATTTGGCAAAATGCTGACAACTGTTGAATCTAAGTGGTGGATATATGAGTATTCATTGTACTACTCTTTCAATATTTATAAGTTTGAAATTTTTCATAATTAACACGTTTTGGAATAATTAAAAAAAATAAACTACATTCCTCCAGAGCAGGTTTGTGTCTGCTTCTGCCATGTGCCTGGGGACCAACCCAGGACAACTTAGCTATATATATATATATATATTTTTTTTTTATATAGCAGGTTCTTACTGGTCATCAATTTTATACACATCAGTGTACACATGTCAATCCCAATCACCCAATTCAGCACAAGACCATCCCCCCACCCCGTGGTTTTGCCCCCTTGGTGTCTGTACGTTTGTTCTCAAAATCTGTGTCTCAACTTCTGCCCTGCAAACCGGCTCATCTGTACCATTTTTCTAGGTTCCACATACATGTGTTAATATACGATATTTGTTTTTCTCTTTCTGACTTACTTCACTCTGTATGACAGTCTCTAGATCCATCCACGTCTCAACAAATGACTCAATTTTGTTCCTCTTTATGGCTGAGTAATATTCCATTGTATATATGTACCACAACTTCTTTAACCATTCATCTGTCAATGGGCACTTAGGTTGCTTCCATGACCTGCCTATTGTAAATAGTGCTGCAATGAACATTAATTGTACATGTGTCTTTTAGAATTATGGTTTTCTCTGGGTATATGCCCAGTAGTGGGATTGCTGGATCATATGGTAATTCTATTTTTAGTTTTTTAAGGAACCTCCATACTGTTCTCCATAGTGGCTGTATCAATTTACATTCCCACCAACAGTGCAAGAGGGTACCCTTTTCTCCACACCCTCTCCAGCATTTGTTGATCGTAGATTTTCTGATGATGCCAATTCTAACTGGTGTGAGGTGATACCTCGTTGTAGTTTTGATTTGCATTTCTCTAATAATTAGTGATGTTGAGCAGCTTTTCATGTGCTTCTTGGCCATCTGTATGTCTTCTTTGGAGAAATGTCTATTTAGGTCTTCTGCCCATTTTGGGATTGGGTTGTTTGTTTCTTTAATATTGAGCTGCATGAGCTGTTTATATATTTTGGAGATTAATCCTTTGTCTGTTGATTCGTTTGCAAATATTTTCTCCCATTCTGAGGGTTTTCTTTTCGTTTGGTTTATGGTGTCCTTTGCTGTGCAAAAGCTTTGAAATTTCATTAGGTCCCATTTGTTTATTTTTGTTTTTATTTCCATTACTCTAGGAGGTGGATCAAAAAAGATCTTGCTGCGATTTATGTCAAAGAGTGTTCTTCCTATGCTTTCCTCTAAGCGTTTTATAGTGTCCGGTCTCACATTTAGGTCTCGAATCCATTTTAGTTATTTTTCTGTATGGTGTTAGGGAGTGTTCTAATTTCATTCTTTTACATGTAGCTGTCCAGTTTTCCCAGCACCACTTATTGAAGAGACTGTCTTTTCTCCATTGTATATCCTTGCCTCCTTTGTCATAGATTAGTTGACCATAGGTGCGTGGGTTCACCTCTGGGCTTTCTAACTTGCTCCATTGATCTATGTTTCTGTTTTTGTGCCAGTACCATATTGTCTTGATTACTATTGCTTTGTAGTATAGTCTGAAGTCAGGGAGTCTGATTCCTCCAGCTCTGTTTTTTTCCCTCAAGACTGCTTTGGCCATTTGGGGTGGTTTGTGTCTCCGTACAAATTTTAAGATTTTTTTGTTCTAGTTCCATAAAAAATGCCATTGGCAATTTGATAGGGATTGCATTGAATCTGTATATTGCTTTGGGTAGTATAGTCATTTTCACAATGTTGATTCTTCCAATCCAAGAACATGGTACATCTCTCCATCTGTTGGTATCATCTTTAATTTCTTTCATCAGTGTCTTATAATTTTCTGCATACAGGTCTTTTGTCTCCCTAGGTAGGTTTATTCCTAGGTATTTTATTCTTTTTGTTGCAGTGGTAAATGTGAGTGTTTCCTTAATTTCTCTTTCTGATCTTTTGTTGTTAGTGTATAGGAATTCAAGAGATTTCCATGCATTAATTTGGTATCCTGCAACTTTACCAGATTCATTGATTAGCTCTAGTAGTTTTCTGGTGGCATCTTTAGGATTCTCTATGTATAGTATCATGTCATCTGCAAACAGTGACAGTTTTACTTCTTCTTTTCCAATTTGTATTCTTTTATTTCTTTTTCTTCTCTGATTGCTGTGGCTAAAACTTCCAAAAATATGTTGAATGATAGTGGTGAGAGTGGACATCCTTGTCTTGTTCCTGATCTTAGAGGAAATGCTTTCAGTTTTCCACCACTGAGAATGATGTTTGCTGTGGGTTTGTCATATTTGGCCTTTATTATGCTGAGGTAGTTTCCCTCTATGCCCACTTTATGAGGAGTTTTTATCATAAATGGGTGTTGAATTTTGTCAAAAGCTTTTTCTGCATCTATTGAGATGATCATACGGTTTTTATTCTTCAATTTGTTAATGTGGTGTATCACATTGATTGATTTGCGTATACTGAAGAATCCTCGCATCCCTGGGATAAATCCCACTTGATCATGGTGTATGATCCTTTTAATATGTTGTTGGATTCTGTGTGCTAGTATTTTGTTGAGGATTTTTGCATCTATATTCATCAGTGATATTGGTCTTTAATTTTCTTTTTTGTAGTATCTTTGTCTGGTTTTGGTATGAGGGTGATGGTGGTCTCATAGAATGAGTTTGGGAGTGTCCTTTCCTCTGTAATTTTTTGGAAGAGTTTGAGAAGGATGGGTGTTAGCTCTTCTCTAAATGTTTGACAGAATTCACCTGTGAAGCCATCTGGTCCTGGACTTTTGTTTGTTGGAAGATTTTTAATCACAGTTTCAATTTCATTACTTGTGATTGGTCTGTTCATATTTTCTGTTTCTTCCTGGTTCAGTCTTGGAAGTTTATACCTTTCTAAGAATTTGTCCATTTCTTCCAACTTGCCCATTTTCTTGGCATAGAGTTGTTTGTAGTAGTCCCTTAGGATGCTTTGTATTTCTGCAGTGTCTGTTGTAACTTCTCCTTTTTCGTTTCTAGTTTTATTGATTTGAGTCCTCTCCCTCTTTTTCTTGATGAGTCTGGCCAATGGTTTATCAATTTTGTTTATCTTCTCAAAGAACCAGCTTTTAGTTTTATTGATCTTTGCTATTGTTTTCTTTGTTCCTATTTCATTTATTTCTGCTCTGATCTTTATGATTTCTTTCCTTCTGCTAACTTTGGGTTTTGTTTGTTCTTCTTTCTCTAGTTCCTTTAGGTGCAAGGTTAGATTTTTTGAGATTTTTCTTGTTTCTTAAGGTAGGCTTGTATAGCTATAAACTTCCTTCTTTGAACTGCTTTTGCTGCATTCCATAGGTTTTGGATAATCGTGTTTTCATTGTCATTTGTCTCTAGGTATTTTTTGATTTCCTCTTTGATTTCTTCAGTGATCTCTTGGTTATTTAGTAGTGTATTGTTTAGCCTCCATGTGTTTGTGTTTTTTACATTTTTCCCCCTGTAATTTATTTCTCATCTCATAGTGTTGTGGTTGGAAAAGATGCTCGATATGATTTCAATTTTCTTAAGTTTACCGAGTCTTGATTTGTGACCCAAGATGTGATCCATCCTGGAAAATGTTCAATGTGCACTTGAGAAGAAAGTGTAATCTGCTGTTTTTGGATGGAATGTCTTATAAATATCAATTAAATCTATCTGGTCTATTGTGTCATTTGAAGCTTGTGTTTCCTTATTAATTTTCTGTCTGGATCATCTGTCCACTGGTGTAAGTGAGGTGTTAAAGTCCCCCACCATTATTGTGTTACTGCCCATTTCCTCTTTTATAGCTGTTAGCAGTTGCCTTACGTATTGAGGTGCTCCTATGTTGGGTGCATATATATTTATAATTGTTATTTCTTCCTCTTGGATTGATCCCTTGATCATTATGTAGTGTCCTTCCTTGTCTCTTGTAACATTCTTTATTTTAAAGTCTATTTTATCTGACATGAATATAGCTACTCCAGCTTTCTTTTGATTTCCATTTGCATGGAATATATTTTTCCATCCCCTCACTTTCAGTCTGTATGTGTCCCTAGGTCTGAAGTGGATCTATTGTAGATAGCACATACATGGGTCTTGTTTTTGTATCCATTCAGCAAGCCTGTGTCTTTTGGTTGGAGCATTTAATCCATTCACGTGTAAGGTAATTATCAATATGTATGTTCCTATGACCATTTTCTTAACTGTTTTGGGTTTGTTTTTGTAGGTCCTTTTCTTCTCTTATGTTTCCCAGTTAGAGAAGTTCCTTTAGCATTTGTTATAGAGCTGGTTTGGTGGTGCTGAATTCTCTTAGCTTTTGCTTGTCTGTAAAGCTTTTCATTTCTCCATCGAATCTGAATGAGATCCTTGCCAGGTAGAGTAATCCTGGTTGTAGGTTCTTCCCTTTCATCACTTTAAGTATATCATGTCACTCCCTTATGGCTTGTAGAGTTTCTACTGAGAAATCAGCTGTTAATCTTATTGGAGTTCCCTTGTATGTTGTCTTTCTTCCCTTGCTGCTTTTAATAAATTTTCTTTGTCTTTAATTTTTGAAAATTTGATTGCTATGTGTCTCGTCATGTTTCTCCTTGGGTTTATCCTGTATGGGACTCGCTGCGATTCCTGGACTTGGGTGGCTATTTCCTTTCCCATGTTAGGGAAGTTTTTTACTATAATCTCTTCAAATATTTTTTCGGGTCCTTTCTCTCTCTCTTCCCCTTCTGGGACCCCTATAATGCAAATGTTGTTGCATTTAATGTTGTCCCAGAGGTCTCTTAGGCTGTCTTCATTTCTTTTCATTCTTTTTTCTTTATTCTGTTCTGCAGCAGTGAATTCCACCATTCTGTCTTCCAGGTCACTTATTCGTTCTTCTGCCTGAGTTATTCTGCTATTGATTCCTTCTAGTGTCGTTTTCATTTCAGTTATTGTATTGTTCATCTCTGTTTGTTTGCTCTTTAATTCTTCTAGGTCTTTGTGAAACATTTCTTGCATCTTCTCGATGTTTGCCTCCATTCTTCTTCTGAGGTCCTGGATCATCTTCACTATCATTATTCTGAATTCTTTTTCTGGAAGGTTGCCTATCTCTACTTCATTTAGTTGTTTTTCTGGGGTTTTATCTTGTTCCTTCATCTGGTACATAACCCTCTGCCTTTTCATCTTGTCTATCTTTCTGTGAATGTGGTTTTTGTTCCACAGGCTTCAGGATTGCAGTTCTTCTTGTTTCTGCTGTCTGCCCTCTGCTTAGCTATATTTTTGAGTTGATGATTTTCAGGTCACCCAGACGGCAGTGTAAATCCCAGCCCCAAATGAGTGTGAAACTTTTCTTTCTTCCCTCATCTAGAAACAAGTTTTAGAATGACAAACAGACATACTTCTGTATTTGGACAGACAGGTTTTTTTTTTCTTTTTTGCCTTTTTTCCCTAAACTTAGTGAGAAAGTAGCCACTTAGGGGCCACAGGTTTGTGGGGACATTTCCCACCCAACTCCACCTTGCTAGAGCCCAAGTTCTGTCCCCCTGACCTTCACATATGTGGCTAACTGAAGTTAGAGGTTCACCAAGAAGTGGCAGACCTCTCTGGATGCCAACTTTCTCACTCCTTCTGATCTCTTAAGATTTCTCTTATTTTTTCACAAGATCAAGTTTCTGCTTTTGCTTTTCAAGATGTGTGTTTGGGGTGTATGAATATGTGGCTGATATTTTTTTCCATCAGCCAGTTCATCCTATTACTAGAAATGGAAATGAAGGTTCAAAAAACGTTTTATGAGAAGCACTTAGCACAGTACCTATATTAAGATAAGGATGTTCTTATTTTTGTTGTTTTTGTCATTGCCATCACTTTCCTAAGGCTGCTATGCTGTAGTTTTACTATTCTCCTTGGTGGAAAAGTTACACTAGCGGCAGGCCAAATATCTGTAAAGAGAAGGAAAGCTAGTGACCTTATAAATAAACTGTTAAAATCAATGTGACCATGATCTCCTTTATCAACCTTTATCTTACAGTAACGCCTCTATTCAAGACAAACGGAATGCTAAAATTCATATGTTGAAGCCCTAATCCCCAATATGATGGTCTTTGGATATATTAGATGGGGACTTGGAAGGTAACTAGGATTTAGATGAGGTTGTAAGGGTAGACCCCCATGATGAGATTGTTGCCCTCATAAGAAGAGGAAGAGCCCTGCGCTGTCTGTCTCTGCCCTTACCTGTGGAGACAGTGAAAAGGTAGCTGTCTACAAGCTAGGAAGAGGGCTTTCACCAGGAACCAAACCTGCCAGCACCTTGATCTTGGCTTTCCCAGACTCCAGAACTGCGAGAAATAAATGTCTGTTGTTTTAGTCACTCAATAAATGGTATTTTGTTATGGCAGCCCAGGCTGACTAATATGACACATTTCTGAGCACAGCTAAAGTCTCTTTCCTCTGCAATGCCTTCCTTAATCACCGTTGCCTCCTGTGAACTTCTATAAAAATTCTTGTCTGCACCATACTCCTTCATGGGTTCAGGTTCATGGGGAGCTTAAGAGCACAGATTGTAGTCAGACCACCTGGAGTTTGACTGTCACCGTTATGTGTGGGCTTCATGACTTTGGAGATGTTCCTTAAGCTTTCTATGTCTCTGTCTCTTTCTCATCTGCAAACTGGAGTTGTCAGTAGTTCCACTTCACAGGACTCTTGATTACTTAATGAGATGACCCATGAAAGATGTTTAGCATAGCACATAGCATGTGGTGAGTTCTAAACACATTATTACTTAATGCTTACTTTGTTAGTTATCTCTGTAAACATCCATGTTTTATCCTTCCATGCAGAGCAAAATTTCCTTGTAAATAAAGACCATGCTGCTATTGTGGCTCCATACCTCTTCATGGCACTAGCATGTTGCTGAGCATACTATTAATCAGATTCAATCATATTTATATTCAGATAACAGCTATAGTCATTTAGGAATATCACCACCATTTTAACATTTTTCTTTCTGAATCTGGATCTTTCTCTTTCAGAGGAAAAGGAAAAAATATTTCCAAACTGACAAAATATATTTCCAGTAGAACCTTCATTTAGAGAACAAAATCCCTAATGATGGGATTTCATAGTCTATAACACCGTCAGAGAAGTACTGATGGGTAGTTGGGTTTATCTGGAGTCTTCTAAAATCATACCACATACTAAGAAAATGAGAATTCAGTGGAAGAGTGCCACATGCCTGGAGAAATGTAGCCAGTCATTTGAATAGCCCCTAAGAAGATTTCTTTGACCTCAATAATTTAATTAGAAAAGAGAATAACTTAGTAAGTTTGCCAAGACAATCAAACACTATGTTACCATAATAGGCAAGATGGTGATTTCACAAATTCAGCTTCTACAGAAGTGTGTCAAAACACCACCATATTAAAAATATATATTCTCAAGGAAAAAATAAATAAATCAGTATTGGGGAAATAAAAATGCCAATTGAACTTTACCTGTGTTTCAAATGAATATGTTTCCACAACAGAATAATCAACTGACCTCCAGGTACTTCCTTGGCTCTTCTTGGAGAATTCCCATGGAACATAAAGTGTCCCATGTCCACTTTTCATGGTTCTCTAGCCAGTCACTTAATGGAAAATAGTGTGTGTCTGGGCTAAGTGTCAAAGGGATTTTTAGTCCTGAAATAAAAGTTAATCGTGTATCGCCTCCTTATATAAATAGGGCACACTCTTCTCTGAGTATTTATGACATTTTGCAAGTACCTGGAACCACAGCTAAGTGGGAATATTCTATAAGTAGGTTTATGTTTGAAAGTATTTCTAGTGGTCATACTGTTCAAAACAGTAACAGTCTTAGAATTCTAATTAGAATATAGATATTCAACATTATCATCACTTTAGACAAAGCTGTGTTAAGCAGAATTGATTTTAGTTTTCTAAAAAATAATCACCTCTTGAAATACTAGTTAGCCTCTCCTTCCTATAGCCTGCCAGTTAGTTTTTCTCCTAACTCTCAGCATTATAAAGGAAAATTCAATAATTATATTTACATATTTTTTATACATATAAATCCATCCCCTGTGGAAGAGAAAAGGTAAACCCACCTATTATCAGGAATGCAATATTGAGAAAATTATTTTGAAAGTTAAGCAGAAGGGTTACCAAAAAAAAGTTTGTGTAAGTGTGAATGTAAGAACCTAATTCAAAGAGTTTAGACATAATTTGGTCTGATCATTTTATTTTGGATGAGGAAATACAAGCCCAGAGAGGAAAAGGGGGCTTCTAAGTCACATATGATAAAACCAAAATTAGAATTCAGGTTCCCCCATAACTAATAAGACATCCATCCATCAATAAATGTATTAACTGGAACAACCACTTAAAGTTAAAATAATAATTCTCTCAGCAATACCTCGGATTAACCTCATACCAAATTCACCTGTACCACTTGTGTAAAAACCTTTAACAAGTTGTGCATATTATAATAATAGGCACTGTTTTCTTCTATTGATAAAGATATTTTCCCATAGAATGAAATCCAAAGCTTTCTAAATATCACAATCCATGACCTCTTTCACATGCTCTACCCACATGGCCTGTCAAGGGATTACATTAATTCTGTGGGCCATAGACTGTAGAATTTATACTTCTACTACTGGATAAGACTTTTAAGCTTTTCATAAGCATGCTTTTCATTTGTCAGTAACAGTTAAGTCAGAATAATTTGGCTAAATACAGGGCTGGATGATTATTTATAAGAAGAATATAAGATATTATAAAAATATTACTAGAAGCACTAATGATGCCTAAAATATTTTAAGACTCATCTATTTAGAGCTTCCTTATATTCAGCTTTCAAATACAGTCTAAATAGAAAGAAAAGAAAAGATGAGAACTTATACCTTTATAGTTGACATCCATTTTAGTCAAAAATCAAAAGGATTAGAGCTGCTATTTTTTAATTTTAGGGAGTTTAGAGAGTGGTTGTACATTCCTTGGTAATTAAAAGATACAAATCAGACTTTCCTCTTAATGAATAGTGTTTTGCCTACTGACTAATGAAATAAAATAATAACATTTATTCAGTGTTAATGTGTCTTTTCCTATATAATTCCGAAAAAAAAATTCTCCCTAATTTCCTACCAGAAGACGAGCTCCACAAAAGCAAATATTTTTGTCTTTTTAAAAATTTAGTGCTGTATTCCCTAGAGCACCATATAATATAATTAGCATATAGTATTAATAAATATTTGTTGAGTCAACAAATGAATGGTACAAAACAACAGAGGGGCTACTATGTGTAAGTTACATGATATTGTTCCTACCTATAAGTCACAGTGTGACTGTTATTATGTGTAAGTCACATTGTATTTTTTCAGCAGTTTATGCTTTACATGTTTGTTATTTTCACATAAGATGGCTTTCAAGGATTATAAAACAACAGTGGTCTCATACAAGTGAAAAATAATGACAATTCCCATTAACATGCCCATCTCATTTTATCTTTATAATAATGCTATGGTAGAGGTAGGACTGACATTATTACCTCCAGTTTATAAATGAAAAACTGAGGCACAGGAGGAAGGGAGACTTATGCACATTGTAAAGCAGTCAGAAGGAGAGTCAGTCCTAGAATAGTCAGTGTCTTTGACCATTCAAACCAATATTTATTTCCATGAAACACTCTGGTTATTCCTGGGGTACTTTAACCCAATTCTGGCAAAAAATAATAATAATAATAAAGCATGACTACTTTAATATATTAAACTAAACATTAAACATGATTGCATTAATATTTTAGTAAAGAACTAAAACATGACTAGTTAATGTTTCAATTAATTAAATTTACTAAACATCTGGCCAAGAAAAATTACTTTGTCAGAAAGTATGACTGACTTTATACAAAGTCAGAATAAGTAGTTATCTGTGTGGTATGAACTGGGGGACAGTACCAACCCTTCTTCCCCCCAAATTCTCCTTCATCTATGAAAACTGCCTGTAAAAAGGAAAGGGCATGAGTTAAAGACAAACTTTACCTCCTCGACAATATGGTTCTGGGTGCCTGACTTCAAAGTCTAATGAGTTACAACCAAATATCTGGACAGATTATTTAGAGGCTTAATCTTGTTCCACAGAACTACATCCTTCTCAGGTCTCGGTGCTACTTCATATACATGGTCATTGAGAGAGGCAACAGTAAATTAAAACATCTCACAATTACTATGAAGACTCATTCATGCAAGGATTACAAATAGATTACCTACGCATAAACAGTGGGTCCTATTCTTCTTGAGTGTTTCATAACTAGTAGACAGAGCTCCACTCTGATTTACTACTGTCAAAACATGAAAGTATAATTGACGGAATGGATATTTGAAGCCCACTTTTAGATTCAATAAACAAAAGTACAAGCAATGATCTAATAGATCATCAAGGTTCTTTCCTAATCTGGTTTTCCTTCACCCACCAAAAAGTTGGTCAAGGCAGCTCCAATGATTAAAGTAGAGTAAACACAAAGTGTCTTCTGGGCACTCTACCTCATTGAAGTTCCTGGCTTAATGCCTTAGTAACTTCCTTTCATCTGTAGCTTGAAGTGAAAACCCTTTAATTCAGTAGGCTTTCCACAGTCTGCTTGCTTACCTACCACTTCTCAAAATTCCATTTCCATCATGCTGATGCAGTGTTAATTCCATGGATGTCCTATAAGGAAGCCAGCCTCATAAACATTCAGTCACTGCTGAGCCACAGACATCTTTCCTCCACACCCACTCAGACTGAAAATCTCCTTGGTGACATCACTCCTCCTTTTACCTCAAGGATGTTTTATGTATGTATGTGTGTATTTATTTATCATAAATTTTGCCTGTTAAAAATTTTAGGGAAAAGGAGACTAAAAACACTAGGGCACAGTTTTCCCCAGGCAACATCTCTCCCAGGGGAAACCTTGATACAAGAGTAAGGCTCACCAACACTCATCAATTTTATTACTAAGGGGTTGATAGATTGAATATCATATAATCATAAAACAGCATAACTAAAAGTCATAACTAGAAATCTATGGATTCCACATCATAATACTTTACATACGTATCACCAGCCCTGCTCTCAAAAGTAAAGCTATTTCACTAAATACAAAATAGCATAACAGTGTCTGCTAATTACAATTTTTACCAACTAGAAACATGGCAGCATAAACTGAAAATATAAAGCTCCTTTAGATCACATATTATAGTTCAAAAGAACTATAGCTTTTCTTTGCCTATTATGCAGAAATGTAGCTGTAATTGTGTTATTTTTCTAAAGCAAATATTCATATTAAAGACTTTCATTTTATATTCATGTTTTATCTAAGTATATTTCAATATAATTGGACTTATCCCTATAAAGTCTCTCTGACTTAAGAATTACTTTTCAGAATTAATGACTGAAACAAAATGACTAATATACAAGGTTATCACCATATTTCATATAAATATAACAGAGCAAATTCCCCCAAAATGTCACAAGTGTATTTTGCACTAAATGATTTCATTTTTAAAAGTTACACAAAGTTTCTACAAAAGGAAAGTATATATTTGAAAGATTAAAGAAAAATTACTGATCATTCAAATTAGTTTACTATGTCTAAAAATTAATTAACTTTAATGCAATGCAAAAAGAATACTGAACTGGGCTGGAGTTATGAGTCCTGAATTATATCCCTACTCATTATAACCAACTGCTTGATCTTAGAGAAATCATTTAACCTTGAATGTTCTCATCTATAAAATGGAGAAACCAAATTATGTCATTGCTAAGGTACCTTCAAAATATATGATTCTAAAACTACAACTAGTTTACATAATTTAGAGTAAGATATAAGATTTAGTACATGGATATTTAGACCTATTCTTTTTGCTGAAGCAAATGATCTGTGTTTAGTCAAGGTTGTTGTCATCACACTATATAAAGTCAAGGGTATTTGATGCTATTTAGTTTTCCTGATAGGAGAAATGTGTTTCAATTGAATTATGACATGCTTCTGCAGCCTGATTCCTGCAAGACAGCAACAGTCTGCTGTCTGTCAGCTATGCCAGTAAAAGTGATAAATGTTTCCAGTGATTAAGTTATTTGTCAATAATAGAAGAAGCATCTTGAACTCATAAATTCCGCACCTATAATTTCATACTTGTCTAAAACTGTATAATCTATTTAAGCATTAAAATCTAACAGAAATAGCTGATAAAAACCAGAAGTACATTTTCTAGGTTAAAGAAATATAGTTTACT
The DNA here is from genome assembly GCF_000442215.2 of Lipotes vexillifer. Classification (NCBI taxonomy): domain Eukaryota; kingdom Metazoa; phylum Chordata; class Mammalia; order Artiodactyla; family Lipotidae; genus Lipotes; species Lipotes vexillifer. The sequence goes on from NW_006792596.1 coordinate 4,701,498, forward strand.
TCAAACTTCTCTGTTGCCCGAGAAAAATCCCAATAAGGGGATTTCACTACCCCTTTGAGACAGGTGCTTGAATATCACCTTAACATTATCTAACCAGATATCATATACTGATATCAAAGCCATAAATACAAACTTCTCATGTCCCATACATTTAAATGTGTGTGTGTGTGTGTGTGTGTGTGTATATATATATATATATACACATACATATATGTGTATATATATACACACAAATATATATAATTTTTAATGTCATAGTAACACAGTGTAAGAATTAATTAGCAAATTCTCAAAATAGAAAGTATTTAAAATTATTTTAAAAATCTGATAAGATTCCCAAGGAAATCTTTTCAGAAAATACAATGGAGGATAATATGCTAAAGTAGTAATATTCAGGCTGTAGTAGGTCTTCAGGGAAATATTCAATGCTCTCTTCAGCTTTCACTGAAAAACTAAACAAACAAACCACAAGCAGCAGGATAATTTTCCCTCTGGAAGTGGATGGTTATAGATGCATTAAGGAGTATAACATATGCTATAAATATAGATGGTGAATAATTCATATGTGCTATCAAAAGAGCCAAGCAACTGGGACTAATATCTACTCTGCTAAAATTCTCATTTTCTTCTTTGTTGTCTTTTGCAATCAGTAGACTCACAGAGTATCTGGTGTAAATGAAATAAGGTTGACTGCAAAGTTATAAAAAATAAACAAATTAAACTCACATTATAAGCCAATGCTGACACATTTCCTTTACTTGAGAAAATCCTCAAAACACTCTAAATAGCTGCCCAATATTTCTTATTATAACCTAAGTAATGTGTGGGCAAAATGTCCATATCAATTTCTTTTTTTAAATAACTCTGGTTGAAGAGAGAGGGAAAGTAAACCAACAAAAAACGCTACAGGGAAGCAGTAAAAGAAACAGTCATAGAAATTATATCAACTATGTAGGGTTTTTAAAGGTGATTATTTAAAGGTGACATTCTGCTTAAAAGACATATCTGGATAAGTAAGAATGATGTTTAGGAAAGCATCTAGGTTGGTATGGACTCAGAGGGTCAGAAGTGGCATTTCTACAACCACTACTAATTGTATTGCAGAAGATCTGAAAGAAGGGAAAACTGTTTATTTAATAAATGTTCTTTGATAGTAAAATCACTGTAAGTTATCTGCCCAGCACAGCCTCTGTCACAATAACAGCCCTGAGGACAATTCTCAGAAAGTAGAATTCCATAAAATTGAATACCACAATTCAAAAAGAGTCATGTACCACAACGTTCATTGCAGCTCTATTTACAATAGCCAGGACATGGAAGAAAAGTGCCCATCGACGGATGAATGGATAAAGAAGATGCGGCACATATATACAATGGAATATTACGCAGCCATAAAAAGAAACGAAATTGAGTTATTTGTAGTGAGGTGGAGGGACCTAGAGTCTGTCATACAGAGTGAAGTAAGTCAAGAAGAGAAAAACAAATACTGAATGCTAACACATATATATGGAATCTAAAAAAAAAAAAAAGGAAAACAAATACCATATGCTAACACGTATAAATGAAAAAAAAAAAAATGGTTCTGAAGAACCTAGGGGCAGGACAGGAATAAAGACGCAGATGTAGAGAATGGACTTGAGGACATGGGGAAGGGGAAGGGTAAGCCGGGACAAATTGAGAGAGTGGCATGGACATATATACACTACCAAACGTAAAATAGCTAGCTAGTGGGAAGCAGCTGCATAGCACAGGGAGGTCAGCTCAGTGCTTTGTGACCACCTGGAGGGGTAGGATAGGGAGGGTGGGAGGGAGGGAGACGCAGGATGGAAGAGATATGGGAACATATGTATATGTATAACTGATTCACTTTGTTATAAAGCAGAAACTAACACACCATTGTAAAGCAATTATACTCCAATAAAGATGTAAAAAAAAAAAGTCATTAAGCCCTTCCTGATCTCATTCCCTCCTGTCTCTGTAACCTGATCCTCTGCTCTGGCCTCATACAATACTTTCCTCTTTAAGCAAACTGAATGACCTGATATGCCCTGATGCTGCGGGGCTGTGTCCCACCCTCAGACTTCTGCTCACAGTGATGTCGCTGCATGAAAATGTCTTTCCCTTTGTCCCATTTACAATAACATATCCTTTAATATCCAGCTGACATCACCTGCTTTGGGGAACCCGGGGTGCCCAGAGGGTTAGGAGCTCCATCTTTTGAACCCTCATTTTATTTAGGGCAGCATACTTCAATCAGAGAAGTATCACTGGCAATTCCTGTCTCTCCTGTTGATAAAGCTGGGAAATCCATTGAGAACAGACAACAGGACTCACTTTATTTTTCCAGTGCCATGCACAGGCCTGACAATAGTACAAAGAGTGCTCAATAATGTTTGTTACATGAGGGAATCTAAGAAAGAAAGTTTAACTTACTGAGGGGAATAAAAATCTTAGTACTTTGGCTTCACTTGTGTACCTAATAAGCAAAGACATATATCTGCACTCATTCACCTATTAAACCCCCAAACCAAGTACTTCTATGCAGTAAAATGTTTCAGAAACACTTCTTAGGTTAATCTTGGCCACTTGTAACTCAAAGAAATAAAACTGTATTTATCTGAAAATATTATGTATTTAATACTCAAAAATAATCTGGAACAAATCTGTACAAATATGTACAAACTTTAACTGAATAGTAAATAAATTTTTTGTAATTTCTGTAATTTGTCATCTTTCAATTTGTAAATAATTTGTAATTTGTAAATTTTTAAATAAATTATAACAAAGCACTGTTTTATGAACGTTGTCTTCTTGGAAGCAATGCCTTCTTCAGTTTAGTTTACCAATAGCTAGAGACTTATCTCTTTGTCTCCAAGGACAGACTCCAAGCTTCCACATGTGGAATGAGAACTAATTAATTGTTAATTGACAATTATGACTCTAATGATAGCAAAATATAAAGATTCCTTTGAGATTGCTCATAGTATACTAGCTAAAATAGCCTTCCGCATTGATTTCCAACACCAAACACAGTTTACGTACTCCCTTTCCAAAAATCAACAAGGTTTCAAAAATTATGCTATTAGTTTCTAATCCCAACTACAGTTCTTGAAAAATACAAAATCAATCTATTTCCTCAGTTACATTAAAGAAAATCAATGTGTCACTAAGTTTATTTTTTTTAATTTCATGAACTTTAGAGTAAAACAAATCAGGTACAGAGCTATTTAGACATCAAAATTATATCTGGGTTTAAAAATAGGCTTGTCTTCTGATTTCAAAAATACATTTTCACAGAGAATCATTTCATACTTGCCAATGTCATTCTTGCTTATCAACACACTATTCATTGTCTACTTTCCTTACATTACATAATTCATGCTGAGGATTTTTACTGATTTCAAGTCCTCAATAATTGATTCCATATGTTATTATCATTATCTGTAATTACAGAACACTGCTACTTTTTAAAAGGTTAATATTTTAAAGAATAACAACATGACTGAGTAAAAAGCAAAAGTAGGGACCACTGGACAGAGCATTTAGTACAAATCCCAGTTTTTTTAAACCACCTCTTAGTAAAAAAGTAAAAAATAAATAAATAAGGGGCTACCTTAACAGTTGGCACAAGAATTTCCATTAGAGGTGAAACTTTCTTTGTCTTGAAAAATGCCTTATCAAGCTATAGAAAACAATACTTTTGCAGAGGTGAAAGCCAAAGCAAACAAAGCAATAGTGGGGCTTTGTAAAGTGTAGGAAAATGAGATTTCCTTTATGGTATGAAAATGAGATTTGTTTTCCTCCTGGCAAAAGAGAAAGAGGACAGTAGATAGGATGACAAGAGGGAAGAGGAAAGGGGAGGGCTTCCCTGGTGGCGCAGTGGTTGAGCGTCCGCCTGCCGATTCAGGGGATACGGGTTCGTGCCCCGGTCCGGGAAGATCCCACCTGCCGTGGAGCGGCTGGGCCCGTGAGCCATGGCCGCTGAG
>NW_006792596.1:4705493-4708408 GCF_000442215.2 Lipotes vexillifer
GCCTGCACGTCCGGAGCCTGTGCTCTGCAACGGGAGAGGCCACAACAGTGAGAGGCCCAAAAAAAAAAAAAAAAAAAAAAAAAGAGGAAAGGGGAGCCCAGTGGAATGCTATGAAGTACGGACCAAATAAAATTCCCGAGAGATACACTAATAGCAAGGTTCCAACGTAAAGTCATTTATATTGATGTGATATAGACGCTCCTTGTCTTGCTGTCCTCAAATCAGCTAAGTTTAATGCTATTGGGAATAACTGGTTTAAATGGTTGTTTTGTGGACACTGATGAAGAGGCTCGTTTCCCCTGTGGGTTGGTGCTTTGTAGAACAGAACCTCCCTAGAATGAGCAGAAATCCTTCTATGGGATGACCTTGAGCATAAAACCTTTTCCACACCCACCACACACCTTTATAAATCTGCAGAAACCATGTGGAGGGGATTGGACCCGCCTGGGGCATGGGCTGGAAGGATTCTCTGATGATACCTGTGTAGCTTTATAAGAGATTTGGCAAGTCCCACCGTTCTCCTTATTGAATGCAGTATGACTTTGCCTCTCAAAATTGCAATATTTTGAAATAAAAACTTTAGGGTATGCAATTAAAGGTACTGCCCACAAAGAATAACCCAAAGATCAAAAAACATTCAAAATGAAAAATGTTTGAGTTTCATTCACAAAGTGAAACATTTTCAGTGTCTAAAGGTAAAGATTAAAAAGACATTTAAGTGCTGATATTTGACATTTGGTGCGTACAAATCAATTTCATAACCTATTTCATTAAATAGGGAACTTACATATTAATGTTAATAACTTATTTATTGTTCTAACAGGCAAGAAAAGAGTCAAAGTTAGCCAAAGATACCATATGTTGAAATTAGAAATAATAATAATTTTATCAGTAAAAGCTTTTAGAAAACTCAAAAATACTAGCATTATTTTTTTCAACTAATTTTTAAAATAAAATCATTGTTTTGTAGAACCCAAACTTTTTGTCTTCTAATCTGCATGCAGGCCTGTGTACACACATGTGGTAAACAGCCATGATGATAAATGACTTACTTGGCCAATTTTGCCTTTTGACTATGCCAAAGTCATATCAATTTTAAAACACAAAGAAAAAATTTTCCCTCACTGAGAAGGGAATACTTATATGATATAACCGTCCAACAAATACCGCTTACAGCACCTTTGAAGTAGATATCCTCATGATCATTGCTAATAAAATTAGAATAAGTGGTACAGACTGCTAGGAGGTAAAGGTTACAGAAAAAATAAGGTCAAAGAAATGAGATTAGTGACCATAACAAGAGGAATGAGAGCTTGGATCTGTCTAGACATTCTCTCTATAATTTGTGTAAGGGTGTAAGATCAAATATTTTAAAACCAAAGTAAAATGAGGAGAAGTTACTATCAACTTTCTTATTCATGATTACACATTCTTTTTGTTTGATTGTTTGTTTGTTATTCACATACTCTGTCCTATCTCATTTTTTTCTTCAACTGAAAAAGTCTGCTGATTTTGTAGCTATGGACAGTATAACCTATTTCAATAAAAATGCCCATATATGTTTGCAAATTGAGGGTATATGTTTCAAGTAACATACAAAAGGCTAAATATGACCAAACAAGTTAAAGCTGGTGGAATGAGGCAAAACGGGTTACATTCATTAATATTGGACCCAGGCTCCAATTTTTAACACTACCTTTTAAAGCAGATATTATAAAAACACAAATTTAAAAAGAAAAAAAAAGTTCATTCCTTTGCATATAATGTGATTTTTTAAAAAAATCTCAACATTTTATTTAAAACCATTTTTAATTATTCATCCAGTCATCATTAATCGCACTTTGTTTATAGAACACACTGAACAAATAAAAGTAAACATTCACTATAATACATAGGATACAAAGATATTAAAGAAGTGTCATTTAAGTATTTTAGCTATCTTCTCACAATTAAATTCTGGTGATAGAATCAGATTTTTGAGTAGCTAATAATTTTTAAGGACTCAAAAAAAAACCCACTCACATAAAAATTTGGGTTAAAAGACTGCTTTCATTAACTTTTCCTAATTTTCAATGAATTTATTAATCATAAAATCCCATCCATGTTATACAGACCCATTTAAAATGTTCTTTTTAGTAAAGATAGTTCATAGTCCATAATCTACCCCAACCCTATGATTAAAAAAAAAATCAAAGATGCTCGCTCAGCCATCTCAGCTTAAGTTTCAAGCAGTGTCTGGCACAGATGGTAGATACATGATTTTAAAGACATTCATATTTTTTTAAAGCTACCTGTAGTGCTACTTTTAGAAATGGCAAGCATGATAACCTGACAGATTTTACAGCTATTATAATGCAATTGACAATATAAAATGAAAATTATGGTCTAAACTGGTACAGAGGGGAATCAATTTGTGCTTAATCTACTTAAAGTTCTTTCTAAAAGTCCCTAAGAATGAAAGACACCTTCCCCCTGTTGCTCATTTAATATTGGCATTTCTTTGTGGCAGACGGTGTCCTTATCCCTGTGCTTCAGCTAAAAAGATTTTTATTAAGACTAAACAAGTGTGAACAGTGCTAATTTCTTGCAGCAGGCCAATATGAATAAACCTCTAGAATGAGTGTAAATGCCCTGCCTCACCATATGGTTGAGGTTCACATCCTGCCAAAAGAATGGACTGAAAAGTAGCCAACATGCTTGAATCCTGCCCTGAGTACCATGTTTCATAACTAGCCACCCAATCAAAGAACAGCTACAGAGGAAGGGATATCATAATGGATGAGAAACATAATCTGATGAATTGTTTGGTGGGCTAAGCTCTGAAGAAGGGCCAGCTGTGGGTGAATTCTGAAATAGGGAACAGTCACCTTTCAGTACCCCTCATCATCCTTACAATGCTCTTGCCACTTCTTTCC
>NW_006792596.1:4708418-4712927 GCF_000442215.2 Lipotes vexillifer
TTTCCCTAATACCCACCTACCCTCCCCCTTTTAATAACCCAGAGTCCAGTGATGACTTATATTAATCACTGCTCTGGGCATACATACCACCATAGACTGCCTCCCCAAGTGTGTGTTCCAAGCTCTCAAGGTGTGTCTCGAACTTAAAAACTGTATGCACTTCCTTTAAAGAACATATATTTTCACAGACTCCTAGTCTTAACTTATTTTACAAGGTAACTTAAACATACACAAACATAAACTAGATAGAATCTTAGTATACTTTTGGTCCATAGGGAGTTAAAAATTTTTACAAAAAAATTTTTAAAACCTCTACAATTAGTAAATTTGAACTAATCACAGTTTGCTGCTGTGCTATGATAAATTGCTTGATATTTGAATATGGTATAGTTTCTTCTAGGTTGACTACACTACACCTGGGGTGAGGATCTAATAAGATCTCACCACTCTGTCTTCCTGGAACCATTGTAAAACTTACTCATAGAGCCTTGGCTTGACATCACTTGGTTTGAAAATGTGTGAATGAGAAACTATATGCTTAACATCTGGTCATCTCAGTGCTTAACCAGGTAAGACAGATGATTATTTTTATAGATCATCAAAATAAATATTAAAAAATTAGATATTCTCATGAGAAACTCAAGGAGTATTTTAAGAACCACCACTCTAAAATTTCACCTCTTCTTTCCTCTATCAAACTATAATTACCATATAAGTAAGATTTAGTGAACTCTTTCCATGTGCCAGACTCTTTTTTAATGTAGTTTTTTTTTTTTTTTTTGCGGTATGCGGGCCTCTCACCGCTGCGGCCTCTCCCATTGCGGAGCACAGGCTCCAGACGCGCAGGCCCAGCGGCCATGGCTCACGGGCCCAGCCGCTCCGCGGCATGTGGGATCCTCCCGTACCGGAGCACGAACCCGTATCCGCTGCATCGGCAGGCGGACTCTCAACCACTGCGCCACCAGGGAAGCCCCGTGCCAGACTCTTTATATGTCTTATCTCTGGCAATCCTCCCAACAGTCCTACAAGGTAGCTACTATAATCATTCACATTAAAGATTTTAAAACTAAGATTATACAATTAGGATGCAAATCAAGTCTTAGTGGACTCCAGAGTCTTTTCCCTTAATTACTACAATATGCCATCTACCAACTTGTTCTCAGCTAGTTGTCCAGTGGAAACGTTCCAGTTAACTCTCCTTAAAGAGCTGACTACCTCTTCTGAGAATATTTGCATTTCTCTACTTCTTATCACACCCAAAATTAATAAAAATAAAAGTAAAAATAACAAAAGATTGGTGGGGAGAGAAACAAATCATTCTGTAACGGCAGAATATTTCAAATGGAAGATGGATGAAGATAATATAATTATATAGATAGCTACTTATTCTCTAATTCTTCAACCTGACTGCAGTAGGGAACACATAACAGCTCAATCCGCTGCAGTTACGTTCTAAATTAATCTTTAGGTATTCCTGGGGTTAGTTGTATATTTGCTGAATGAAAGAAAAAGATGGCAAAACCTTCTTAATTGTTTTCAATGTCTTAAAACAAAGAAAATTGAAATATTTCATTTTATGACATGCTTGTATCTATTTTGTCCTTCCACAAAATTTCCCAGATTAGGCTGATCAAATATAGTACTTTCATAACTCCTTTCTATGTGTTTCACTCTGCATCTAAAAGTATCTACCCTTTATAGGCTCCTCTAAGATTCAACTACTCTTCTACTCTTAATCTGCACAGATTTTAAAATTTTGGTCAATTTGTATAAGTATTAATGAGTTTCATTCTCATATGTCTTCCTCTTACATTCCACTCATCCATAGAAACATTGCCTTTTTTAGATTTAAATTCCAAGGCTGTATAAATTTTGTCAGTAAAACATTTCATATCTACCAAATAGTGCCATACATCAATAGAAGATTACTGAATACTTTATGCAACTCTTTCCTTCCTTTTGCTTAGAGAAAGACAGAAGAATTGTAGCATGCCCTGAACTCTTCAAAATGTGCAACACAAAATCTAACAGAAACAAGGCAAAACAAACCAAAAACAGAAACAAAAGTTCTCATCAAAGACAAAGACACTAAAGTGATACAATAGCTAATTATGGGCTTCCCTGGTGGCGCAGTGGTTAGGAATTTGCCTGCCAATGCAGGGGACACGGGTTCAGTCTGGGAAGATCCCACATGCCGTGGAGCGGCTGGGCCCATGAGCCATGGCCGCTGAGCCTGCGCGTCCGGAGCCTGTGTTCCACAATGGGAGAGGCCGCAACAGTGAGAGGCCCGCGTACCGCAAAAAAAAAAAAAAAAAAAAAAAAAAAAAAAAAAAAAGCTATTTATAATTTATAAATTTCTTAAATGTAATCCAACTTTAAAACTGACTAAAGTTTAGAGTCTACAACTTTTTTTGTCTTAGCCAAAATAATTCCTTTTAACTACATTCTCTCTAACACATTTCACAAGCAATTTTAACATATCATTTTGATGGACTCAAACAAATACAATATTTGCGATGTTAAAAAAACACAAATTCAGTTATGTGTTTGCCCACCAAGCTGACTTTTCTAAATTCACTAGACACAAGAGGATGATAAAATTCTAGTCAGTGAAGGAAAGCATCAGCTCTCTAGGGTACAATACACCTTCCCTAAATGCATGTCAGCTTCTAACACATATTAGCCTTTAGATGTGTTATCAGTCAACAGAGAGAGTCAGGCAAAGCAGATAAGAATGTCTTTCAAGAATTCTTTTTATAAGGCCTTATGGTAAGTCTATAATTGATCAACACAAGTGTTACATCTTCTGGTTATCTAGGAAGCACAAATGATCCATGTAATGAAGCACTGAAGCGTTTGCTTGCATAGGACTATGGGAAGAAGAAAAATCTGTCAGCTGCAAGAGTAGGAAAGAAATCACTGTTATCAAGATTTACATTGTAGATCTCCCAAAAATTTATAATTGTAGATATTGTGATACACAGTATTATGTGAGCTTTCTTTTAAATGGTATCTATCATACATAATCAAATAATTGTATTACCTATAAAAGTGATCTAATATCCAACTTGCACAATGCAATTTGGGGAGTGAAAGCACAAAATGAAGAAAACGTGCCGCTCTTCTATCTTTGCTCCTGTGGAATCTGAATTTATTTCACTGACTTAGATTAACAGTGATACATGTAAAAGCTTATTAGCAGGAATATGAAATAGAGGGTAAGGGTCTTGGAATATGATTATCATAGAAATAAGATTTTTAAAGTCATAAGACCTTCATAGTATATTATTAGAAAAATCCACAGCAAAATGCAAAGCACAATATTCAAGTCTGAAGTTCTCATAGTAAGTCCAATACTTTAATTGACCAGATAAATCTTTAGGACATTTATTATATTAAAAATAAATAAGACTGACACTACGTAAGAAATATGTGTTAAAGGTTTTTCCCATATTCTGGCCATTGTGGCCCTCCTCAAACAAGCATCCCATTTAATACTCTGCATGGCTTAATAAACAAGGCCCTTGCATTTTGAAAGCTTCATTTCCAAATGATTAGAACATTTCCTTTCCATTTGTAAATAAATTTTAAAGGTCTTAATCTCAAGATTTTTTTTATTATGTATTCAATCAATTAGATTATTTTAAATGAACAGTCCAGTAGTAACATTGGATTCAATCCCAAATAAACACAGCTCTTTTGGGGGTCGCATTGGCCCAGCAAAGAGAGTTTTGCTTCTTTTTCATACCCCCTCACCCCAACCCACTCTGCAACTATCTTCTGTGCAAACACCCCATCCAGGATTCACTAGGAGGACTATGTTGGGGAGAGGAGGCATTAAAAGAACTAGACTATTAGCCATGCAGCTGATAAGTTAAAAAGAACTGGGCAGCAAGGTTTGTTTGGTTGTTTTGTTTTGTTTTGTTTCAGCTATCTAACAGTAGGAGTATGCATGGCCCAATATTCCTACAAAATTTTATACGAGTTTAATCTGTGATATGTAAAACAAGACAACATGAGAAAAGCAACATCTGCTACTCCTTTTTTGTGCTTCCCATTTAGTGATCTATCACCACATCTATTCCTCAAAGTTATGAATATAAGTGCTTTACTTTATGACAGAGCTGACAAATAAAATGTGTTACGAACCTAAGGGCATCCAGTAGGTTGGAAAGATGGGCAAAAAAGAAGACCCATAACTAGTAATAGAACCAATTGATTTAGTTGTTATTTGGTTCTGAAACAAAAATACAAGCTGTCTCAAAGGCATGAAGTAGAGTCTATCAAGGCTAGTCATTGAAAATTTTTAGTTCAGTTCTAATTCCTGCTTTGTTTGCTGAAGGAAAATTGTCTTCTAATAAATAGTGCCAGACCAACTAAAGCACTGTAGCAGACCAACGATTAGCACTGTAATTTAAGTCCAACTAAATGTTTTCCCTAACTGCTATCTATGTTGTTCAATAACAAAGAAGCATTCTAATTGTTTACCAAATCCATGTCGTGTGTAGG
>NW_006792596.1:4712937-4716341 GCF_000442215.2 Lipotes vexillifer
AGGAAGACAGAGAAAAACCGGGGTGCCACTTGTGCTAGAAGCCTTAAAATTCCTAAAATTCTAAACGAAGCAGTGAGCGAATGAAACCTCCAAGCCGAAATAAATTATTTAATCCACCTTTCTGATGCAGTATATCAGATTCTGAATTAAACACAAGGAGTTTTTTTTTAATTACTGTTATTTTTGTCTGCCTGAAACTCAAAAAAAAAAAAAAAGCACTTTTTTACTGTAGGGCTGAAGTCTCAGAAATAAAAGAAAAAAATGTATTGTAAAAAATCATGCAGAGGGCTTCCCTGGTGGCGCACTGGTTGAGAGTCCGACTGCCAATGCAGGGGACACGGGTTCGTGCCCCGGTCCGGGAAGATCCCACATGCCGCGGAGCGGCTGGGCCCGTGAGCCATGGCCGCTGAGCCTGCGCGTCCGGAGCCTGTGCTCCGCAACGGGAGAGGCCACAGCAGTGAGAGGCCCGCGTACCGCAAAAAAAAAAAAAAAAAAATCATGCAGAAATGAGAGAATGTCCTTAAAATGGGCTGAATAAACACAAGATATGATCAATTAGAGACAGTTTCAATTTTAGTTATTAAACCTCTTTTTCTTCCCTCCTCACATCTATTCTGAACTTTCTATTAAACTAAAAAATTAAAAATGAATACGATTTGTTGCTTTCCAATTCTGAATATGTAACATTTCTCATCCTGAAATGAATATCATTCTTTAAAATTAGCAATCAAAGAACTTTGAAAGCGGACAGTGCAACAAACTGCATAATGATTTTAGATCACTAGAAGGAATAGCTGCCAATCAGCTAATTGTAATTATGTATTGTGCCTGCTCAAAAAGAACCTAAAATGGAAATTGTTTCTTATTCATACACTTAAAATAAATTTTGGTCTGCACAAACTTCATGAATTTTGAATAGTCTTTAGGCTGTACATTTTATCTGTCAAGCCATGGGAGGCTTTCCTGATTTTAAAAGAAAAAACAAAACAAAGCAAAAAAAACAGTACCTTTATATTTCTGTAAACATGTTATGGATGCAGTCATTTCAAATGCATGTGTTCAGTATGAAAAATCTATGATGTGTCTCTTAGGACTCTATACTGAATATTGAAGTCAAAATAAATAACCCTGGATATTTTGAAGAAAAGCAGAACAAAAGGTAATCTTCAGTATCACTGTTTCTAAACAGTATTGTATCTCTATAGTGAAAACAAATTTAAACAAAAAATAAGGCACAAAGGAAAGAATGTCTTTGAAAGGGCAATCTTTTGGTGCTGAAATTCCCCAAAAAGGAAAGCTATTCCTAAAGAAGAGCCTTAACAAAAAATCCAGATACCATCAATCACAAACATACCATTAAAAAAAAAAAAAAAAAGATAATTGATGAAGACACATTGCTCTATGGCAAACAAATGCTGTGACTAAATCTAGAATAAATAACAATAAATATGCTTAACACTATAAATCCAGCATCTTAGTATCTTGAGAGAAAAACTGTATTTCAAATGTGGTATGACAACAGGAAAACATTCTTTATTGAAGAAAAAATTTGTATAGACACCATAACTTATATGCAACATATAGCTCATCTTATATGCTTAAAATATTGGTCTCTTTTCTACTCATATAAATACTTAATAAACTAAACTTGTATTATTAATGAAAGAGAAGCATACTAAGTGGAAAGAATTTCTCTCAAATTAATACAAACCTAAATAAAACAAATGAACAAATATAACAAAACTAGAAAAAGACTCACAGATACAGATAACAAACTAGTGGTTACCAGAGGGGACAGGGATTGGGGGAGGGCCAAAACAGGTGAAGGGGATTAAGAGGTAAAAACTACTAGGTACAAAATAAAGAGGTTACAAGGATGTTTATGTGCAGCACAGGGAATATAGCCAATGTTTTATAATAACTTCATATGGAGTACAATCTATAAAAATATAGAATCACTATGTTGTACACCTGAAACTAATATTGTAAGTCAACTAGACTTCAATTAAAAAAAAAATCCTGCAGGGCTTCCCTGGTGGCGCAGCGGTTGAGAGTCCGCCTGCCGATGCAGGGGATGCGGGTTCATGCCCCGGTCTGGGAAGATCCCACATGCTGCGGAGCGGCTGGGCCCGTGAGCCGTGGCCGCTGGGCCTGTGCATCCGGAGCCTGTGCTCCGCAACGGGAGAGGCCACAACAGTGAGAGGCCCGCGTACCAAAAAGAAAAAAAAAAAAAAAAAAATCCTGCAGATATGCTTATGCTTGAGTTACATTAGCAAGCTTAAAGGTTTAATGATCTTTAAACCACCCAATTAATGAATTAGGAAACTAAATATTTTAAAGAAATATATCACACTTCTCAAATAATAACTGCAAGACTGAAACCTCAATGCCAAATTTAATTTATAAAAGAGATAGATCCTGAACAAAAGTAAAAGCATCTCAGTTTCATGTAAACAACTCTTTATAATGTTTAAAGTCATTTTTATGATTGGTGTTCAGCTGTAAGATATGTTTAACACTCTGTATCTAAGTTGTTGTATGGCGGTAATTTAGCTGAAAACATCTAAAGGTCTATTTTAACAGGATTGTGTAAAAGTTACAGACACCAAATCACTATGAAATTATCAGTAAAATCATGTGACACTAGGCAAACACTGAGCAAGCACATTATTAACTTAACAGTGTTTTCTAAATAACTATGATTAGTGCTACGCATAAAATGAGATATTAAGTAATCTACCAAAGTGTTCTACATAAGGATACTAAGTATTAAAGTCCAAAGAAGGTAAGGGAGTTGCCCAAAGTCACACAGCAATGCAGTTACCCAGAAGAGGCTAGATTTGAACTCTGGTTTTCTGATGTCAAGTCCAGGCCTCTTTCCAATGAACCTGCAAACACAGCATGCTGGTTGTACATTAATAGAAGAAAGTGAAAATACGGGACTGACACAGCCATAGCTATCGCTTTGCATAATGATATAAAAAGAATACATCAAAAGGTAGCATTTATATTTGAGTTACTGTAGTCAAATTAATAATTTCTTCCCAAAAGTATACTGGTGTTTATAACATCACGCTTGTGCTGTAGATCATGCAGGCCACTAAATGTGTTCACATGTGTAAAACATCTGATAGACAAAACATGTTGAATATTGGCTATTGTCCTATAAAAAAAAGTTAGCTAAGAATTTGTTAGGTTGCTTTCTTCCTATTTTCCTTGCACAGCCTAGTGTCAATGTGCACGAGTGTAGTGAATAGGGAATCTCCTGTTTCTCAGAAATCTGTGACTGAGCTCACAGACTGAGGACAAAGACTCACTGAGTCTGAAGATAATGACCCTCCTGCAGGTCTTGAGCCCACCTTTCCAAAAGAGACCATTCCCCTACCCTTCCCGCCCCCCCCCCC
>NW_006792596.1:4716351-4749913 GCF_000442215.2 Lipotes vexillifer
TCCCCAGGAGCCATAAGAGCACTTAGGGAGAAAGAGGAGGGTTTCATAATCAGCATGAGAAAAAGGAGAATTCTCCTTCCAAAGTAAGTGCCTGTGAATGTGTGAGGGCTGTTTTAAAGAGAATGACACCTAAAAATAGAAGCCTCCTCCAAGAAGAAAGACTGGCATTTTGTTCCTCACTTAGAGATCTGCTTGGACAACAAACTTCCTGATTGTCCCCATACATAACTGAGCAAAGAAAAGAGACGTGAAAAGAGACGGCAGAGCAAAGAGAGAACGGCTACGGTAAAGCATCTCACACTCCACCCACTGCCCTGAAGGGATGTAGGAGTGTCCCTCAGGTCAGGAGAAAAGAGCCAAGTCATTTTGCTGGTACTCTATCCAAGAGAGCGATCCACTGGTAAGGACACCCTAGAAGCAAGCTGCTCAACTGTCTGAGGCAGATCTAATGTGGGAGACTGGAAGAAGTCAAGCCTCCCTCGCCAAGGGCCTGTCCAGTGGGAAGGCCCCATGGAGCCTCTGAAGAACGTGGATGTGTATCAGCCACACAGAGGGCATAAGCATCCAGGTAGTGTTAGCCCTAGAATCACCGACCATCAACGGAAAGAACTAGGACAGCAGGGACAGCAGAGGAGACTGTTCCTCGTTTTACCTCTCAATCCTCTACGTCCTGGAGGAGCCAGGCCTTGAAGCGAGGAAGTGTCTAGAAGCAAACTATACCCTAAGAACCTATGCTACTCCAAGAGACCACGCACCCCTCCTCAAGTGTGCAGCGGGAAGATGGCACAGGATGAAGTGAGAGTGAGCATTACACTGGACTGACTTTAAAGTATGAAAGTGACTGGAAAGTTATGGAGTCTATTCAAGGTATTATTAAAGGATGGAAAGGGAACACTCAGTACTGAATGGTTAAAATGAGACCATTTTCGGTTTTATATCCCACCGTCTACTGAAGTCAGGGAGTTAAATGAACCTGCTTTTACAAATGTGTAACCTCAATTGCTTTTGTACTTATCAATCAAGTCAGTTCTTTATCGGTAATAACGGAAATTCTATTTGGACAGTCTATTAACCTAAATGGTCCTAGTGAATTTACATCTTCTAGAAAGAAAAAAAAAAAGAAATGATGTCATCTATTGTAAGTAATTTCCTTTGGGTTGAGTCTTGCATTAAGGAGTGTGAGGAAGATAGCTGTCCTGTCTTGCATGCCAGTAACAGTTTTCCCTTTTTTCATTTGCACATTGTTTCAATCTTATAAAAATGATAAATAGTATCCCATGTGTTAAAATAGTGCAGGACATTGATCAACAAATCTGAAATCATAAGTTCCAGTAGTCTTGACTTAACCTTCTTATCTTCTCTGGTATGGGATTACAACCACAGAATATTCTAGTTGGTGGATGACCAAAGAACATACAGTAAACTTCTCACTCATGTAAGATCTTCCTTTCAACATTTCTGAAACAGGACTATCCAAACTTTATTTTAATATTTCCAATTATTGCTTTCCAATGGCAGCACTGTAACTGGAGCAGTCCTCTGGATACTCACTCCTTACCCCATGGGTCTGCATTCACTGTTGTTCAACAAAACGAATGCAAATGATTTGTGCTGGGGGGAGAGGCAGAGAAGGAGCAAGTGAGAAAAGATGGGGTTATTATGATATGGCACCTTATAACATATGAAGGTTTCCTCTCTTAATGGAATTTGGAAGAGCATATTACCTAATTCTGCGGCTTGTTGGATTATTATGGTTCTGCCTGCAAAAGGTCTCTACCTTCTCCATTTCCTGTTACATTACATCAGGAACCAGTAAGGGCAGTTGTACAGAGGAATACATCCTAGTATCTGTTTCAAAAAGGAAAGGGGCTTCATACCTGTTTCCAAAGCAAACTAAAAACCACAGGAGATAGCCATCCACCATTTAGAAGTTTTTTGTCTAGAACATTTTCAACATTTTTTTTATTACTAAACTAAGATCTGCCTAAAATTTCCATGGTAGTTCACATAGATAGTAACTGAAATTTTGGGTCCAAGTAAAGCATACTATAAAAAGGTATGGAGTAAAAAGACTATAAAAAGTTATCTGGAATTAGAACTTAGAGTTGCATTTGATCTAGTCCTCCAATATAAACAGAAATTTTAAAACTGAATGTCTTCATATAAAGTTAAGCTTTAGTAGAGGAATAGAAACTGAAACTGAACTAATGGAAGGAATCTAGGGAAAAAAATGAGAAAGGATTATGGGGACAGTACTTACTGGGGACCCATATATGAAATAATAATCTAGATTACTTTTCACTATAGGAGGCGCCATATGTATATTCAGTATGTAAACTAATGTATAGCATGAGGTTTATACATTTATATCTTACTATGTTGCTGAACTTGAATGTTACAAAAAGGTAGGAATAGAGTAGATAACATTTTTAGAATGTTATCAGGGGCTTCCCTGGTGGCGCAGTGGTTGAGAGTCCGCCTGCCGATGTCGGGGACACGGGTTCGTGCCCTGGTCCGGGGGGATCCCACATGCCGCAGAGTGGCTGGACCCGTGAGCCATGGCCGCTGAGCCTGCGTATCCGGAGCCTGTGCTCCGCAACGGGAGAGGCCACAGCAGCGAGAGGCCCGTGTACCGCAAAAAAAATGTTATCATTCAGGGTAAAGATCTTTCACTAGCGGTGTCCTACCAGGAAATTTTTCCCCTCTTTTTTTCCACTACACTGGGTAAGGGCAATATTAAGTAACGGGAGCTAGAGCCCTGATTTTGTCAACTAGTAAAAATACGGATGAAAGACTCTAGCTTGCCCTACTTGACATTTGAATCATTGTGCATTTTTACCAGGCTATACAGAGGCACTGAAAACCTTGTCTCTGATCCAAACCTTGAAAGCTTTTTATCGTTTATCAAATCTTTGATTATGTTAATAAAACACAATCTATAATTGGCCTATGTATGTTACTTTAGCGTCTGGCAGTTTTACAGACTTGACTAAAAATATATGTTTAAAGCCCACTACTGTATAATTAAGTGAAAGTTTGGAATTATTCAAAAATGCAAATGAATACTTGGCTTCTTCTCTTATACACTTTTCAATTATTTATATGTAGTCCCCATTCAGAGTGTTTTCTCTGGTCCAGAAACAATTCCATTTTAACAAATTTCCAATTTGTTTAAAATTTTACAATAAAAGATGGCTTTAAATTATACAATAAAAGCATATTTCTGTTGCTGGAAAAGGGTGATATGCAACTTGCCAAATCAGAAATGAATGAATAGACATATCATTTTCTTGCATCATCTGACACAACTAGTATTGTATGTATATTGGCAGGTGCTTAGATCAGATCTCAAAAGAAAGGAAATTATTCTTATGTTATTTGAAAGCAATGAATGAGCACCTTTAAATTTTATCCATCCTTTAAATTCTAATCGGTCAAGAAGTAAATGTTTCCAATTCCACAGTCAACAGCAAGTAGCCAAAAGAGAACATTTCTAGATTTCCACCTTCATCATCTGCAAGGGTTTTCTTCTAAAACATCCTGAAAGCACATTCACTCTTTCAGAATACACCAGAGCTTTTGCAGTTGCCTGAAATAGTTGATGCCTCCTTTGCTCTCCATAAAGGTTGACATCATGAGTTATTTATCTTTTGGAAAATGGACGAATGAAAGATGATAATATGTGTCATAACAAGTTGAGGCAATGAGGCAGATTTTATTTTTAAAATACTAATATTTCAAAATAACCAACAAAGATGTTTCCACTAACTCTAAATGGTTTTATTTATACAGCAACTGACTACTAATTGTGAAGTAACTGGATGCTACAAGCTGCAGCACGCAAGGAACTCCCTATTGAGTGTTGGTCATTTTTAGCACTGTTCAACTCATTGAAATGCTACTAACAATAATAGCATGCTGATATTAAGCAAGTTATAAAAACACAGCACAAATTTCATACTAGTTGTTCTCCGTTTTATGCAAAATTAAATTAATAAAATAGAAGCATATTAAGGAATATTGTATTAAATCTTATACATTTATAAAGTACAACTGTGCTTCTCTGAGGTAAACAGAACAAATTCAATAATAGGTCAGTTTAATTTCAATGGATGAAGTTTGAAGAGTTTTCAAGGTGATGAAACCATGACCCAGAAAGACATAATTTGACAAATTAAGAACACTGGCAATGACAGAAACAAATACTTTGGAAACAACTGAATAAGTGTGAACCATAACAGCCTAAAGTGTCAATGACAGCAACATTGACTAGAGGCCAAGATTTAAATAAAACCTGTCTTTGATTTATAGTTGTTCTTACTGTTCTTGTTTTTGAGCTCATTTGGGAAGATGATCTTACCTCATGCTTTTAGACATCACTCCCTCTAGTGAAAACAGCACTCAACCTCCATAAGACTCTAATTAATCTAATTTTATTCTCCAAATTGAGGATAATTTTCTTTCTGTGAAATGCTGCTAAATACTTGACCTGACTGCAATCTTAATATATCTGAATTCCTTTGATTTAAATAACCCAAGTATCCTGCTTCATATTCCTCGGATAGAGGAGGGATATTTTTATTATCACAAAGGTTTTGGGAGAGTTTCCTTGGTGGTGGTCTGAGTGGTCCCTGGGCCTCCTACCTCAGAATCATACAGGTAGCTCATCAAAAATAGAGAGCCCTGGATCCTACTGTAGACCTACTAGGTCAGACTCTCTAAATCTGGGGTCTGAGAATATGCTTTTATAATAAGTTCCCCAAGGAAAGCCAAGATCCGTTGCTTTCAGATACCACCTCCTTGGCCATTTTGCATTTTAGGACAATTAAACTGCTGCAGGTAATGAAACAGTGGAGAAGGAATTTAGGAGTCCTGTTATCAAGATTGGCTTACAAAGAACTAATGATCTTATACCCTACGTATTCCAACTCTGCCAGGTGTAAGCCCCTTAAAAGGCATATGTTGTTCTACCTTGAAGAATCCACCAAAAAAGTCTTTTTATAAAAAAGTGTTGTAAAAAATTTAACACAATTCAATGCAATTGCCTTTAACTTCAGGCAAGGTTTATATCTGTTCCACTGATATTATCTCCTGCCCAAGAAAAAAACACAAAAAAATGTCTGAAATCTGGAGTAGTAAGTTGCTTCATTAATCAACTTTTCTTCACCCTGCTTCATGCATCTATCCCTGTACTGTGCATCACTTACTGAACCCTATCATTGCTAAGGACACTGACCTTCTCTTTAGGCTGACCTGATCCTGTGTAGGGTACTTCGTCCTCCTGCTAGTCTGCTTTCAGCTTGTCTTCCATGCCAGCTTCCAAACCTGTGCTGGTGCTCTGTTCCATGTGCACTCCTTTGTTAATCCTATCCACAGACACCCCACCTAAGTGGGTTCCCAGTAATAAAATATAAATATCCCCACAAAAAAGAGGGGGTAATATAATCAAGTACTTTTGTGAAACCTTGTATACCTTATAGCTTACCTTCTTTGAGAGATGCGCTCTACACACTAATGCTTTGAAGGAACAGAGAATTCTTACAGCAAGGAAAAGTCTATAATCTAATCCAGTATTCCAGGTGAACCCTTTTTTGGATTAACACAACCGTAGTCAGTGGGACCAGTGCTCCTCAGAACCAACCTTAGGAAATACTGTTCTCTGCATATGTTGGAATCTCTTTGCCTTGTGCCCATGACCTGACTCTCTCCATATGGTGGAGGTTAGAACCCTGCAGTTGTTCTTGAATGGAGGCACATTCCTGGAGGTGCCTGCAAGAAAAGAACCTTCTTATCTCATGTGTATGTGAAGTGGTTCCCTGAGAAAGGGATATGGCATTTTAAACCATTCTCTCAAAATTGATTTTAAGAACTACTCCAAAAGACCAGGTAGTATATTCCCAGTGGAAACTGAGTTTTCTCATTTGATGCAAAGACAAGCAATGTAGAACATGAAACACAATTTATATTCTTCCAATTTCAGTCCCATTCCAAACATTATGTCTGGCATCAAGACACTCTATAACTCTTAATTAGGAAAACCAAATGACTTTTTCCATCACAAATTTCTTTTAAAAAATAGTAGTAACCATCACAATCATAAGAAGGCACTTAGCAAGTAATATCATGATCAACAAATGCTACCCAAAGATATTCAGGAATAGATTATGGTTTCTTTTTTGTTTTTAATTCATACATTTTATGTGGCTTCTTACAGACTGTGGAGACTTTGTCTTTAAAACACTGCCTTTAAAATGTCCTTATTTAAGTTACTAGATTATTTTAATAGTCTTTGAAATGATGATTTGTCATAATGCTGTACTTGATTCAAATTTCAGACAAAACATTTTGATTTTTTTTTTTTTCTCTTGGTTGCATTGGGTCTTCGTTGCTGTGTGTGCGCTTTTTCTAGTTGCGGCCAGCTGCGGTGTGCGGGCTTAGTTGCTCCACGGCATGTGGGATCTTCCCGGACCAGGGCTCGAACAAGCGTCCCCTGCATTGGCAGGCAGATTCCCAACCACTGTGCCACCAGAGAAGTCCCCAGACAAAACATTTTGATAGACAATTCACCAAAAAGATAAATGTCTGCGATGTTTAAAATGCCTAATTGCTAACCTATGGTGCTTTAATGGATCAGTAAAAGGAAGGTATTTGCTTTTTTAACACAATAACCTTCAACATTATAAACTCTTGCTTATATAAGGGACTCCGTTCCTTAGGTTAACACAGGTGTTCCAAGTTGCTAGAAGTCTTCTTCCCTGTAAGACCCACTTAGCAGTCCTCCCAGCCCATCCCCACCTTTCACTAACCATGCCTCCCATAGTTGTGGGAATCCCTGTGGGATATATTCATGGCTGTTAAATCAAGGCTGAATGTTAACTGTCCCCTTGGGCAGAAGTCCAGTCCAATCCCCTGCTCTTCTGCACACAACCTCCCATTTCTCCATTCTGCCTTCACTTGGGCTATACCAGCTAACTTGCTCTTAACAAATTCCTTAAAAACACTGGCATGGGCCTGACTTTAACTCCCCAAAGCACAGATAAAAAGCAGACCAGGGCTTCCTTGATGGCGCAGTGGTTGAGAGTCCGCCTGATGATGCAGGGGACATGGGTTCGTGCCCCGGTCTGGGAGGATCCCACATGCCGCAGAGCGGCTGGGCCTGTGAGCCATGGCCGCTGGGCCTGCACGTCCGGAGCCTGTGCTCTGCAACAGGAGAGGCCACAATAGTGAGAGGCCCGTGTACCGCAAAAAAAAAAAAAAAAAAAAAGCAGACCAGAGTGTAAAATGAGACATTTCTCTAGTCTTTGGGAAATTTCAAATCATAAACAAAGATTTAAATTGGACTATAGATATGCAGGTCCTCAAGGTCTACAGGCTAAGACTACAGCCATCTCCTTAGTCCCAGCCTGCCACGATGATGCACAAACTGGCTCTCCATTCCCCATGCCTGTCCTATCCCCATCCCAGCCACAAGCCCTTCACCATGGCTTTCTTTTCCCAAATTCTGGCTTTCTATTCACCCAGAGTCCCAGAAGAGACAACCTTGTTTTATTTCCTAACAGGAAAGATAATTTCTAATATGCACCTGTACCTGTACCTACAATTTAAAAAAAGAAAAATTATACTGTAAGGCAGAGAAATTTTGTTGCTCAATATCTTAAAGATCTCTATTTTAGAACAGCATTTTGACTTTACTTTTGCCAAAAGAAAAAGCCAAGTGACATTTTTTTTCTAAAAACAAAGAGACATTCTGCCCTCTTAGGTGAATTCAACCTTCTCCTGAGAAACAGAAAATATGCTGTCAACTTTAAAACAACAATTTCTCATGATTTTCTCCAACCAGCCATCAATTAAAAAAAAAATTACTTGGATCCAGTTTCAGATACTGTTATATTAGGAAAAAAAAATTAAATAAAGGGCTTTATGGTTACTTGGTAGCAATATATTGTTCTACAGTAATTATACATAACTCCTATACAGTGCTAGGTACTAATAATTCTAGCTGAACAATATATTAACATATTAACATTAAACATCCCAAAATAGATACTATTAGTATCTCTATTTTATCTAAGTGAAGTTAGACACAGAAAGGTTACATGACTTCCCAAGATCACACAGCTAGTAAGTCAGAACTGAGATTCAAAACCAGATAGACTTGGGAAGCAATTTTCAACCTCACACATCTTGAGAATAGCTAAGAATGTCAGGGAATATAACACTCTAATATGTTGGTTCTGTAGAAAAAGTATTAGAAGTTCAAAAGACTTGGGCTTCAGTACTTACAAAACTAAGTTTTTACTCAGTCCTTTTCTTTAGCCCAATTTAACCCAAACTGGTCTTCTGATGCTAAAAGGTTTTTGGCAACTGACAACTATTAAGATCATTTTCTTCAGCATTGTGATAGTTAGAAAAAGAGCCTCCCAAAGATGTCTGTGTCTTCAACCCTTGAACTTGTGAATATGTTATGTTTCATGGCAAAAGGGACTTTGTAGATGTGATTAAGAGTGTGTGTGGACCAGGTGATGTGGGAGATTACCACGGTCCTCCTCGTGGGCCCAGTCTAATGACACAGATCCTTAAAAGTTGAGAACTTTTCATGGCTGTGTCAGAAAAACAATATGAAGACTTGATCAGCCATTATTGGCTTTGAAGATGGAGGAAGGAGGCTATGAGCCAAGGAATGTGGTGGCATCTAGAACCTGGGAACAGCTATCAGCTGATAGCCAGCAAGTAAGCGGGATACCATTCCTACAACCACAAGGAATAGAATGGTGACAACAACTGGGATAAGCAGGAAAAGGATTCTCCCCCAGAGCCTTCAAAAGAACTTCGGCCCTGTTGACACCTGAATTTTTGGTGAGACCCATAGCAGACTTCTGACCTACAGAATTGTAAGATAATGTGTTATGTCAGCAAAAGAAAACCAATATAAGCACCCAGAGACAATATGTATGTGTCCACATGGCTTCATCTCCAGGATTTATGAACTGGGAAATAAGCTAACTCTTCTGCCTTAAAGTATATTAAAAGAGCTATCACTTCATCTCCACATTGTGTTATCCTGTTATATTTCCATGTCATATCATCCTGTTACATGTCTACAGTAATCCACACACAGTGGGCACACACACACCGGTACTAAAAGTATTGCTGTTAAAAATAGTTATATGTCGTCTCTAACTCTCATCATAAAATGCTTACCGACATAAACTTCATTACAAAGTGTCAATTTGCTGTAAAACCAAAATAAAAAAGATGACTTCTCATCAAAGTAAAAAAAAAACAAAACAACCAAAAACCTGACTTGTCGGGAATGTCCTTGTGCTTTCCCTCAGGCTCCTAAGGACACTAAATCTGATCTTAGAGAACCCATATTTAATACTTCCAGGTGTCCTTCAGAGAAAATGAAGGAAGTGCATAGTGAAGATCGAAGATTCTCTACATGGAGATAAACCGCTGCTGTTCAAAGATTAAATGCTAATTTCTCCAGGATGGGGTTGTAAATACCTCTCTCTCTAGATGAACTGGGCCAAAGCGTTGATGCACTGTATCATTCTTACTACATCAAAAAAGTAACCCAAACTGCAAAGGACTATTCTAGTTTATTTGCAACAGTTCCGGTCAGTGTTAAGAATGCTTGTTGCTACAAATTAGATTTTAAACTGGTGTTACATTACTAATATAATAAGCTTATTTTAGGATCTATTCTTCTACTCAAGAAGAAACAAATTTCAGCTTAAGGAATAACACCTATTCTCTACATTAGTTCTATCAGAATGTTCTATACTGGCTCTTAGGTCTATAAAATGGTTACTCTGGAAGAAATGTCTCTTCTCCTTTGAACATGTGCCCATGTATAAGCAGACCTAAAAGGCCCCAGGGAGAGCACAGTGACACTCTGCTTTGGGGATATAAAGCTGGAGAGAAGCTAGGTAAGGCTTCACAGAGGAGGTGATATTTTAACTATGGTTTCGAAATTGTCACGGCACATCTAGAAAACTGGGAGAGAAGGAAGCGGCAGGAGAAATAGTAGGGGCAGAATTTGGAGGATGGCAGGTGAGGATAAGAGCAAGCAGTATGCGTTCTCCATGCTTCAAAGAAGAACACCCCTTAAAGTGTGAGACAATAAGAGGCAGGCATTGAGGACACCCTGCAGGAAGCCTCTGTATTTTGGGACTTGCTCGTTGGCCACCAGAAATGGTCCAATATAGTTGAAAAACTATTAATCTGAAACTTCCTATAATTTTTTGCATAGTTAAGATACACCTGTAAGAATAATGATCACTATTATGTCCAAATAAGCTGTGCCTTCTAAAAAAGTGTTTAGTTTCTTTGTGAATAGAACTATAATGTGAATATACTACTGACAAAGATTGGTAAAGTTATTTTGATACGAACATATCATAATGGATTTTCTTAAGATGCGTAGCAAATGTATTTGTGCCTTCTAAACGGAAGACTAAATGGTTTCTTCCACATCAACAGAAATTATAATATATAATGTAATATATATGACATTACAAGTAAGTAAGTAACAGCTATTACTCTTTTTCCTCTTTGGACTCACATGCTTTAAAATGACAACATTAAAAGGTTCAATTCAATTTAGGTAATCATCAGAAATGTCAGCTGCCTTTCAAAGGACCCTTGGAGTCTGCCAAATTGGGCTAGAAATCATGCATGGATAGTTTTCATTACGTGCGAGCTGACAGTTGCGCTTCTGGTCAAGAAAAAATCCATTCCTGCAAAGAAGGTGTAGCGGGTGCCTTAGCCCCTACCCGAAAATAGCACAGAAGCAGAAGGCAGCAGACCAGGAAGGTTTTGTTTTTCCTATTATTAGGCCTCCAACTTTGAAAAAAATGACACTTTGTACTTTTGTACTTTGTGAAAACTGGGGTTCGTAATCGCAAAAAACATTCAGTTTAATATTTTAAACCAATGTCAACCATACTCTAGCTCTTCACAGGGCGTTCTCACCGGGAACTGGCAAAGGCCCCCCACTTTTTGCTTAAAGGCTCAGCCCAGTTACAGAGCAGAAGTGGGCCAGGTTTTACCAAGTGAACACCTGTGTGGTAGGCACAGAATACAGAGAACGTCCTGACCCTGATGGAGCTCTGTGTCCGTGCTGCCTAGAATCCAGGCCCATCAGCACTCAGTGAGTGTCACCTACATCACAGCCGCTCAACTGTGCACAAGTTGGGGGATGCCCCAAGGGAAGCAAAGGTGGCCCAAGTCCTGGGCCAGCAACCTTCACCTACCAGCATCCTCATCCTTCTGTCTACCCCACTCAGCCATAGGTAATCTGATCATTTTCTATGTGTATTAAAATGTGAAAAATATCAGGAACACTGAATTAAATGAATGAATAGCCCTATCAAGGAAGCATCTAACAAACCTGGCTAAAAAGAGATTGGTACACAGCTTTTCACATATTGTGATGGGATAAGTCAGTTGCATAATAACAATATGAACAATATATAGTTTTAATGTTAAGATTTTTCTGGAAAGTTTCTTTAAGAAAATTATATCTCCTCCCAGAAAGGAAAAAAATTATAGAACAAAAATAAAATAATTTAATCTGATCATTTCAATAATATTCCTATGTATTTAAATAACAGAAATCTATATTTTAATGTTTTAAGAACATACAGTGTGTTTTTATGGAATACTTATTTTTCACAAAAGACTCTTTAAAATGATGGTTTAAGTGCTTTGGCATTTTGCCTTTCAAAAGAAAGTAATTTCAAAGTCTAACTATATTTCCATCATTTAAATAAAGGTATTATAGAAAGGTTTAATGATTTTAAACTTACTGTAAAACATTCTGCTCTCACATTGGATGCTCTTCACCTTTGCTTTCATTCAGAGTAGTTGCCACAGGATTCTGTGACATCCCAGGAGTTGCTGTTTAATCAAGCAAAGGAAATTATAATTTTCTAATTCCAGGTCAACTTTGTCATATGGAAAAAAACATGCAAAGGAATAACCTTTTGTGAAGCACTAAAACCTTAAATATTAATGTAGTTGAAATTCCTAATTCGATAAAACAGGTGAAAGAACCCATTGGAGCATTTAGCAAGTAACCAACTAAAACTTGGCTATGTTCAGAGACCAAAGAATCTGTTCAGAGACCAAGATGGACATTTATTTCTAGAAGTTGAAAGACAAAATGTTAATTAAGACAGGATTGGCAGCACAACTAAGGCACCTACCAGGCACCGGAGGGGGATCATGGATATCTAAGGGGATGGGAGGAACCCCCAGCGACCGGGTAGGACGTGGGGCGTGTGGGGAGTGAAGCCGGAGAAGTGGAGGCGGGATGCGACTGGCGTCCCTGAGGGGCGGCTGGGGGAGGGGAAGGGATCCCACGCCCGAAGGGGGAAATTGGGGGAACACTGGGAGGGCAGAGGATCAAAAGGGAGCGTGGCCAGGATTCCCCTGCCCACTTGGACCCCCAGGAACCTGCTGAGATCCCGGGCCTGACCCTCCGCCCTCCGAGGCCCCCTCCAGCCGGGTGGGTCCTGAAGGAGTGGGAGGGAAGGAAGGGGGAGCAAAAGTAAAGGCCGGACCTACAAGACCAGCACCCCTGAGGGGCGGATGGGGGAAGGGAGAAGTTCCTACACCCAGAGGGACCCACCCATGGTTGAGGGTCCAGCAGCAACGGGGGAGACCCTAGGGGAGACAGGGGTGGTAGCGAGGAGGAATGGAAGGGAAAGGGGCCAGCGCTTTCCCTATCCACTTAGGAACCGGGGAGCCTGTTGGGCTCCCGGGCCTAAGCCTCTGCCCTTGGAGCCTCCCTCCTGCTGTGCAGAGCCCAAGCCCTGCAGCTACACCCCACCCAGGGCCCTACCTCTACACTCGGAGACCCCCTCCAACATGCTGGGCCTATACTCCACCCACACACCCTCACTCAGGGCCCCACCTCCAAACTCTGGAACCCTACACTCCAGAGGTTCTCCTTTCCACACGCTGCCTCCCCCCTTCTGTGCAGATCCTAAGCAGAGGCCCCGCAGCACCCTTGAACTTCGCCCCGCCTAGGCCCCGCCCCCAGGGCCTTTTCGGTTGTGTGGGCCCTGAGCCTAGGCCCCCACCCCATGCTCAAATGTCACCTCTCCACCCTCCTAGGTCTCGCCCTACCCTAAACCCCACCCCTGCCTAAGTTCACCCCCCACCTAAAGTCTGCCCCCATAGCCAAGGCTTTTTTTTCTTTTCACCTCTTTTAAATTGGGGTTCTGTTTTACCTTGTTGATTCATTTTTGTTGATTCATTTATATTTTTATTTTTTCTACTAAATCTTTTATTTATCTAATTTTATTTTATTCTTCATACTTTGTTATTGTTCTCTCCTTTCGGCTTGTTCCCCGCCCCACTTTTTTTTCTTCTTTCTTTTTTCTGTTGTGGCTTTATTTTACCTTTTGTAGTTGTTTCAATTATATTTTTATTTTTCCTAATATATTTTTTATCTTTCTAATTTTATTTTGTTTTTTATTCTTTGTTATTGTACAACTCCTTTTTTTCTTTTCTTTTTTTTTTTGCCATGCCACGCGGCCTGTGGGATCTTGGTTCCCAGGCTGGAGGTTGGGTCTGAGCTCCTGTGGTGGGAGCTCTGAGTCCAAACCACTGGACTAACAGAGAACCTCAGACCCCTGGGAATATTAATCGGAGTGAGGCCTCCCAGAGGTCCTCACTTCAGCCCAAGACCCGGCTCTATCCAACTGCCTGCAAAATCCAGCACTGGATGCCTCAGGCCAAACAACCAGTAAGACAGGAATACAGTACCACCATCAAAAAAAAAAAAAAAAAAAAAAAAAAAAAAAAAAAAAAAAAAAAAACTGAAATGACAAAAAAATATGTTACAGACAAGGGAGCAAGGTAAAAACCTACAAGACCAAATAAATGAAGACAAAATAGTCAACCTACCTGAAAAAGAATTCAGAGTAATGATAGTAAATATGACCCCAAATCTCAGAAACAGAATGGAGAAGATACAAGAAACATTTAACAAGGATCTACAAGAACTAAAGAGCAAACGAACAGTGATGAACAGCACAATAACTGCAATTAAAAATACTCTAGAAGGAATCAATAGCAGAATAACTGAGGCAGAAGAACAGATAAGTGACCTAGAAGATAAAATGGTAGAAATAACTGAAACGGAGCAGAATAAAGAAAAAAGAATGAAAAGAATTGAGGACACTCTCAGAGACCTCTGGGACAACATTAAACACACCAACATTCGAATTATAGGGGTCCCAGAGAAGAAGAGAAAAAGAAAGAGCCTGAGAAAATATTTGAAGAGATTATAGTCAAAAACTTCCCTAACTTGGGAAAGGAAATGGCCAATCAAATCCAGGAAGCACAGGGCTTCCTTGGTGGCGCAGTGGTTAAGAATCCGCCTGCCAATGCAGGGGACACGGGTTCGAGCCCTGGTCCGGGAAGATCCCACATGCCGCAAAGCAACGAAGCCCGTGCACCACAACTACTGAGTCTGTGCTCTAGAGTCTGCGAGCCACAACTACTGAAGCCCACTGAAGCCCGCGCACCTAAAGCCCGCGCTCCCCAACAGCAGAAGCCACCGCAAGGACAAGCCCGCACGCTGCAATAAGAAGCCCGCGCACCGCACTGAAGAGTAGCCCCCACTGGCCGCAACTAGAGAAAGCCCACGCACAGCAACGAAGATACGATGCGTGCAAAAATAAATAAATGAATATTAAAAAAAAAAAAAGTCCAGGAAGCATAGAGAGTCCCATACAAGAAAAACCCAAAGAGAAACACGCCAAGACACTTATTAATCACACTATCAAAAATTAAATACAAAGAAAAACATGTTAAAAGTAACAAGGGAAAAGCAACAAATAATATACAAGGGCATCCCCATAAGGTTAACAGCTGATCTTTCAGCAGAAACTCTGCAAACCAGAAGGGAGTGGCAGGGCATATTTAAAGTGATGAAAGGGAAAAAACTACAAGCAATATTACTCTACCCAGCAAGGATCTCATTCAGATTCAATGGAGAAATCAAAAGCTTTACAGACAAGCAAAAGCTATGAGAATTCAGCACCACCAAACCAGCTTTACAACAAATGCTACAGGAACTTCTCTAAGCAGGAAACAAGAGAAGAAAAAGACCCACAAAAAACAAATCTAAATCAATTAAGAAAATGGTAATAGGAACATACATATTGATAATCACCTTGAATGTAAATGGATTAAATGCTCCAACCAAAAGACATAGACTGGCTGAATGGAGACAAAAACAAGACCCTTATATATGCTGTCTACAAGAAACCCACTTCAGACCTAGGGACACATACAGATTGAATGTGAGGGGATGGAAAAAGATATTCCATGCAAATGGAAATCACAAGAAAGCTGGAGATGCAAAACCCACATCAGATAAAGAGACTTTAAAATAAAGACTGTTACAAGAGATAAGGAAGGACACTACATAATGATCAGGAATCAATCCAAGAAGAAGACATAACAATTATAAATATTTATGCACCCA
The DNA here is from genome assembly GCF_000442215.2 of Lipotes vexillifer. Taxonomy (NCBI): domain Eukaryota; kingdom Metazoa; phylum Chordata; class Mammalia; order Artiodactyla; family Lipotidae; genus Lipotes; species Lipotes vexillifer. Next base: position 4,731,860 of record NW_006792596.1, read on the forward strand.
ACATAGGAGCGCCTCAATACATAAGGCAAATGCTAACAGCCATAAAAGGAGAAATTGACAGTAACACAATAATAGTAGGGGACTTTAACACCCACTTACACCAAGAGACAGATCATCCAGACAGAAAATAAATAAGGAAATACGAGCTTTAAATGACACAATAGACCAGACAGACTTAATTGATATTTTTAGGACATTCCACGCAAAAGCAGAAGAATACACTTTCTTCTCAAGTGCACATGGAACGTTCTCCAGAATAGATCACATTTTCCGTCACAAATTAACCTTGGAAAATTTAGAAAAATTGAAGTCATATCAAGCATCTTTTCTGATGACAATGTTATGAGATTAGAAATAAACTACAGGAAAAGAAAAGTATAAAACAAAAATACATGGAGGCTAAACAGTGTGCTGCTAAATAACAAAGAGATCCCTGAAGAAATCAAAAATTACCTAGAAACAAATGACAATGAAAACACGATGATCCAAAACCTATGGGATGCAGCAAAAGCATTTCTAAGAGGGAATTTCATAGGAATTCAAGCTCACTTCAAGAAACAAGAAAAATCTCAAATAACAATCTAACCTTACACCTAAAGCAAATAGAAAAAGAAGAACAAAGAAAACCCAAAATAAGTAGAAAGAAAGAAATCATAAAGATCAGAGCAGAAATAAGTGAAATAGAAACAAATAAAACAATAGCAAAGATCAACAAAACTAAAAGCTGGTTCTTTGAGAAGATAAACAAAATTGATAAACCTTTAGCCAGACTCATCAGGAAAAAAAGGGAGAGGACTCAAATCAATAAAATTAGAAATGAAAAAGGAGAAGTAACAATGGACACTGCAGAAATACAAAGCATCATAAGAGACTACTACAAGCAACTATATGCCAATAAAATGGACAACCTGGAGGAAATGGACAAATTCTTGGAAAAGTACAAACTTCCAAGACTGAACCAGGAAGAATTAGAAGATATAAACAGACCAATCACGGGTAATGAAATCAAAACTGTAATTAAAAATCTTCCAACAAACAAAAGTCCAGGACCAGATAGCTTCACAGGTGAATTTTATCAAACATTTATAGAAGAGTTAATGCCTATCTTTCTCAAACTCTTCCAAAAATTACAGAGGGAAGAACACTCCCAAACTTTTTCTACGAGGCCACCATCACCCTGATATCAAAACCAGACAAAGATATCACAAACAAAGAAAATTACAGACCAATAACACTGATGAACATAGATGCAAAAATCCTCAACAAAATACTAGCAAACAGAATCCAACAACACATTAAAAGGATCATACACCATGATCAAGTGGGATTTATCCCAGGGCAGGGATGCAAGGATTCTTCAGTATATGCGAAACAATCAATGTGATACACCATATTAACAAATTGAAGAATAAAAATCATATGATCATCTCAATAGACGCCGAAAAAGCTTTTGACAAAATTCAACACCATTTATGATAAAAAACTCTCCAGAAGTGAGCACAGAGGGAACCTACCTCAACATTATAAAAGCCATATACGACAAACCCACAGCAAACATCATTCTCAATGGTGAAAAACTGAAAGCATTTCCTCTAAGATCAGGAACAAGACAAGGATGTCCACTCTCACCACTATTATTCAACATAGGATTGGAAGCCACAGCAATCAGAGAAGAAAAAAGTAACAAAAGGAATACAAATTGGAAAAGAAGTAAAACTGTCACTGCTTGCCCATGACATGATACTCTACATCGAAAATCCTAAAGATGCCACCAGAAAACTATTAGAGGTAATCAATGAATTTGGTAAAGCTTCAGGATACAAAATTAATGCACAGAAATCTCTTGCATTCCTATACACTAACAATGAAAGATCAGAAAGAGAAATTAAGGAAACAATCCCATTTACCATCACAACAAAAAGAGTAAAATACCTAGGAATAAACCTACCTAAGGAGGCAAAAGACATGTACTCAGAAAACTATAAAACACCGATGAAAGAAATCAAAGATAACATAAATAGATGGAGAGATATACCATGCTCCTGGATTGGAAGAATCAATATTGTGAAATTGACTATACTACCCAAAGCAATCTACAGGTTCAGTGTAATCCCCATCAAATTACCAATGGCATTTTTCACAGAACTAGAACAAGAAATTTTACAATTTGTATGGAAACACAAAGGACCCCGAATAGCCAAAGCAATCTTGAGAAAGAAAAATGGAGCTGGACCGAATCAGGCTCCCTGACTTCAGACTATACTACAAAGCTACAGTAATCAAGACAGTATATGGCACTGGCACAAAAACAGAAATATAGGTCAATGGAACAACAGAAAGCCCAGATATAAACCCATGCACATATGGTCACCTTATCTTTGACAAAGGAGGCAGAATATACAATGTAGAAAAGACAGCCTCTTCAATAAGTGGTGGTGGCTTCCCAGACTGAACCAGGAAGAATTAGAAGATATAAACAGACCAACAAAACTTCTTGGAAGGTTGTACTGAACAGCTACATGTAAAAGAATGAAATTAGATCACTCCCTAACACCATACACAAAAATAAACTCAAAATGGATTAAAGACCTAAATGTAAGGCCAGACACTATCAAACTCTTAGAGGAAAACATAGGCAGAACACTCTATGACATAAATCACAGCAAGATATTTTTTTTGACCCATCTCCTAGAGTAAGGGAAATAAAAACAAAAATAAACAAATAGGACCTAATGAAACTTAAAAGCTTTTGCACAGCAAAGGAAACCATAAACAAGATGAAAAGACAACCCTCAGAATGGGAGAAAATATTTGCAAACGAAGCAACTAACAAAGGAGAAAATATTTGCAAATGAAGCAAATAACAAAATATACAAGCAGCTCATGCAGCTCAATATCACAAAAACAAACAACCCTACCCAAAAATGGGTGGAAGACCTAAATAGACATTTCTCCACAGAAGACATACAGATGGCCAACAAATGCATGAAAGGATGCTCAACATCACTAATCATTAGAGAAATGCAAATCAAAAGTACAATGAGGTATCACCTCACACCAGTCACAATGGCCATCATCAAAACATCCACAAACAACAAATGCTGGAGAGGGTGTGGAGAAAAGGGAACCCTCGTGCACTGTTGGTGGGAATGTAACTTGATACAGCCACTATGGAGAACAGTATGGAGGTTCCTTAGAAAACTAAAAATAGAACTACCGTATGACCCAGCAATCCCACTACTCGGCATATACGCCGAGAAAACCGTAATTCAAAAAGATACATGTATCACAATGTTCATTACAGCACTATTTGCAATAGCCAAGACGTGGAAGCAACCTAAATGTCCATCAACAGATGACTGTATAAAGAAGATGTGGCACGTATATACAATGGAATGTTACTCAGCCATAGAAAGGAACGAAATTGAGTTATTTGGAGTGAGGTGGATGGACCTAGAATGTGTCATACAGAGTGAAGTAAGTCAGAAAGAGAAAAACAAATATCGTATGCTAACGAATATATGTGGAAGTTAAAAAAGCGGTACTGATGAACCTAGTTGCAGGGCAGAAATAAAGACGCAGACGTAGAGAACGGACTTGAGGGCACAGTGGGGGAAGGGGAAGCTGGGATGAAGTGGGAGAGTAGCACTGACATATATATACTACCAAATGTAAAATGGATCGCTAGTGGGAAGCTGCTGCATAGCACAGGGAGATCAGCTCGGTGCTTTGTGACGACCTAGAGGGATGGGATAGGGAGAGTGGGAGGGAGGCTCAAAAGGGAGGGGATATGGGGATATATGTATACATATAGCTGATTCAGTTAGTTCAGCAGAAACTAACACAACATTGTAAAGCATTTATACTCCAATAAAGATGTGGAAGAAAAAAAAAAAGACAGGATTGGCTATGAAAAAATTCAAATATCCTGTAAGAGTAAAATATGGGTAGACTATGTTAGCTAATAAAGATTATACACAGATTATACACAGATTTACATAATATAAACATATAAATATTATATTTATATATATATAAATATCAGGGGTGTTAAGTGCCATATTGTTAAGTTATATTACCATCCTGCCAGAATTTCTAAAAGCAATTTCTCCATTAAATATGCATTAAAGATATCAAGAATTTGTTTGTAATCAATTAAGTGACTTCAAGAGGTACAAACTGATTAACATATGCTTATGCCTCACCAAGTTTCCCATACCCTGTTACAGTTACCTAGTTTATAATATTGATGCTGATATTAAAATTATGTACACAAGGAAAAAAACAGATATACACTCAGAATTTGCTCATAAGCTATACAATGGCTTAATTACTGGCAGTTACATATCTGCAGCTTAATAAACATGTCATTTTACTCACTCATATATTTAGCTTCTCCTAAGCATACATACATACACAAACACCTGAGTGTTCCCTTTAGAACTGTTTGGCAGTTAGTCCAACAATTCAGCTAAATCAAATGCCACATTTTTATAATAGCTTGCTTCAATGATGTGATTAACTTCACTATGTTTTGGGTATCCGCCAAATAATCCAGAAATAATCATCTAAACTCTGAATTTGTTCTCTAGCATTTTGTTTTGTTATATTTTATCTATGAAATTCATATTTTTTCTTGTCTGATTTAAAAATCTGAAAAGATGAAAAACTTTTAAGATTTAGATATAAAAGTATACATAACTGAAAATAAAAAGTGTTAATAATGCAAGAACCCAAGATTTATGAAATAAGAACTATAGTAAGTAGCTTACATTCTTCTTTAACCTCTATTTTTTTTTTCCGAATTAAGGTTGTATTCACACACAGATGCACACATGCACATAGCAAATACACATTTGAAGTTGAATTATTATTTGCAATCTCTCAACAAAAATTTTGAGCAATTATTATGTGCCAGATACTGTTCTAGGCACAGTAGATACAGACAATGTTTATTTCAGATAATTACTGGTTATTTGACTAAACTTAACTACTCTGCTTTTTAGAATTTGATTTTCTGAACAACTCTAACTAAAGGATCCCATTCGTCCCCTCCCCTACACAGTCCTGCCACTGAGTAGCGTCCTGGACAAATAACATTCAGCCTAAGCAAGTTTGACCATAAATTTTTCCAAGAACAACATTATATCTCAAATTGAAAATATTTCAGTATCTAATTCTGGATTCTACTAAAGCATCTCTGGTCCTAGGCATTCATAATATCCTTTCCTATCAATTCAGGCTATATACCAACATTATGATGCTAATGAAGTTTTCGTTTAGTGTTTCCTCAAATGTGCATGCACCTTTCAGCAACCCTCTTTTCCTTTTTAAAAATATGCCACTATTCCTGCCATTGCCCAACAAGCTAAAGGTATCTAGAGCCCCCAAGACCTGCTCTATTATAGAATTATCTTGTATTCCAGATCAAGTTCATGAATCAAACATGCCAAATTATCTCCTCTTTCAAATAATGGGAGTGTTTTTTAAGGACCTGTTCTGTGTCAGGCCCCACACCAATACCCCTTTGGGACATCTCTGATGAATGGCAGCTCATCTGATAAACTGAGCTAATGTGTTAGTAGGTCCTACTGGGATAATGGATTACCTTCACAATAATATGTTACATGATAATAAAAGCTTCGTGGAGATAGTACCTTAATCCATAGAAATTACTGCAGTAGTTGAAATTTCAGGTACCAGGGCAAGCTTACATTTAAAGATCATTTCAGATCCAGAATGGACTTTCAAGACAGTCTAGTCAAACTCCATTTACAGAAACCCAAAAGTGTTACATGATCTCCCTAAAATCTGACATCTGGTTCTTGGAAAAATCAACATTTAACTTCTAGTTTTCTTGTACCCTAGCCTTTAGAGTTTCACTTCTCTAAAATCTTCACTTCTCAGGATAAACTACCAGCTTTTTAATTCAATTATATATCGAGCAGACCCTGTGCTTATGGAGCTGTAATTCTGATTCTAATGAATCACATCCACCACTCAAAGTACTATAGTACAAGCAGATCACACACAGACATAAAACAAATTATCCTATCAAGTCATAAAGAGCATTATTTTCTTTCCTACTAAACCCTTAATATACTTACATGGGATCACAAGATTAATGTGGGCTTAACATGTTTATATGAAGATGTTCAAATCAAACCATTATCTACCTGTATTATCCAGGTAGATGGACCACTAAACAAGAATTCAGAAAAATTATTGAGCCCTCAATCTCAATTTATAAGGATTCCACAAAATGTTCATATTCTATTGAAATTAACTTGGGAAGTATAAATTTAACCTAGGTCTAATTATTTTATGACATGGTACCTATAACACTGTTATAATAATGTAGACTGGCCCATGGTGTGCTAGAAGCAGGGAGACAGGAACAATTCAGCAGAGAATTGGGGCAATTAGAAAATAAGTTTTAAAATAATGACTTCCCACTCCCAACCCCAATCTCCTGAGAATTTTGCCCTCATCCCATTCCAGTCATGCCAGAAGCACGTCTTGCATTATGGAATATTGTTTGGAAAAGGGGGGGCTCAGTGTACAAAATACAACATATTGCTAAAATCATTGGAACGAATACAACTAGCCTTTCTAGACACATTATCTACCTTTTGCTTTTTCTTCTTTTTAGATACACAAAACACAGAGAGCAAAAACAAGCAATGAACCCACTTTGCCAGAAAAAGTCTCTGCTCCCTTTCCTTACCCAAGCCTGCTACAACCTCACCAATCCCCTGCAGCCCATACACAACTCCCCAAACAATAGCTCTATGCCTATTATCCCTAAATAAAGTATGGAAAACATTAATAAAATAGTCTTATGAAATTATTTCAAACAGCAATTAAAATTCAGAATTATATGAAAAAAATACACATTAAAGAGACAACATTATTAAAAATAATACATTTATTGCATATAAAAGTTAGTGAATGCTCAGGTATGTCTGAAGAAATTCCAGGATCCTCAGCATAAATTGAAGTGTTTGTAAGCAAAGAATCTCCACAGTTTAAGTCTATGGAAAGTCTAAAAGAGTATAACTAAGCATAAAACAAACCATTTAATTACTCAGACATCCTTGAGTATCCAGTGAATTCAATAACTTCAATTTGTAGAAATAATTTTTAATATTAAAATATCAATGCCAGTTATCACTGGTACCTGCTCACTGATGGACTGGTGTATCTTGGGCTGCTCCCCCTTCATTTATTAGCTTTCTGTTAGCTTCTGGCCAGATACCTTCCTCATTCTTTTTTTTTATGAAGAAAAAGAGGTTCCACAGTTAGAGCTAAATCTTAATCTTGGAGTGAATCCTGGACCTCTAATCATATGGAACTGACCATAAATTAAAGATAACTACAATATTTTAAACCTAAGAAATAAAAAACAAAAACAAAAACCTAATGGCTATAAAGATCTTGTAGTAACATGGGAAAATGTGTATAATTTAATCTTATGTGAAAAAGCCAAATACAAAATTGCTTATGAATAAATAAATGTATAAAAGAATTGGAACAAAATAAACTAAATTGCTAATAATTATGTTAGGGGGTAAAGTTATAAGTGAGGTATTTTTTTTCTTGCTTCTATTTTCCAAACTTTCTGTGATACCATTTCTATATGAAAATGTTTAATTAGAAAAGTATACTAAATTATTAGTATATTATTAAAACCAAAATTTCCTTTAGGTTACCTTAAACTGATTATTATGTTTTACATAAAACACTATCCATTTAGTACAGAGTACTTTCATTCTGACTTAGCAATGTCACCATATTATTTTAAGAACAGAGAAATTGTTCACTCTTTCACAAATGGGGTATGAATTCATACCTTGAAAACATACTTTTTAATTTAAAAGGTTGAAAATAGTTCTGATGATTGGGCATTGTTGATCTGATTTTGAATCCTAAGGTAGAGCTAACACTGAATGTCAAAGAAATGTAGCTCTTATCAAATGAAGAGTTATACAAATGTTCATGATCAATGTCTAAAAATGTTCAGACCCCACCAAATTTATACCAATAATACTAGATTCCTCCTTAGCTATCATCCAAAAGACCACAAATAACAAATGTTGGTGAGGATGTGAAAAAAGGGAATCCTCGTACACTGTTGGAGGGAATGTAAATTGGTGCAGCCACTGTTTTTTTGAGACACAGTATGGAGGTTTCTCAAAAAACTAAAAATAAAACTACAATAAAAACCAGCAATTCCACTCCCAAGTATTCATCTGAAAAAAACAAAAACACTAATTCAAAAAGATACGTGCACCCCAATGTTCATAGCAGCATTATTTACAATTGTCAAGATATGGAAGCAACCTACGTGTCCCTCAAGAGATGAATGGATAAAGAAGATGTGGTATATATGTGCATGTAAATATATATATATATATATATATATATATACATACACACACACACACACACACACACACATACATACAGTGGAATACTACTTAGCCATAAAAAAGAATGAAAATTTGCCATTTCCAACATGGATGGACTTGGAGGGTTAATAAGTCAGACAGTGTATGATAGCACTTATTTGTGGAATCTGAAAAATAAAACTAACTAGTGAATATAACAGAAAAGACTCACACACATAGAGAACAAACTAGTGATTATCAGTAGGAAAAGGGAAGGGGGAGGGCCAAGTTAAGGGCAGGGGATTAAGAGGTACAAACTATTATGTATAAAATAAATAAGCTACAAAGATATATAGTGAAACACAGAATATAGCCAATATTTTATAATAATTATAAATGGAATATAACCTTTAAAAATTGTGAATCACTATGTTGTACACCGAAACTTGTATAATATTTGTACATCAACTATACCTCAATTTTAAAAAATTTAAATTCATCCTCTTTGCAGAGCACTAAAACGGATGCTCCTATAATCCTCTCAAGCTCTGCCCAGTAGAGCTCAGGGAAGCAAATAAATACCAGTGGTTTCTCCACAGAGAAATGTATTGGAACTTTTCTAGCACTACAACATACAGAGTGGAATTCAGTAAAAACTAATGGTTGAATTGCACCCTCCAAGGGTTTAGTTTTCGAAATTCTAAAAAGAGCTCAGTATAGGGCACATTATACTCAGCAGTTTCATGGCTAGGCCCACTGCCGTAACTGGTTAGTCTCCTGTGTTGAAATGTGAACACTTAAACAGAAGGCATAATACAGCATCAGTGGCTTGTCTGGGACAGCTGCACTAGCTTTCCCGGTCTCCCCTGCTGGGAAGAGCTAGCATGCTTGGCCATACTCATGTGAGGGCTAGAGGTTGGACACTGGCTATCCTCACTGGGATCTCATGAATTTATATTAGGATCTCACAGAATTGCTTTAAAAATGTTCCATCCCATATATCATAGACTATTTCACTGTCAATAAAATCCATGATTATAAACAAATAGCTTTCAGTATTCTGGAATTTTTTAAACTCTGTAGTGTTTCTTTGTCTTGAAGGCAAGTCAAAGGAACAAACCTGTTTTGCATAAAATCAGATGCTTTAAATCTGCAGTTGGTAATGCTACCAATCTAAGAAGATGAAGGAGAAGGGGAAGCGGGAGGAGACAGGAATGAAATACACCTGCTTGTGTCCGTCTGCAGTAGGAATAACTCAGTTTTGCCGCTCATACAAAGGTGAGCTCAGCTTCTCCTACTTTGCTTCCTTTACTGTTTCAAGTAACGATTATTTGGTGTTTAGCATTCCTTGATAATTTCCCTTTTGATGTCTTATGCTTTGTTCAAACAGCTGAGACTCCTCAAAGCCTGTTACTGGGAAGTAAGTTGATGTTTTACAGAAAATTTCTAAATTGTATATTTTTGAAGGAACATGTCAATGAAGCAAGAAGGGAATTTAATGCAATAAAATTTAACATATATGGGCTAAAGGGGTGCTTATAAAATCAAAGTATAGACATAGAGCACATGCACTGGAAGGGTCTACACATTTAATAACATAACCTTCTGGGGAGCATTCCCAATATGTATTTCTGATGAAAAAGATTACATTTGTATTGCTCTAGTGACTGGAAAATCACAAACAAATTAGACATTTTGAATGCATCATAACTAATAAAACTGTGGAAACCTTTCCTTATTAAACTAAGTTAACATTGTCAATTTAAAGCACATTTCTGACAGTACAGATACATTTTTTTGGCCATGTAACAGGTTTGAAAATATTAATTTCGCATTTCTCTAAACCATAATAAGAGCATAACATGAATATTTAAGAAGCTTAGCTTTGATTTAAATATATTTGCTCAGGATACGCTGGCAGCAACCGAAAATGTAGTGTAATACCCTCAAAGCTGGCAATTCCAAACTCATTTAAGAAAGCAGATAATATGGGTTGGCAGCATTAAAGCAAATAAAGTCAATTAATTTTTTTCTTAATTTGTTTCTTCTAGCTTGAAATTGCCAGGGATAGATAAATCTCAATCTTTTTAAATTGAGATGAATAAAAAAAAGAAATTACTGAGACGGGACCAAAAACAAACAAAAAAAAGGATGAAAAATATCTAAAGCTGCTATTTCTTATTCTGATCTTAATAGCAGGTTACAGTTGAATAATAACGTTATCTATTGGAGGTCACTGAAATGTAGAGAGGGAAATCCATTTTGAAAACTTTAATATGAAGAAAGTCGGTACATCATTTCAGCAATACCCTAAACAGAAAGTTTTTTTAGCACTGTTATGTTAGAGAACACCACAATTTTATAGTAACTGAAAAATGCAAACTTACCGCAAAAATAAAACTGTCATTTTCTTTTATTACCATTAATCATATGATTTGAAGTGTGATCCTTTGTTGAAGCTGAGACTAAGTGGTGAGATATTTCTACCAACCACACTCAGACAGTATTCTTAATGTTTCACCACCCTTCTTCAGCCCATTTTGGTTTACCATGGGACTGTAATACTGTTTTGCAGAAATAGGAAAGCAATAAAGAAGCACATTGAAATGGAATCCTAACTTGCTTTCCAATAAAACAACAGTTTGCATTATTTAGTTTCTGCTTGAAGGCACTTCGATTTTTGATGCTTAGATGACTCAACTTAGGTGTTGAGCGAACATATCTTTCATACTATCACTGCCACATTTTTAGGAAAAAAAATTATAGAGTAAAGCTGTTTCGGAGGAACTTAAAAGCAATGTCTTATTTGATACTTTGAGAGCAATAGTTCTCAACCCCGACCACACATTGGAGAACTTAAAAAAAAAAAAAACCCAAAACTCCGGTTTGCACTGCAACCCCAAATCAATTAAATAACAATGCCTTTGGGTGAGCCCTCAGGCATTAGAAGTTTTTCAAAGTTCCCCAGGTGGTTCTAGTATTTGGCCAGGCTTAAGAACCACTACTTTAAGAGTAAGTCATTCTTAAAACATTAGTAAGGCTTTTAGTACTGCTAAATGAATGCCTAATCTTTAATTAAATCATGGCATCATACCACACTGATTATCAATACTACAGCCATGTTTCTTGAAGAAAGTGTTTTAACATATGGAAATCTGTATGCTACCCTTGCATCTCCATATGCTCTGTTTCTATGTATATTTTTCAAAATACCATTTTATCCTTTGTGTCACTTTCACAAGAAACATGTCCTCCATATTTTATGAATTGATTAATAGGAGGGTATTTATTTCTATATACATAATGATTTTAAATTAATAAAAATATTATTTCAAGCTATAATTCACAGAAAACTATTTATTGAGATAAAGTATTGGATATTAGTTTGAATATTAGTGAATACTTGTTTTATACTTTAATAGGTAAATTGGATATCAAGAGTGCCTCCATAGGAAGGTTAAACTAACATAAAACAAAATAAGCAGTACAAAATAAAATTTCTAATATTTACTAAAAGAGTAATAAAAAGAAAACTGATGTTTGGAGGGCACATCCTCTGGCCAGTCACATTAAATATATTATTTCACCTTTCTTTTCTTTTTTTTTCTTAATTTATTTATTTATTTTTGGCTTCGTTGCTGCGCGCGGGCTTTCGCTAGTTGCGGCGAGCCGGGGCTACTCTTTGTTGTGGTGCGCAGGCTTGTCATTGCTGTGGCTTCTCTTGTTGCAGAGCACGGGGTCTAGGCGTGAGGTCTTCAGTAGTTGTGGCACGCGGGCTCAGTTGTTGTGGCACACGGGCTTAGTTGCTCCGAGGCATGTGGGATCTTCCGGGACCAGGGCTCGAACCTGTGTCCCCTGCATTGGCAGGCAGATTCTTAACCACTGCGCCACCAGGGAAGTCCCTCACCTTTCTTTAAAAAAAAAATCCTGAGAGGTAGGTAGCACTCATCATCAGAGTTGAATAATGTGGTCTCAGAAAAATCAATAATTTATCCAGGGCCACACAATAATTAAGTTCAAACATGGAGTGCAAATCCAGATTTTATTCTGTACTTTTTTCCTGCCACTCCATGCTATCTTCAAGAAAGGGAGCTTTGGCATGGCTAACTTCCATAAGACAACCGAAACAAATATCTCAAAAGAAATGCCATAATTAATTCAATTTCATTCAACTAACTTATTGACTGCCTAATATAATCAAGAGCTACTAGCAGCTATCAAAGATATAGGAGTGAAACTCATTTGACCCCTGCCTTCAGATACATTATTACACAAATAATAATGGATGATAAAAATATATTAAGAGCTATGAGAGAAGTATAAACCAGGAAGTACTATAGTAATGCAGACAGAGGAGAATTTTCCTGCATCAGCAATCAAGGAAGCAATGGGAATGACGATTGAGATCTACTTAACCATGAAGGTTAAGTAGAATTCCTGTAGGACAAGGGGTGTGAAAAAAATGTGCAGTGATTAATCTACAAAGGGAGATGGTTTAGGATGGTTTAGAGACTGGTAAGAAGTAGTGAAATCTGTCTGAAGTATAGAACACACAAAAAAATGGAGTGGGAAAGGAGACAGACATTGTCATGGTATCAAAACCAAAAGGTCTGGAAGCCACTTTAAAGATTATCAAGTAGTATATCCTCTCTTTTTACACTGAGGACACTGCAGCCCAGTGATGTTGAATGTTTCAGCAAACATCACACCAGTAATAAGTGGTAGAGCTATACACAAAGATAAATCTCTTACTAGCCTTTTCTCTGTTCTCTACTCTATTCCATTTCTTCCTCCCTCTCTTCTTCCCTCACTTTCTCCCTTGCTCCCTTTCTTCATTATTTTACATTTTTCTTTCATTTCATTTCTTTTTTTTCTTGTATTTTTAACAACACCATATATAAAATACAGTAAATAGCATAATAAAAGGGTTGACCTAAATTATGTAGGCAATGATGAAAAGCCTGACTAGTTACTGCCACACACATAGACGCCATTTACTTACTAGCAAAATAGTGTTTTCTCTTGTAGACACCACATCTTAAGCCAGCTACAGTCTGGATCAGAAGCTCTGAAGCTGATCCTGAAATTACACTGACCCAGAATCACATCTTTGATGTGGTCTCGAGACCCACAAATCTCTGGAATATTCATTGGCTTTCAATCTGCCACTTTTTAAACTTCATGGAGTTAATAACAGCAACAAAGAAGAAATGTTACAATAACGTATTACCATATCTTAATAAGGTTAATTCCCAAACTTACTGTGAATTCATTTAAACAAAGCCTCCATAATGCCTCTTGTCTTTATTTTACATTCACTCTCTAAATCTATTGCTACTAGAGCTGCAAAATTTCATGCCATCTGAATGACTTGTGATTTCCCAGATTTCTCTTATTTTCTTCATTAGAAGGCCATGAACTATATACTCTCCAAGTCATTACATACCTTACCTGAGTTCCAGAATGGCTTTCAATAGACTCAGTAACATTTTGGAGCCTATTAGTCAATGTACTGAACAGCAAATTTACCAGAGCAATTTATAAAGAACAAAGAGTGAAAGTTGGGACTTTCCTCGTGGTCCAGTGGTAAAGAATCTGCCTTACTACAATGCAGGGGATGTGGGTTCGGGTTCGATCCCTGGTCACGGAACTAAGATACCACATGCCACCAGGCAGCTAAGCCCATGGGGCAACTAAGCCCACGCGCCACAACTACTGAGCTCACGTGCCTCAACTAGAGAGCCTGCATGCTGCAAACTACAGAGCGCATGTGCCCTGGAGCCTGCGCACCACAGCTAGAGAAGAGAAAACCCACACGCCACAACTACAGAGAAGCCCGCGCACCGCAATGAAGAGCCCACACGCCTCAACGGAAGACCCTGTGTGCCGCAACTAAGATCCAAAGCAGCCAAAAATAAATTAAATTAATAATAAATAAAATCTAAAAAAAAAAAAGAGTGAAAGTCATGATAATCATAATTTTCCTCATTATTTTTCCAAATTGGAAAATGTTCCCATTTTTCAGCTTTTTTCCAAAGTTTTATTTTTGTATTATTAGCCCCTGTGCTTCAAGAAAATCATGTTCACAATCTTCCTATCAGATAGTTCTTTTTTAAATTTTGAAATATTTTAAAAAGGCAACTGAAATATCTGGAAAGAATTATTTGATTAACAAATACAATATATTAATTGTTCCACCACTGACACTAAGCAATATAAATTTTCAAACAAAAATACTTTAAAAGCCTCTCAGTTTAAATAATTCAACTTAAAAAGTTGTTATTTTCATGATTAATTGTATTTGCAGAAAATTTATTACATATTTTGACTCATTCTAAAAATATTGATTAAAATAATTTATCCTAAATCTAAGTTATAATGATTGCTAATCAATAGCACAATTTCTTAAATTTCCTCACTTTGGCATTGTTGGTGTGCCAAACATCCAAGTAAAACAACAGAAATTCAGCTACCGAAGGACCTCAAAATATTCAAATGTGAGATATATTGACAAAATATCTGCATATGTAATAAACTTTTTTTGGGCATAAGCATTGAAGTAAAATTAAGAAATTTTGAATGTATTATATATAGATCATATACATACACACAAACATACATTCAGTACATAATTTCAAAATTGTTAAGTAAATTTTCACCATTTTGTTAGGAAATACATCTGTGTATGGCTGAATACAAATTCATAATATAGGACTAGACAGAAGATGTCAACCTTTTCATAATCATAACACAATTAAAACCCCCTCAAATCTAAAACCCAAGCAAACTGATCTTCCTTCAATATCAGAATATCTGTATTCCAGGCACTCACCAGAAGATCTACCCCTAAACTGATCATTATCCAATCTTTGTCAAAGTGCTGCTGAGATAGTTGGCATGTCAAAGGGCCGGGCCAGCCACTAAAATTGATATTGTCAGATAATTAATATTGCTCTCACAAAATCCCAACCACATTGCTTTTTAATATTAAGTTCTTGAATTATTAAAGAGAAAAATCTAGAAATTACCAAAAGTGTTCCCAATAAAGCCATTGTTAACGCTATTGTCCATTCTGTTGTTACTATTTCTTATAAACACCCTATATACACATACGTATACTAAAAAAAAGATGTCTTCATTTATCAGATTATTATATTACTACTAAGTATTTCATATTGCCCTGGCTTCCAGGATGCCTAGAACTAAATTATGTTTTGTGTTGATTTCAATTATTAAAAACATTAAAAAAATAGAGCAACATTAAACAAAAGGTAAACATCATTTTATACTCTTACAAACAAGGAATACACTCATTATCACTTTGTTAGTTAAATAACTATATATTTTGTTTTTGTTATTGGCATTTATTTGCTTACTAATGAGATTTAAAATATTATAGTAAATCAATGTCATTTTTATTTCTTATTAAGAGAATTTGTATTTCTTGGTATGGGAATTCACTTTCTTCATGTCCTTTGTCAATTTTTCTAATTACTATTTAAAGATTTTCTTTATAAACTTACAAGAACACTACACATAATGATGATATTTGATATATTTCTTTCAAATATTTTCTCTGCTTGCTTATCTTTTACCAGGCATTCAAATGTCCCATGAACAATTATTTAATAAGCAAGCTTCCCTTTTTCTCACCAAATGAATGATGCAACTTTTCTTACATATTAATTTTTTTCTAAAACTAAGATTGGTTTTGATTTTATGTTATGTTGATTTAGCATAAATCAAATGTTTAATTGCCAAAACTATGTGAGCATGGATGATAGAATACTTATTTCTTTTATTTCCTAGACAAATTTTAATGTTTACTTTCATTTTTTAAAAGTTATTATAAGAAAGCCATTTAGGTGGGCTTCCCTGGTGGCGCAGTGCTTGAGAGTCCGCCTGCCGATGCAGGAGACGGGGGTTCGTGCCCCGTTTCGGGAAGATCCCACATGCCGCGGAGCGGCTGGGCCCGTGAGCCATGGCCGCTGAGCCTGCGCGTCCGGAGCCTGTGCTCCGCAAATGGGAGAGGCCACAACAGTGAGAGGCCCGCATAACGCAAGGAAAAAAAAAAAAAAAAGAAAGCCATTTAGGTAATTCAAATAAGTAAATTTGTATTAAAATATTCTATTAAGATACAAATATTTCAATACAGTAATTACTATTATCATTGCTATTATTGTTGTCAAACCTTAGGTATTTTTTTGCCAAGAACTTTACAAACATTTTTTTTTTAACTAATTACTTCTCTCATATGGGAATTATGAGGCTGTTACTATATTAATGCATGAACCACAAATAATAATTGAGAAGTTAATAATGGAAACAGACAATACACATAACTTTTTATTTATATAAACTGACCTACTGTTTCAGTCTTTTTCTCTCTTATATCACGTACCTGAGTAAGGATTGTATATTTTAGAACTGGAAAGGACTTTAAATCATTTAGTCAAACTACCATTTTTCTGATGAGAACTTTGAGACGTTGCAGTTGAAGTGGCCACTCTGGTAGAATAATCTCAGAACGAGAACCCACAATTTCTTTAGACCCAGTTTTCTCCCCACTCCACCATTAGCCCTGTCAATTCTACAAAAGAATAAAAAACACTGCAGTTCATGTGTTAAATTTCCAATTGAATCATTTAAATTGGCATTTTAGGGCTTCCCTGGTGGCGCAGTGGTTGAGAGTCCGCCTGCCGATGCAAGGGACACGGGTTCGTGCCCCGGTCCAGGAAGATCCCACATGCCGCGGAGTGGCTAGGCCCGTGAGCCATGGCCGCTGAGCCTGCGCATCCGGAGCCTGTGCTCCGCAACGGGAGAGGCCACAGCAGTGAGAGGCCCGCGTACCGCAAAAACAAAAACAAAAACAAAACATAAATTGGCATTTTATATATATAATTTCTCTAACTGCTGATGTTGTATGAATTATGATTAACATCATTAATATAAAAATGTTATCATTCTCAGCAAATAATTTTGATTCTTTGCATATCAAGAATAATATTTATTTCTACTATAGTAAAAAAAAGTATTAATGCGTCAGCAAACTACCCTAGCCTAAGAGATATATCTTTCAGGTTCAGTCAGTTGAACCCTGATTGTCAATGTCACGTATATGATATGCAGTTACTTATCCAGATTTGACATTATATTACATTTCAATTATTTTGTTTTTACCACTAGAAAGTAAATTCCATGAGAGCAGGGGATCAAAACATATCTGAGCTGTTTTCTATTGTAGTCTCAATAACTAGAATAGAATATGGCACACAGTAGGTGCTCACTAAGTATTCATTGGATAAATCACTAGTACTTTGATTTTTATTTTTTTCCTTGACTACAAAAAACATAATCTAATATATAATTTTATCAGTTGTCCTAAAAATCACTCATTTCTCTATTTCATTTGAACCTTATGAAATGCCTTTTTATATGTCAAAAATGGCCAAATATTACACATGGTTCAGTCTAACATAAATAAGTAATGGAAAATTGTTTAAAATTTTTGGTATTCTTAATGTAAGCAAATATGTACCCATTTGTCAGCTATTTGGGGAATTAAGTATAAGTGAAAATCAAACAATTTCAAATCCAGTTTTTTGGTTGGTTGCTTGCTTTTGCCTTTGGGGTGTGTATATATGTTAGAGAGACAGAGGGAAAG
>NW_006792596.1:4749923-4773430 GCF_000442215.2 Lipotes vexillifer
AGAGAGAAAAATAATCAGGGTTGATTACCTCCATAAATAAGAAAGCTATATATTTAAGACATCCAAAGCTTTAAGAAGCTTAAGTAAACTTCAATTCTTAGAAAATGCAACTTTAAAATAATAAATAAAATGTAAGCATTTGGATGGAAATATTTTCACAGTGTAGTTTCCACTGTGCATTGCACCTTTGTAAGCTATTGACCCTAGCTCACCTTTTCTGCTTATTTGGAGCACTCAGGAGGAACCTGAGAGGGTGGACCATGCTATAAGACAGGGATGGCCTCAGGGCCTCCTCAGATTATAAAGAGCTTTCTAGCCTTCCACTGCTAGCTGAAGCCCGAGCTATTGAGTCTTACGTCGGTTTTTTAAATAAGTGCGCAATTGTATGTTTTGGAGAAGGGGGGGAATTACGTCTGCTCCCTTTTCTCAGGCTATTTCTGTGACTTCCTGCCAATCTTTCTGTAGCTTTCTGTAGAACCTGCTTATTCCCCTTCCCTTCACACACTTCAAATGGCTCATAAACCAGAAAAATCAGACTTAATAAAGTAAGTATGTTTTGGAAGTATTTCTTTAATGTATAAACTTTGTGCCCAGCCATGTGATTACAGAGATAAAGAAACTGAGGCCCAGAAAATGAACTTATTCCCCCAAGATTACTGCCTACTAACTTCTGGCTTAGTACAATTTGGGGAAAAGGATTGGTTCATGCAGTTTTGTTTTGTTTTGTTTTTTTTGCGGTACGCGGGCCTCTCACTGCTGTGTCCTCTCCCGCAGGCTCCGGACGCAGAGGCTCAGCGGCCATAGCTCACGGGCCCAGACACTCCACGGCATGTGGGATCTTCCCGTGTCCCCTGCATCGGCAGGCGAACTCTCAACCACTGCGCCGTCAGGGAAGCCCAGTTCATGTAGTTTTGATTAACTAAATGTGGTTGATATTTAGCTCCTTTCTCATAAATCACTAAATGGTGCTTCAGCTCTCAGGCTTAGATGCTCGTACAAAATATAGTTATCAATTTATTTTGGTGCTGAGATATATGGAAAATTTAATAGTTAAGATCAAAAATATATCTGACAAATAACTTATCATAAAATATAAAATACAAATTTTGGAAATAAAGAGATCAAACTCTTGTTAAGGAATTTGAGGACGACCTATGTAAAACAAAATAACCACAGCATATTCCATATCTGGTAAGCTAAATCTAAGCCATGCCTCTAGTTGACCTCAAATTCAATGAGCCAATGCTTGATCTGGCTTCCTAAAATAATGCAAGCCTGAAGTATAGTATATAAAGTCATGCTCACATCATGGTCACACTATACTTTGTGCCAGACTATTGGGTTCACTTCTAAGAACCCATTTCTTAATTGGGACATTGACAAAATATTCAGAGGAAAAAGATAGGATGACAAGAGGTCTGGGAACTATTCTATCAAATGGTTTAATTAAAAAATCTTAAGTAATTATAGAGAAATTATATTTAAACAGCTGTTCACATGCGATTGGGATTAGTCTTATTTGGCCAAATGTCATTTTAAGGATTTAGGGAAGGATTTTCTAACAATATGAATTGCCAATAAAGAATGGGCTCTAAAATAAGTAATGTCCCACCCATAGATGTGTACAAAATGGACTTAAAATGAAAATCTATCTGTGAAAGGTATTATAGAGAAGATATCAGACCTGAACTACATAGCAGGCAAGTTTCTTCTAATTTTGATATGCAATCAGTAGATTTCTAGAAATCTGTAAAACTTACATTACTACATATGTTAAAAAAAAAGATCCGAATATGTTAGGTACCCAATAACGAACCTAAACAAGTAAGATATATGACTACAGCTCCCAAATTATCTATTTAAACTATTACTAATCAAAACTCCTGAGAGACCCATTGTTGCAAGAATATCAAGAAAGTAAATACAGAGCTCTTGGTAAACCTCTGTGTTGAAACAGATGTTATCTAAAGAGCAAAAAATTGGACTCTCTAAGAATTATTGGGTCAGATTGGTTCAAATATATTTAACTGGGAAGAGATCAAATTTATAACTTATAGTCTTCCATTGGAAATTTGTATAAGGGGCACAACTTCCTTGGAGAACATATTTATAAACCTGAGAGGGCTTTTTCAAAGAATTTCCCTCCAAGTTTCTAAGATTCTGATTCTCCTTTGGCCCTCTCCTACAGCAGTGAGAAATCACTGCTTCAAGAAGCTACTCTTCAGCAATGAAGACCCAAAAGTAAATAAATAAATTAAAAAAAAAAAAAAGATCAGTAAGGAAGCTACTCTTATTGAAGGAAATGTGTTAGATCACTCAGTTGTGTTGAGGAAAGAATAAAAGTAGAGAACCACTGTGGCATACGTATAAAGTCTTTTCCATGTTCAATGTGTCATAGTTAAGAGCAAAGAGACAAGGTGATTGAAGTGATTCTAGTAAGGCATAGGTGGCATTTCCATAAATTCCCCTACAAAACTACTAATACAGTCATATGTGTAGATTGTTTTTAAAATTGCTTTGACATTTAATGCAAGGTTCAGGACTTTTAAGGACAATTTTGAAAATATACGGTTAGTTTAAATGAAGTTATTCTTCCAAAGAGGTAATGATAAAAGTGATCTATCCCTGTTTTCCTTTCCCAGTGTTTATTCAGAAATATGCCTGGCTAGCAAAAGCTTAATTACCTGATGTGATTAAGCTCCTTTACAAGACAGACCATCTTATGCTACTAAAACCATAAGATTCTTAGTGTACAAAAGAAAGATAATACCAATGAAGATGACAGGCATCAATGCCACTTTACATCTGTTTATAATAACACCGTATGATTTTACTCTATGTAAAAAGGAATTTATTCTTTGTAATGAAGTATAATAATGAACTGTATAGATAAAAAGGATGAAAATTTCAAAAAAGTACCATGAATAACTCATAAACCCACAACCTTGTGCTATGAAGAGCATGCTTCTAAATTGGCAAAGTTTATCATTCTTTTGAATTTGGTTCAGCAAAAATGCATTCTGATTAACTAGATACAGATCACTAGGTTAACTACTACAAAGGATACCAACAAGATAGAATCTTGTAGGCCAGATTATCAGAGATAAAGATTTACTCAGCAAAGCCAACAGAAACAAGCTGAGTGCTAAGTGGGAAGAGGTCACAAAGAAGAGACTAGTGTTTTAAGTCTTGAAATTTGGAGAAGGAGATTACAGCCAGAGATCAGGATAAATGACACAGAGGAAGTGGTAAAGCATGAGATGTGACCATGGAATGACAATAATACTAAGATCTTACAAACGTAAAACAGTGTTTATACATATTATCTCAATAAGTCTTTACAATGTCCAGTAATTTAAAGAAGGAAAATATTTTGGCCTCATTCAGAGGCAAAAAATCACATAGCAAGAGTTTCTATGTGTGCCATGACAGGAAAATTCCTGCAAGCCCCGAACCCTGGAGAGGTTTATCACAGCTACATTAGTGAATGATTCAGGGAAAAGTGGCTATGACCCAACTGCCATAAAACTGCAAGAATCTGTTGTAAAGTTAGTCAGTCAGCACTCCTTTGGTTCCACAGCCCACATCAACTAAATTTTTTTGGCCCATTACAAAAGAGGAAACAGACACAGGAGAATAACTGGGGCTATGGAAAGATGAAAGAAAACTGGTAAAAGATCAAAGTAACAATGGATTCTAAAGTGGAAGCAAGTGCCCTTTTGAAATGGCTGTCCCTGGAGTACAAGCTGAACATTTAAGCAGATGAACCAGAATGAATAAGATGTAGAGGGCATATGAGAAGGACAGAAGGACTCGGGGGAGGAGATAAATGAGAAGTTCATTTTGGGGGCGGAAGGGGGAATGGAGAATGGAAAAGAGGATGGGACAAGATGTAGTGTTCACAGAAAGTTTGTTCAAAGTTAGAGATCTTGAAAATGATACTTTCAAGTAATGATAGAAAATGTAATCACAAAGAAAGGCAGTTCAAACTGGCTGAAACGGAAATAGAGACAAATGCTACTAGGTTTTAGGAGGTGAAAACAATGAAATACCAGGTTAGTCAAGGTTCATCAACATGAGTACCGTCTCCAAGTAAAATGGCAAGAGAAAGCCATTGAGGAAGACTAATCCAAATCCTTAAGTTACCGAGGAAGAGGAGAGCAAAACAGTAGAGATCAAGGATTATGCTGAGCCTGCTTCTTAGTTCTCAGATTTTTAGGGAACTGATGGAGAAGTAGGCTGCACTGGAAGGAATCCCAGGGATGTTGTCACATTTGGGGTAATTTAAAAAGGAGTAGGAAGAAATGTCTGAGAAGTTCAGGTGTGAGGATTAGTTTGTTCCCAACCGAACGAGACAGGCAGGTAGAAAAGTAGAGGCAACTGATAAATAGCAGATGGGGTGAAGGGATCCTGAGGGCTTATTGCAGAGTGAGAAAACAAGAGGATATGGAAGTAAAACAGAGAAGCTTCATCCACAAGGGGCAATGCTCATGGTTCAATAATAATACAGGGAGTGGTGAGTAGACTGAAAGTAGTTAATGAAGACTTTAGTACCATCAACCATGTGGGTCAAGTTTGTACCTCTTTTTAAAATCTGAAAATGTACAGATTTTCAACAAGAAAGAAGGACTGCAATTTCCAAATTGGAAATGCTTATTTAGTGAGCAAATTGTGTGGTCCCAATAACAAAATGCAATTAAGATAAACTTCACATGTAAATTGAAGGGATTTCGTAAATTTGGATCATTACCACCTTTACCACCAAAAGTCATCAGAAGCTAACATAAAACAATGTTTTCTTTTGTAATTCAGAAACCTTAATACATTTTATGAATACCCTGTAGTATTTTTTAAATCATATGGTCAAATTGCCAGGGTTTCATTAGAGATGAAATATTTTGACTAAATTGAATATACTACTTAATAGAAGCCTACAATATTTCTAAAAGTTATTAAAGTAGCAACTAAATGAATAAAAACAAGTAAAACTTCCATCTAGACCTTATCTCAGAATATAGGATATGTTCTTCCTTGAGATGCAAATAAAGTAATTTAAAAATGAAAACATTTTCAGACAGATACTGAAAATTACACTGTAGTACAAATGGCTTCAGGTAGTAATCATATTTTAGAGTAAGTAATCAAGAAGGAGAGAAAACTATTACCTGGCTTTAGTTTGGAGTTTTCCAAGCATATGCACATATTCAAAAGATTCATGCTACTAAAAGTTTCAGAAATAATTTTCATTGGTATATAATAAATAATAACCATTTTTAAAGTGATTTTCAAAAAACTTTCCTTGCATCCAAAATTTACTTGCCCATTTTAGCTTTTTGTTGCCTCAGAAGATAAGGCTGAACAAAATTAAATTCTTTGATTAAAACTCAGAAACATGTATCCACTCATTTGTTTTGAGGAATAATCACAATACAACCACATAATTTGTTTTGATATTTAATATATTTTGCTTTTTCCATCAATCACTGGATATTTTTAGTGCTTTTCTATATGATAGTATTCCTCTATGTAAATGGGAATTCAATTCAGTTTTTGAGATACATATTCTCCAAAATTTTTAGACACATTTTCCTCCTTTTATATTCTCTTAAGTGAGCTGTTTGATTCTTGGGGAAAAAAAGCAATACTGTTGTTACTCTCTTTTTTAACTCCACATAGGATGTTATTGGCTCCCCTTGTTCCTTAAGTATGTACATCTGTACCTTTTATTGAAGACCCCTTTCCTATTTTAGATATTTATAAGTGGGAATAGCCAATCTCAAACTGATCACTCTGTGATGCATTCTATTACATTAAAGAGTGATGAAAATGAAATAGTATAATGCAAAGAGAGGTAGTAGTAGAATCGAAAGCATTCATGTCTAATTCTTTTATAAACATTATAAGAAAAATAGTAAAACTGGAAAAATCTCATGTGTTGTTTCTTTGCTAGTTCACTCATGACTTGCTAACACCAGGCATAGTAAAAATACTTAATCACAGAAATCTGGGAAAACAGTCTACACAGGAGGTGAAAATTATCACTCTCAGGCCAAATCTGTCCACTACTTGCTTTTGCAAATAGCTTTATTGAAACTCAGCTGTGCCTATTCATTTATGTATGGCTGCTTTCATGGTACAAAGGTAGAGTTGAGTAGTTGCTACAAAAACCTTATGTCCTAAAAAGTTGAAAATATTTACTATCTGGCCCTTTACAGAAGAAGTTTGCCAACCCCAGGTTTAGGTTCAAAGGGTTCTCCATTAATCTGTCCTCCCATCACTCTTTTTGTCTTACACTTCCTTCTGAACCCAATGGCAGCATATAGAAAACATAAGTTTCTGGTATGTCTTTCAAGAAATCTGGCAGCATGTCAAACAACTATCAAGCTTCAGGACATGTCTGTGGCTAAAGCCAGGCTCCATGATATATCCTTTCCTGCCATCTAGCAGACCTTGGAATCTCAGCCAAAGTTTCTTCCCTCTCTAAAATTATCCTCACCCACTCTTATCCCTTGAAGTTACCCCTCTCCCAAGAATTAGAAAAACTCTGCTCTGCTCATTCTTTTCTTGCATCTCCTGAAAAGACAAGTATTGACATCCTTTCACAAGAAGTTTCCCAAGTCGCTTTCTTGTACTCCGTAGTTTCAGCAACAAAATGAGGCCACAGAGACTTCTTACTTCATAAAGCTTTTCCCAGGCCTTAAAGCCAATCAAGGCTGAATTATTGGCCATCCATTGTTGCAGGAGGGTAGGTCACCTCCTAAAGTGGGTAACACCATGTTCCGGGTGGCACGGGCATTTCCAGTGTTAAAACGGAACAGAAACAAACTAATTGACAAACAAACCAAAAAAGATCCTGTTCTCTCACTAGAAAAATAACCTGGAGACCTTCTAGAAATACAGGAAACTGTGACCACTTTATTTTTTCCTAATCTTATGGTACTGAAATAGAATCTGATTCACCAGACTTCCAGGAGGTGCAGACTGGTTGGGCAGGGCCAATCCCATCTAAAGCAGGAATCCACTAGAGGCAGGAGACAGACACTAGACTACACAGAAAGTGTCACTCAGTGAGAATTGATATGTGGGGATACTGGTTTTCGGAAAGAGTTGAGCTTAGAGAACATCTAAAGGTGTTAAGGTCTGCAAAATGGAAGAGAGCTACAAGTCCTACAGTCTAACGTTCTCACCGCTGTGAATCTTCTGAAAAATTGAAAACAAAAACAAAACAAAGAAATCAAACCAAATCAAACCACAGCATTTCTTGTGGAACCTGGCAAAGAGGGTGAGTCTTTAGGTCTGAGTCTCATGAGTACTGTGTTTTAAAGTTCCTTGCAGATTTGGGAGCGGAGGCCGGGGTGGAGGTTCCAGGGCAGACAACAGGAGGAAGTAATACATTGCAAATCTATGAAAAGGGCTTTGAGCTGCTCTAGGTCCTCAAACACAAATATGGGTAAATGTGTCAATATGTCCTACGGTACAGAGGGGCCCTCAGTTGGAACCTGATCATCAATTTTAATTTCTTAAACTGAAAAGAACTAGGAAATATAGTCGTTGGACAGGCTGCATGGGTTCAGGTTTTATTACACAGGCAGAAAGATATACGGCTTTCAGTTCTTCAGTCCAGTTACTTCCAACTGGGCATAATAATCTTCCTCAAATGATTTTCCTTCAAAGTTGACTGGTCTTAGAATTGGCTGATTAACCAGATTGACTTTGCAAGCATTTGTCCTAGGGCTCTTGTGGCTCCAAACCACTGGGTAAAGAAATAGTCAAGTGCCTCAGCAGGATTATTTTAATTACTGATTAATTTAATGCACTGAGCTAAATTGCAACTTTGTTCAGTTCTTCATAAAATCTAGTATTTCCCTCCAGTTTTTGTTGACATCAGTTGGCCCCTGTCAAATAAGATTTGGTCCATGCTGTGCTTTGTACCTAATTCTGCCGAATTTCTCTGTATATAATTTCACCTTGATTATTTCCTATTGTTTTTTTTTTTTTTTTTTTTTGCAGTACGCGGGCCTCTCACTGCTGTGGCCTCTCCCGTTGCGGAGCACAGGCTCCGGACGCGCAGGCTCAGTGGCCATGGCTCACGGGCCCAGCCGCTTCGCGACATGTGGGATCTTCCCGGACCGGGGCACGAACCCGTGTCCCCTGCATCGGCAGGCGGACTCTCAACCACTGCGCCACCAGGAAAGCCCTCCTATTGTTTCAATAAAGTCTTTTTCAAGGACTTTTCCATGAAAAGGTCATCTTTATTTGATATTTTTTCTGCAGCTGTGTATGGGTGATTTTATATATATGTATTTCTTGGAAGTTATTTTTTCCACTGGCATCTACTAACATTTGTTCACTCCCTAGCATTTTCAAAATCTCACTGAAATGTTCATTTTTCAATAACAACGTTATTGCCATAATTGTAGTTTTTAATCCCAGAGTCTCACTAATTGTCATGAACAAAATGAATATTCCCTCTCAGGAATCTTTTCAAGTATCTTCTTTACTCAGGACTCTATCTAAGGCAGAATGTTGCTTTTCTTTACAAATTGTATTTAAGTCAAGGTAACTAGGTACACCCAATTAACTCAAAATTTTAAACTAAATGTTCTTCTTAACATAGTCTCATAATACATAATAACCTATAATACCTACATCTCAGAGATTGTTTCTTGTTTTTGTTATTTCAAGTACTGTACATGCATTTCCATTTTTAAATAAATGTTCAATATACATATTCACCTGTATAATGATGACTTTAACAAACGAAGTTGAAAAGAAGAGAAATATTTATTAGAGTCAGTAGAGTATAATGGAAAAAGCCCATGTGTTTGGAAATCAGAAAATCCTGGATTTAAATGCCTATTTGCATGAATTTAAGTAATCTTGCTTTAAAATTTAGTTGCTTGATCTAAAAGAGATTGGGGATAATTTTCTTATAGGGTTGTTGTGAGGATTAAATGACATATATGTATAATGGAGCCTATGAAGAATTAAGCAGCTGCCAGAACTATGGCTTCCTTCCAAGGCTAGAAGTCTCAAGATGTTCTTTCTGCATAAAGTTGTTACTTTGATCTATGGGTGTCCAGTGAAACCATCCCTGTTTTCTAGAACAAAATTAACTGGGCAAGGGATTGGTGGCCGAACTACAGACAAATATACGTAAGCTTATCTGTGAGATGGGTTCCATGGAACAGTGAACGGTAGGAATAATCCATATGGTATAAACATATGTGAACCCAATGGGACCCACTTTCAGGAAGTAAACATGCTCACTGCAACTGGCTAAGTGGTTACCAAGCTCCACTGACTGTATGCTGAAAGCAACTAAGCAATTGTTTAACATATAAATGGCCTATTTTACATCCCAGGCTTAGAAGTTCTGAGATAAAGTTCAGACTCAAGGTAAATGAAACCAGGATGACTTAAAATATACTAAACCTCATTAATTCTATATGCTTATCAACAACCTCAATAGTCCTTGTTATTGTTGTCACAAAACTCAATAGAGCTACTGAAGTGTATACCTCCTTGTAAACATAGATGTGTCCTCTTTAGGCCATCGAATCTATTCCCAGGGATTCAATTTCTATATGTATGGTGACAATTCCCAAAGTCCCCTTATTTGTGACTTTGTTGTAAAGCCTAATTTATTCTATCAGTTTACTGAGAAAAACACTAGTAACACATGACGTGTCACCTTTAAATGTTACTTTATCTATATTTACTGGAAAGTAATGATGTCATATATCTATAAATTACAAATATGGACTCATTGTAAGAGTGTGCCAGGGACAAAGAAAGATGTTGATCACATGTTTGTTGATGGTGATCTCACAATGCGGCTGCATTATTTTGGTCTTTCCAGAGGACCCTATAATGGAAAGATCTATGTTCCATTCAGGGGTTCCTCACAAACATTTATTTGTAAGTGCAATAATGTACCTATTCACAGGATATATTAGCCTTTGTAATTTTAAATCTCTCAAATAAAACTCATCTGAAGGACTAAAGCAATTAAATTAATGGCCAGTGTCACTTCAGAACAATTTGCTCTGATCAATTATGTCATTCCGTGAAAAATCAAAACCTTTCAGTTGGCTGAGATCAAAACAACAACAAATGAGTGCCTTCCCCTTGAACCAACCAAACTGTAATCAACCTCTAAAGCTCACTTCACATCCCCCTTCTTCCATGATACCTTCCTAATCACTTACTTCAATCCGCGAGGACCACTAACTTTATTAGAATTACAATAAACCTTACTGCCTCTATAACAAATTTGGCACTTAATCAAACAATACCCAGGTAAACCTTCACCTGATGCATAAATGGAGACATGGAAAGACTTAGTGATCAAACCAAGGTCTTACAGCTGTTTGTGGCAAAATCAGAAAGAACTGCTAGAGTTTACGGGGTTTCATGACGAGCTTCTTCCCCACAACATTGTATGTTCTCTACCCACTGCTTTGTATTGTATTTCCTTTTCAGTATGTTTCTGTCTCTCACAATGAAAACATAAGTTATCTAGGGAGGAAGGATGGAGTGTGGAGGTGAGCTGGAAAGGAGGTAAAGGCGGAAGTTTCAGGCATCTTGCTAGCTTCTTTACTTCTATTGTTTATTCTACTCACTACAGTATTCATATACTGTAGTGAGTAGAATAAACAAATAAATTAATTCTCCCTATTTTACAGGTAAGAATTTGAGGCTCCGAGAGATTATATTAGTTGGCCAAAGCTACTCAGATGGCAAAATGGACAGTATGGCAACTTTGGGAAAATGATTAGTGTTATACTGTATGTACTGTAAAGAAATCACTGTCCTGTGCTTTCCCCATTCTCTCATATGTTAAGAACATGTACCCATTTATTTATAGCACTCTCTCATTCCTAAGAAATGTCCTACTAAGTTACAATTTCCTAAAGGCATACTAACAGAAATAACAGAGAAATGGAGTAGGAAATTTTTAATCACAATATTTACTGTATAGCAACAAGGCATATAAAAGGGGGCTTTGAAATAAATGGAAATGGAACAGTCCTTTTTGTTCTAATTGGCACTGTTTTTGGCAGTTATGAAGTACATTAGATGCTCACCACATAATGCTTCTATTATGTAGCTAGACCATTATCAATAAAAGGAAAAAGGACATACTTGCTAAGATTTCCATTAAGTAAATAGGACTCATAAAGGAAGGCAAATGGACATTTTTGCTAATGCCTTTCCTTATGTGGGAATGGAATCAAACTGAAGATTTTTCTGAGGATGGAAATAAGCCAGTCATGTGGTCTGTTGAGTCCTTACTATTGATAGCATCACGTGACAGTAGTTGTACGCCTCTCCTTCAGTCCTTGGTAAATTTAGGGGATTTCTTTGCTAACTATTGGCTACAATAAGGACACTGAGTTTTGTGTTTTTTTTCATTTTGTTTACAAAATACAATATATATGTCCATATAGGTAGTTAAATCTGAAAGTATTTATATAATTACATGCACTGTATTACACAATTATAATAAACTATATGAAAAATCTCTACTTTATAAGATAGTCCATTTCTAATCTTAATTTAGAAGAAATTTACAATATAATTTTAAATAATCTGAGACTGTTTTACTTTAAATTATTATTGATGTTTACCCCCCCAAAGCCCCCTAATTATTAAAGAACAAGAAAAAACTACAAGATCTTAAATTGGGTTACTTAGTTCTAGGAAAAGATTATACATGATGAACCAAGAAGAATCTGAAAATTTGCAGAAGATACCAATTCCCCAAATTACATGTTCTCTATCCAGACTAGTACTTGCTCCCACATAAAAATCTTGCTCCAGTAAGAGCAAGGGTAACATAAATCATAGGATCTAAATATGGAAGAAACCTAATTATTCACCACACCCCTCCTCTATTCAATCTTTGCCACAGAACATTTTTCTCACAAGGCAAGTGCTAAACGTCTCTGTACACAGCCTTGCAGCTGGAAAAAACAAAAAGTACCAATGTCATTAAGAGTTCAGTACAGGAAAAAAAGCCATCATCATTTCAGTCAAGCTTTCTGTTTTGTAGAATATTCTAAGATACTCAAAAAACATACTGTAGGAATATAACATACAAGAGACTTCAAAATCACAGCTTGAAAAATTTGTTTATCTCATAAAAACTAATACATAATTAGCAAACTGTAGCCATATAAATGTTTAAGTATTATATAAATACATCAACTTGTTCAAAAGTTTTACTCCTGAAGAATTCTGGGTAGAATCTATTAACAAATCTTATTTGAAATGAACTAGGCAAGATCACACTTACAGAGACCCTTAAGTTGAATTTTGAAAAGGATAAACAACAGATCCTAATTTTTAAAAAAATCAAGTGCACATTTTAATATTTCTATATGAAATAAAATAAGAACGACAAGAGACAAATTGGGAGCCCACTCTAATCATCCATGTGAACAAAAATAATGAGTATCTAACTATGGATGTAAGAATAAACCAGATCCAGGAGGCACTGAGAATAGAGTCTTCAAGGCTTGGAAAATGTTTAGCCTTGAGAGTAGGGACAGGAAAAAATCAAAGACAAATCCAGTATTCTGAGTCCAAGTAACTGATGAATGTCAGTGGCATTAATAAAGGACATGGATTCTGGGAAAAAGAAAATGAATGCTGTTTGGGCACACGACTCAATGTGCCAGAGGAAATTCTGATGCCATGAAGAGAGGACAGGACTAGAGACAGATTTAGAAATCATGCATGTAAAGGAAATTGTTTGAGCCATTGGTATAGAGGCAGTGGAAAAAAGAGAAGGTAAAAAGAGAGGCCTAGAGGTGTCCCAGCACAGTGGGAGAGAAATGGTTTCCAGAACACAAGGAGAAAACTAGGAAAGTGGCTTAGTTGGGGTAGGGGCGGCCAGGCCATAACTACATCCTGCTTTAAGATATCGGTTTTAAAACCTCTTCTGTTGCAAAAAATAAATAAAAATCACTGTGTGTCTTCATAATGTAGTTAATTGGAAAATGTCTAATTCTTGGCACAGTTCAAGCAGGATAGGTGAAGACTGAGTCCTGAAGAAAATGATCCCTGCTCTGAACAGCAGGAAGTGCCAGCATCAGACAAAGCTGAGTGGTCCCATGGCTCACAACAGCTACTGGGGACTTAAGCACAAGACAGCATTACCGCTGCTGAGTCACAGTATATTAAAAGAGAAAAAGAATAGAAAAGTACTTTCATGGTTCTGGATGAAAGCACTCAACAATCTGATCTAGAAACTGTTATGTGGCAAAAAAATAAAAAATAAAAAAAAATGGCACTGATAAAAAAGAAGAAACAGGGCTTCCCTGGTGGCGCAGTGGTTGAGAGTCCGCCTGCCGATGCAGGGGACACAGGTTCGTGCCCCGGTCTGGGAAGATCCCACATGCCGCGGAGCGGCTGGGCCCGTGAGCCATGGCCGCTGGGCCTGCGCGTCCGGAGCCTGTGCTCCGCAACGGGAGAGGCCACAACAGTGAGAGGCCCACGTACCGCAAAAAAAAAAGAAGAAACAATTTTAACTCTGAGAGCTGGGACTATGTCATCTAGTTTTTTATTTGAAAATGCAAGCTCAGTTTGAACAACCTAAATCTCTATGGACAGAATTTTCTTTTCTCCTCAGATTTCTCCTCAGGAGCTAAAATAGATTTGCCAAGTACACAGGGTCCTCACAGCGTAGTTGCATAGAAATAAGCAAGATATTGTCTCTGTCCTGTGGTTTTTGTTTTCCCTTCAGTGATCATGGTGACCAGCTGGGGAAAGAAGTACCCCATTTGCCATGGTGCCTTCACTGACATGTCTGACAGACCCTCAAGTAAAAAGGGCAGCCCTCCACAAGGGATCAAGTCTGTGATATATTAGATAATCACAGAGAGGTTAGGAAAATCCCCCTTCACCTATGAAAGGCTTTATTTATCTCATTCCAAAAAGTGGTAGGAAAAGCATACATTTTAAATCTCCACATCCAGAAGGTGATGTTCAAACCATTAAGTTAAATTCAACAGAGCTATAAAATTTTACCCAAGATTCACAAACTTCTAAGAAAAATATACAAATGACTCAGCTTTTTCTTGTCTCTTCTCATAAAAAAAAAAAAATCAAATTAGTGAAAAAAACAAGTCTACGTGTTAGCTCTCCTGTTCACAGAATCAGCCACCTACAAGGTACTTTAAAGTTTGAACTAGATGTCCACTGATATTCAAAATCCCTTCAAGCTCTGATATTCTAGTATTCTGAGTTTACCTGAGAAGCAGAAAACTTTTCTGAGAATCCATTTCTAGGGAGGTGACCAGGGCCATGTCTCCCCTTAGGCTTGATTATAGGCATTCCCTCACAAATGATCCCAGGACATGTATTCCATTGCATCCTCTCTTCCTGACCTCTAGTTGGAGCTTTTGCTGAAGCCTTCTAGAATTCTGCAGCCAGTGGGCCATCTCACCCACAGGAATAAGAAGCAAGCATGGAAGCCCCACTTCGTACTGTTTGCTTGCCATTGTCTAAAAAAACCCACAGCCAACTGTTATTCCATATTGAAGGGTGATCTATAAAGCACATATACACCCCTGGATCAGTGGGCCACAGTAAAATGTAGGGCCACCGTGTTGCTGTGACTGATCACGCACTGTTTCTTCTAACATAGTAAAGAGGGACTTCTAATCTCTAGTCACTATTTTAAGATCTATTCCTGGCCTGCAAGACTCATAAAGTGTTCCTTAAACTACTCCTGAGAGTAATTTGCATAGGCAACTGGTGATCATTAATTAGGTGACTGCAAACATAGGCAACAGAGGATAAATGAATGTAGAGCTTTCTCTTTTAATCACACCGCTCACCTCTAGATTCTGAGTGAAAAAGTTCTCAGCCCCGTGGACCACCTGCTCTGTTGTGGAATTCTAAATAGAAAGCTGTATACCTTGTTCTTCAGCACACAGAAAACAGTTAAAACAAGAAGGAAAAAAAAAGTACCTGAGATAGGTAACTCTTGATGAAAAAAAGATTGAAGCTAAGTTTTAGACACATAGAAACAGAGAAGAAACAAAAGTATAAATCTGTATTCTCAGGCATAATAAACATTTATTACACCCTTACCACATGCAAGTCACTGGGCTAAGCCCATTTTATACGTTGTCTCTTTTAATCCACATAACCGTCCTACAAAGTCGTTGCTAATATTATCCTCATTTTATAGATGAGGAAATGGAAGCTAAAGACGGTAAGCTAATGGCTCAGGGTCAACACGGCTAGAAAAACAGCAAGCCAGGACAGTCTGTATTCTTCTAGTCTTTTCAAACCTCGAGAAGTTAGATTGATTATTCAATCTTGCCAGGAGGCAAACCGGAAAGAAATGGAAGCAACGTGTACTTCCCAAGTATTTCCTAGATGCCACAGGTACATTACTGGACACCTCACATATTTTTTTCATGTGACCCATACAACAGCCCCCAGAGTAGTTATTATTGTCTCCAATTTACAGAAAAGATCACTAGGGATTCCGCCAGCCCCAAAGCCCTCCACAGCCTCTCTCAGGTCACCTTGTCCTGCCAGGAAAGACCCTCAGCTCTCAACTCAGTGTCTGTGCCTCAAACCTCAACCTCCAGCTCATTGTGCCGCCCAGGTTTCTCTCTCCTCCTTTTCCACCTCCTTAAAATCATAGAGGCTGGAAAGGGGGTGTCTTTTTCTCCTTCTCTGTTTCACATATTCTTCTTCTCTGGCGCTATAAAGACTTAATAGTGGAGAAAGTTCTACCCTCCTTTTGTTGATTTGCCAAATGGGAAGAAAAAGATATCTAGATCTCTTCTCAAGAAAACAGCCCAGTTTGTATAATTTTTATTGCACTCTTTAATGCTACTCCTGAGTGACAGAAACTGAATATTTTCATGGTTTTTCTTAACAAATTCTAATCATCGCCCCCTCCTATCACCCCAAGCAGATGGATGTTTTGATAGACCAGGATGAATTTGTTCCCAAAAAGGCAAAAGTACACAATTATTTTTAAACGTCACCCTCAATACATAGGTACCAATCTCCTCTCCTAGAAGACCAGCATATGGAACCGAACCTTTTTCATCTTTGTATTCCTACACCATGTTAGGTGTTGAATAAATGTTTACAGAGTGGATTGTTGTTGAGTGTTATCTGGGTAGGAAATATCACTTAGTCCAATGTTTGAAACTGATACCACAGTACAAATTAGTTTATCAGAATAATTAAAGAAAGATCCAAGAGATTAGGACACTAGAATATAAACTCCATGAGAATGAGGAACTTATTTTTCAAGTAAGCACCTAGGACAGAGCCAGGAATAGAGCAGGATCCTGGTAAATATTAGCTGAATGAATGCTTCATGAAGCAACTCTTCTTAAGGGAAGCAGAAGAGAAAAATCTAAAATATAATAAAATGCTGGAAGATAGGCCTGATTCAATCACGGGTAGGAAGCCCCAGAAGAAGGCTTTGAGGAAGTGGGGAGAAATATGAGAGCATGGGGTGTCTGGAGAGAAGCAGGACAAGATCTAATGAGAAAAACAAAAATTACACAGACACAAGATTCTTAATTGTGCAGAAGAGTTTTAATTTCTTTAACAATTGCTCACAATGGATTGTTAGCTTCCTGTATGTGGAAAGCAGAAGAGAATGAAGATCCTGCTTTTTAAATTTTAATTTATTTATTTATTTATTTTTGGCTGCATTGGGTCTTCGCTGTTGAGCGCAGGCTTTCTCTAGTTTCGGCCAGCAGGGGCCACTATTCATCACGGCGTCCAGGCTTCTCACTGCAGTGGCTTCTCGTTTCGGAGCACGGGCTCTAGGCACGTGGGCTTCAGTAGTTGTGGCGCACGGGCTTAGTTGCTCCGCAGCATGTGGGATCTTCCCGGACCAGGGATTAAACCCATGTCTCCTGCATTGGCAGGTGGATTCTTAACCACTGTGCCACCATGGAAGTCCCTGGAGATCCTGCTTTTTAATAAGGAATTATATTTTGTTGGGAATATGAACATGGCGTATTTACAGGACTCCTAGTACCAACTGTCCACGTCTGAAGACAGTGTGCATGGGATACACTAAACAGGCAGTGCTGTCATGTGCAGGAAACCTTATGCCCCTTAACCTAATTGAGTGTTGGAAATTTCTCCTCTTTACAAAGAATATTCAATCAATAGTTATAATGTATCCAGGGCAGGCCCAGTAACAAAGCAATGACATGTATTCTCATTTTTCAAATGGCCAAACTGATGTTACAGACAACTTCTACTC
Organism: Lipotes vexillifer; assembly: GCF_000442215.2. Taxonomy (NCBI): domain Eukaryota; kingdom Metazoa; phylum Chordata; class Mammalia; order Artiodactyla; family Lipotidae; genus Lipotes; species Lipotes vexillifer. The sequence goes on from NW_006792596.1 coordinate 4,767,190, forward strand.
TGGTAAATAATAACACAAGTTAAGTTTGTTTAGGTCAAACACCCTCCTCCACACATACACAAACACTCCAAGTATACACACAGAAGATAAAACCCTCCTTTCCTTGAGGAATTCTGTTCTCTTTTTCTCCCTTCTTATAGACCTGAGACCTTTTTATGGCTCCTGACCAAGAATTTTTCCAGGTTGCCACTGAGAGGAAAGATGTTAATTATCTACTTAGCACTTTCCTTTTAGACTCTCGGTAGTAAATGCTCTTCATTTCTCTGCCAAGGTAATTCTTGGTCTATTATCAGAGCTCTAAGGTCCTTATGCCACCATTCTGACTCGCAGCTGTGAACTGCCCTGCTCAAAATACAAGGTAAGGACGGCGCATACATAGTTAGGGTGGGCACTACGTCTCTCTTTAGTTAAGTATTATTGAAATATTTTGGAGTGACAAGGGTATAATTTTTCCTGGTCCTATGTGAATTCTCTCTTTCATCTGCAGTACTGCTGTCTTCTTAACATGCCACTTACAAAAGCAAGGTTCTTGTGGTTCTTGTATTAGAAATAACAGGCAAATAACTATTTTTAAAGCATTTTGACTAAAAAAGATCTGATCCTGTTCACACGTGTCACTCCCACTGGATGCTGTTGGGGACAACAAGATCACCAAGACTTTTACTGTTCCCAAGAGAGCTTACAGTGAAATGACAACGCACACACAAAATTAGTGTTTTAGACATGGGGTGAGGTGCAAATATATATATATGTTTAATTTTTGGTAAATAAGTCATTTGATTTTTCATAAGGCTTTATTTTAGAATTTCAATGTAGCAAACTCTAATAAGAAACCTAAGAATTTGAGAGGAGAAGGAAGAATCATAAAGTAAATTTGAGAGAATGATTTTGTGATGCAGTGGAAGAGTTGGGAGACATAGTCCAATGCAGACTAACCCTGGTCGGTGATTAACACTCACATTCCTTATAGGAGGAAATGAGGGTATTGGATGTAATGGTTTCTACATTACACTCTGCTTTTAAACTCTATGGTTTTATGGATTCTCATTATATTTGCTTTTCGTAAAAAAACTAACACATGGATTTTCATTCCTGCTTAATGGTTTCTACACTCTGCTTTTAAACTCTATGGTTTTATGGATTCTCATTATATTTGCTTTTCGTAAAAAAACTAACACATGGATTTTATTTTCATCTTCGTTCTTTATAAAAGTGGAAGTTTTCAAATTGCTTGATCATGTTAACAATTTCTTTATGTAACTACAAGAAGCTCTTTCAATTTCAATATAATTTCTTGTATTTTATCAAAGCCACCATAGGCTTTTAAAAATCAAGAAATAGTAAAAAGTGATACTCTCATCCTACCAAGATTTAAAAAATTATTTTCCAAATGTCAATTTTTTGTAGTGACCCAAACTTTAAGCTTTTGCTTTTGTGTTGACAACTGACTGACAAAAGGCATTCTCAGTTTTGCTCTTCTCATTTAATGCTGTAAAAATAGCTACCATCAGTGAAATGCATTTTCCTCACTTCAAAATGGAGGGAAACATTAAAACGCTGCATGTTAACAAGTGAAAGCTGTACTAAAGAGTTCTCAGGGCATAACTAGCCAACAGAGTTAACAACAAGGTAATCATCAGGCTCAAGGGAACCCTTGTTTTTGTTTTTTTTTTTCAACATCAGTGATTCATGTTCAGAAATTATCACTGTGTGTTGGTTGGGTTCACAGGGAAGAAAATCACTGACATTTTTGTTTATGGATGATAAAATGCAGATTATTACTTCCAACAGAAGTATTAATTCCTAATGAGCTAATTAAAGAAAAACAGATCATAGCAGGATGTACTGAGCAAAAGATGTCTCCAAAACCACTTCCTAAGTAGATAACCCTAAGGGTAAAAAAATACTATATTTTGCCTCTGTGACCCATTAGATTACCCCAGAAATTTTACAACAATTTAAAGACCACCAATATCTTGTAGTTACAAACTGTTGGCATTCACTGAATGAATGAATAAATGAATGATAGACAAATTGACTGACTGACAGACTAAAGACAACCCACTAACAGACTGACCAATTCACTTAAATGAATCACTTAATTTTACAAAACATTTCAAATTTGTATTTCCTCACAGAATTCACAGATAGAAAATACTACCATAAAACAAACCTGGTCATTTATTTGCAATCAATGTGCAAAAGTACTAGAAAGCTTAGGTATTTACATTCTTTTCCAGGAAAAAAAAAAAAATTGAATAGTGCTGGTTCAAAGTTGTTCACTGTGCAAATATTGTCAGGCTGCCTACTAGGATAAGAGCACCAGGGTATGGAATCAGAGATGAAAAGCTTATGGTCTCTACTTTCAAGCAGGTTTTCTAGTTATTTAGAAAATCATACATAATTATATGTGTTCATGTACAAAATAACTATAAAAAAGGCAGAGAAATGTGTAACTTCCAAAATAGAGATATTTAGGAGGGCAATGGGATTTCAGAAAGGTAAAGCAATAAGAGTGAAGGTGGCATGTCATCTAGGTCTTCCTGAATATGCAGGAATTTCAACAAAAGCTCAATGAACAAGAGGAAGCAGAGTCAAGAGGTAGGCACCTGGCCAGGGCTGACATTCTGTCCATATGCCTGTTTGAATATGGAAGTTGTTAAAATAATGAGATACTTCCATACTAGGTGGTAACTGGAAATATTTTCATTTCTCCATTTTTATTTTTTCACTACATATGTAATGACACATAACTTTACATAGATACATAATTATGCTCATGTTGCTTCCTCCTTTTTTCCCCCCTTTTCCTTTTCTGTCTGATTCCTCCCTTTGGTCTTCCCATTCACATCCACATTTCCCACATATATCCATGCCTTTTCTCCTCCAGGCATCTGTGTTAACAAATCAATAGTCCTTCTCTGCCTTCATATAATTTCATACAGAGCTATACCTAAAAATGCATGGGCACACATACACACATAGACTCATTCAGAACACAGATATAACATGTGCACATATATTTACACATGGATTTTTGTGTTTTACAAAAAAAAAAGGAGGAAAATATTATGTATATATATTATACTTATTGTTTTCTCATTCAACAATATCTTTGGAAAACCCTCTAAGTCATCTGGTATAGTCCCAATTTACTTTTCTTAGTATAGATAAAATGTTACATGGCATGAATATATAATTTATTCAGTGATTCTTTTTCTTGAATTTTATTTATTTTTTTATACAGCAGTTTCTTACTAGTATGATTCTTTTTCTTGAATTTTATTTATTTTTTTATACAGCAGTTTCTTACTAGTTACCTATTTTATACACATTAGTGTATATATGTCAACCCCAATCTCCCAATTCATCCCACCATCACCACTCCCACCCAGCTGTCCCCACTTTGTGTCCATACGGTTCATCTGTACAATTTTTCTAGATTCCACATATATGCGTTAATATATGATATTTCTTTTTCTCCTTCTGACTTACTTCACACTGTATGACAGTCTCTAGGTCCATCCACATCTCTACAAATGACCCAGTTTTGTTCCATTCTATGGCTAACATTCCACTGTATATATGTACCACATCTTTATCCATTCGTCTGTCGATGGGCATTTAGGTTGCTTCCATGACCTGGCTATTGTAAATAGTTCCACAATGAACATTGGGGTGCATGTATCTTTTTGAATTATGATTTTCTCGGGGTATATGCCCAGTAGTGGGAATGTTGGGTCATATGGTAGTTCTATTTTTAGTTTTTTAAGGAACCTCCATACTGTTCTCCATAGTGGCTGTATCTATTTACATTCCCACCAAGAGTGCAAGAGGGTTCCCTTTTCTCCAAACCTGCTCAAGCATTTGTTGTTTGTAGATCTTGGGATGATGCCCATTCTAACTGGTGTGAGGTGATACCTCATTGTAGGTTTGATTTGCATTTCTCTAATAATTAGTGATGTACAGCATCTTTTCATGTGCCTCTTAGCCATCTGCATGTCTTCTTTGGAGAAATGTCTATTTAGGTCTTCTGCCCATTTTTGGATTGTGTTGCTTGTTTTTTTGATATTGAGCTGCATAAGCTGTTTATATATTTTGGAAGTTAATCCTTTGTCCCTTGATTCATTGGCAAATATTTTCTCCCATTCTGAGGGTTGTCTTTTTCTCTTCTTTATAGTTTCCTTTGCGGTGCAAAATCTTTTTAAGTTTCATTAGGTCCCATTTGTTTATTTTTGTTTTTATTTCCATTACTCTAGGAGGTGGGTCAAAAAAGATCTTGCTGTGATTTATGTCAAAGAGTGTTCTTCCTATGTTTTCCTCTAAGAGTTTTATACTGTCTAGCCTTACACTTAGATCTCTAATTCATTTTGAGTTTATTTTTGTCTATGTTGTTAGGCACTATTCTGATTTCATCTTTTACACGTAGCTGTCCAATATCCCCAGCACCACTTACTGAAGAGACTGTCTTTTCTCCACTGTATATCCTTGCCTCCTTTGTCATACAGTAGTTGACCACAGGAGCATGGGTTTATCTCTGGTCTTTCTATCCTGTTCCATTGATCTATATTTCTCTTTTTGTGCCAGTACCATATTGTCTTGATTACTGTAGCTTTGTAGTCTGGTCTGAAGTCAGAGAGTCTGATTCCTCCAGCTCCATTTTTTTCCCTCAAGATTGCTTTGGCTATTTGGGATCTTTTGTGTCTCCATACAAATGTTAAGATTTTTTGTTCTAGTTCTGTAAAAAAAATGCCACTGGTAATTTGACGGGGATTGCACTGAATCTGTAGATTGCTTTGGGTAATATAGTCATTTTCACAATATTGATTCTTCCAGTCCAAGAACATGGTATAACTCTCCATCTGTTTGTGTCATCTTTGATTTCTTTCATCAGTGTCTTCGAATTTTCTGAGTACAGGTCTTTTACCTCCTTAGATAGGTTTATTCCTAGGTATTTTATTCCTTTTGTTGCAGTGGTGAATGGTATTGTTTCCTTAATTTCTCTTTCTGAACTTTCGCTGTTAGTGTATAGGAATGCAAGAGATTTCTGTGCATTAATTTTGTATCCTGCAGCTTTACCAAATTCATTAATTAGCTCTAGTAGTTTTCCGGTGGCATCTTTAGGATTCTCAATGTATAGTATCATGTCATCTGCAAACAATGATAATTTTACTTCTTCTTTGCCAATCTGTATTCCTTTTATTTCTTTCTCTTCTCTGATTGCTCTGGTTAGGACTTCCAAAACTATGTTGAATAATAGTGGCGAGAGTGGACATCTTGGTCTTGTTCCTGATCTTAGAGAAAATGCTTTCAGTTTTTCACCATGGAGAATGATGTTTGCTGTGGGTCTGTCATATTTGGCCTTTATTATGTTGAGGTAGTTTCCCTCTATGCCCACTTTATGGGGAGTTTTTATCATAAATGGGTGTTGAATTTTGTCAAAAGGTTTTTCTGCATCTATTGAGATGATCACATGGTTTTTCTTCTTCAGTTTGTTAATATGGTGCATCACATTGATTGATTTGTGTATATTGAAGAATCCTTGCATCCCTGGGATAAAACCCACTTGATCATGGTGTATGATCCTTTTAATGTGTTGTTGGATTCTGTTTGCTAGTATTTTGTTGAGGATTCTTGCATCTATGTTCATCAGTGATATTGGTCTGTAATTTTCTTTGTGATATCTTTGTCTGGTTTTGGTATCAGGGTGATGGTGGCCTCATAGAATGAGTTTGGGAGTGTTCCTCCCTCTGCAATTTTTTGGAAGACGTTGAGAAAGATAGGCATTAACTCTTCTCTAAATGTTTTATAGAATTCACCTGTGAAGCCATCTGATCCTGGACTTTTGTTTGTTGGAAGATTTTTAATTACAGTTTCAAATTCATTACCTGCGATTGGTCTGTTTATATTTTCTAATTCTCCCTGGTTCAATCTTGGAAGGTTGTACTTTTTCAAGAATTTCTCCATTTCTTCCATGTTGTCCATTTTATTGGCATAGAGTTGCTTGTCTCTTATGATGCTTTGTATTTCTGCAGTGTCCATTGTTACTTCTCCTTTTTCATTTCTAATTTTATTGATTTGAGTGCTCTCTTTTTTTCCTGAGGATTTTGGCTAAAGGTTTATCAATTTTGTTTATCTTCTCAAAAAAACAGTTTTCTTTTTCTCTATTTCATTTATTTCTCCTCTGATCTTTATGATTTCTTTCCTTCTACTAACTTTGGGTTTTGTTTATTCTTCTTTC
>NW_006792596.1:4773699-4778059 GCF_000442215.2 Lipotes vexillifer
CCCGTATCCCCTGCATCGGCAGGCGGACTCCCAACCACTGTGCCACCAGGGAGGCCCTGTCTCTAGGTATTTTTTGATTTCCTCTTTGATTTCTTCAGTGATCTCTTGGTAATTTAGTAGTGTATTGTTTAGCCTCCATGTGTTTGTGTTTTTTACATTTTTTTTCCCTGTAATTTATTTCTCATCTCATAGTGTTGTGGCTGGAAAAGATGCTCGATATGATTTCAATTTTCTTAAATTTACCAAGTCTTGATTTGTGACCCAAGATGTGAACCATCCTGGAGAATGTTTCATGTGCACTTGAGAAGAAAGTGTAATCTGCTGTTTTTGGATGGAATGTCTTATAAATATCAATTAAATCTATCTGGTCTATTGTGTCATTTGAAGCTTGTGTTTCCTTATTAATTTTCTGCCTGGATGATCTGTCCACTGGTGTAAGTGAGGTGCTAAAGTCCCCCACTATTATTGTGTTACTGTCGATTTTCTCTTTTATAGCTGTTAGCACTTGCCTTATATATTGAGGTGCTCCTATGTTGGGTGCATATATAATTGTTATATCTTCTTCTGGGATTGATCCCTTGATTATTATGTAGTGTCCTTCCTTGTCTCTTGTAACATTCTTTATTTTAAAGTCTATTTTACCTGATATGAGTTTTGCTATCCAGCTCTTTTGATTTCCATCTGCATGGAATATCTTTTTCCATCCCCTCACTTTCAGCCTGAATGTGTCCCTAGGTCTGAAGTGGGTGTCTTATAGACAGCATATATGTGGGTCTCGTTTTTGTATCCATTCAGCAAGCCTGTGTCTTTTGGTTAGAGCATTTAATCCATTCACATTTAAGGTAATTCGATATGTATCTTCCTATTACCATTTTCTTAATTGTTTTGGGTTTGTTTTCGTAGGTCCTTTTCTTCTCGTGTTTCCCACCTAGAGGAGTTCCTTTAGCATTTGTTGTAGAGCTGGTTTGGTGGTGCTGAATTCTCTTAGCTTTTGCTTGTCTGTAAAGCTTTTGATTTCTCCTTTGAATCTGAATGAGATCCTTGCCACGTAGAGTAATCTTGGTTGTAGCTTCTTCCCTTTCATCACTTTAAATATATCGTGTCACTCCCTTCTGGCTTGTAGAGTTTCTACTGAGAAATCAGCTGTTAACCTTATGGGAGTTCCCTTGTATGTTATTTGTCATTTTTCCCTTGTTGCTTTTAATAATTTTTCTTTGTCTTTAATTTTTGTCAGTTTGATTACTATTTGTCTTGGCATGTTTCTCCATGGGTTTATCCTGCCTCGGACTCTCTGTGCTTCCTGGACTTGGGTGGCTATTTCCTTTCCCATGTTAGGGAGGTTTTCAACTATAATCTCTTCAAATATTTTATCAGGTCCTTTCTCGCTGTCTTCTCCTTCTGGGGCCCCTATAATGTGAATGTTGGTGTGTTCAATGTTGTCCCAGAGGTCTCTTAGGCCGTCTTCATTTATTTTCATTCTTTTTCTTTATTCTGTTCCATGGCAATGAATTCCACCATTCTGTCTTCCAGGTCATTTATCTGTTCTTCTGCCTCAGTTATTCTGCTATTGATTCCTTCTAGTGTATTTTTCATTTCAGTTATTGTATTGTTTATCTCCGTTTGCTTGTTCCTTTATTCTTCTAGGTGTTTATTCTTTAATTCTTCTAGGTCTTTGTTAAACATTTCTTGCATCTTCTTGATCTTTGCCTCCATTCTTCTTCTGAGGTCCTGGATCATCTTCGTTATCATTATTCTGAATTCTTTTTCTGGAAGGTTGCCTATCTCCACTTCATTTAGTTGTTTTTCTGGCGTTTTATCTTGTTCCTTCATCTGGTACATAGTATTCTGCCTTTTCATTTTGTCTATCTTTTTGTGAATGTGGTTTTCGTTGCACAGGCTGCAGGATTGTAGCACTTATTCTCGCTCTTGCTGTCTGCCTTCTGGTGGGTGAGACTATCTAAGAGGCTTGTGCAAGCTTCCTGACGGGAGGGGCGGTGGGTAGAGCTGGGTGTTGCTCTGCTGGGCAGAGCTCAGCAAAACTTTAATCCACTTTTCTGCTGATAGGTGGGGCTGAGTTCCCCCCATTGGTTGTTTGGCCTGAGGTGACCCAGCATTGGAGGCTACCCAGCAATTTGGTGGGCTAATGGTGGATTCCAGGAGGGCTCACGCCAAGTAACACTTCCCAGAACCTCTGCTGCCAGTGTCCTTGTACCCGCAGTGAGCCACAGACACCCCCCCAACCACCTCTGTAGGAGACCCTCCCAACACTAGCAGGAAAGTCTGGTTCATTCTCCTATGGGGTCACTGCTCCTTCCCCCTGGGTCCTGATGCACACACTACTTTGTGTGTGCCCTCCAAGAGTGGAGTCTCTGATTCCCCCAGGCCTTTCAAAGTCCTGCAATCAAATCCCGCTAGGCTTCAAAGTCTGATTCTCTGGGAATTCTTCCTCCTATTGCCGGACCCCCAGGTTGGGAAGCCTGACGTGGGGCTCAGAACCTTCTCTCCAGTGAGTGGACTTCTGTGGTATAAGTGTTCTCCAGTTTGTGAGTCATTCACCCAGCAGTTATGTAATTTGATTTTATTGTGATTGGGCCCCCTCCTACTGTCTCATTGTGGCTTCTTCTTTGTCTTTGGATGTGGGGTATCTTTTTTGGTGAGTTCCAGTGTCTTCCTGTCGATGACTGTTCAGCAGTTAGTTGTGATTCCAGTGCTCTCACAAGAGGGAGTGAGCACAGGTCCTTCTATTCCACCATCTTGAACCGATCTCAATGATTCTCTTAATAGAAATTTACTGTATTTCCTTTTTTTGCCACAACAGACAACACTGAAATAAAGAACCACTTATTTATGTCTTTACACATAGTGCATTTATTTATGTGGGATAGGTTCTTACGAGTATATTGCTTGTGTGTATGTATTTAATTTTAATAGATACTGCCAGATTGCTTTCCAAAAAGGCTGTAATGCTTCACATTTCCACCAGCAATGTATGAAAGTACCCTTTCCCCCATATCCTAGCCAGCAATACATGCAAAAGCTCTATTCATTTTCTGCCAGGCTGATGAGTGTGAAGTGATATATTCCTTATTTTCAATTTGCCTTTCCCTGACTGCTAGTAAACTTGAACATCTTTTCATATGCATATTGGCCAAGTGCCCTTAAAAATGAAGAAGTTCATTTTTTCTTCTTTTTTAGGGATACCCCATAGAGCTTTTTAAAGTATACCTAAGAACAAGCTTATCTAGCCAACCCATGTGAGTAAAATGGGATTTCCTCTAGATATTCAAAACTAAATCAGTCTGGAAAAGATACTCAGCTGTGTTTCATATAGAGTCATTGAGGATTTCCCTAGTTCCCACCTGAAGTATCTAAGTGTTCAATTTGGCCAAGGGTTTGTCTGGTGGGGTTGTGGACTGAGAGAAAGAGAGTAAGGCATGAAGACTGAAGTTCATCTGTAGAGTCAATTGGGTAGTCAGCACTGCCTTCAGACTTTATATATTTAGCATGTGTAATAGTACATAAGCCCATGTAGGACACATCCCATGTGGTAATAAATTAAAACCAAGACAGCACTGAGGTATTATGGCAACATGGAAGTTCATATGTATTCCCATAAGAGCCATGAGAAAAAAATTCAAGGAAAATATAAAAAAGACTCTATACTGAGTTCTAAGAGGTGTCCACATATATTCACACAATTGGTTTTCCTGGTCATGTTCTAATGTTGAAAAATTCAGGGAGGAATACACACATGACATTTAAATCATGTCATTTGATTTTTAATTGTAAAGAAATATTTGTGAGCACTCTATTGAGTTTATATTCAAAAGCGTCTTTTTTTTTTTTTTGTCTTTTTGTCTTTTTACTCAGGAGTAGGGGTGGAGTAAATATGAAAGGCTGGGATTATTTCCTTCCAAGAATGTAGTCGAAGAAATTTTAAACTTGAATTGTTTCTCTAAAAGGACTGAAAAAGAAAGGAAGACTTCATCAGGTAGGTCATAAAAGTGTTAAACATTGAGAAATCAGAGCCATAATGATGCTCCAAATTAGCTTCCCTGAGGAGGGGATTCTGGCCACAGCCCTTGTTAAGTGCTGTAATGTGTAGTGAGTAAAATAAATTATTCATGTAATACTTGAACATACTCTGGGAATTTCTGACAGACTCCAGGAGAAAAATATGATTTGTCTTTCAGGTGATAAGAAGAATCTGGATCCTGATTTCAAGCAAATAATGCAATTCAAGAGCAGTGCATTGATTTCATAATCTTTAGAATCCACACCCCTCCCCAGTAAAAGCAGAGAAAATATAATTTAATCAATTGGGTAAGAACCTGTGCTGATTATCTGAGCACTCTTCCGA
>NW_006792596.1:4778069-4783307 GCF_000442215.2 Lipotes vexillifer
TCTTCCGATATTCTCAGAGACGGGACTGCCATTCCTAATGCAGGATTTGTATTCAGCCTGCCTTTCTAAGTACACAACTGCTGTTATTTGTGTATGTGAATTATTTCTTCTATAACAAGGCTGGAATTACATTTGGGAATTTAATTCAAATTAAGTATTAATAATAGGAGCAACTTTTTTAATGTCATAAAAAGTGCCATTGGTACTTAAAACATAAATTGTCACAAAGCATCCTCCCTCTCCCTGCATACCTTCATGTTCTAATCCCATCACTAAATTTTCTATCAATTTATTTTCTAAGTTATTACCAATGGAATGAAGGGAATCCAAGTGAGAGTCAATACTTATTTATTTGAAATTGCTTTAAAATTCTGTTGTTGTTGTTGTTTTTAAAGAACATTCAGCTAATATTTACTCCCTTTTCTTTGGGAACCTGGTGGCACAAATGGCCTAAGGATGCTTTCAAAAAGAGCAGGGATTTATTCAAGCTGTATTACTTGTACTTAAGTGCTATTTATTAAAAGTTGGCTAGTAAGGAATTAAGAAAATGGACCCAGGATGATAATAACTTCAAATAGTACTCAGCAAGGTAATGTTCTTTAAACTCTCAGGACTCATGCTTCGGTAAATGGAAGAGTATTGGGAATGTCTCCCTTTGAGAGGACAAAGAGTTAATGAACACAGATTAAGGATCCGCCCCCACCCCCAGACAATGGGAAGGTCCCAGTCACTGCTCTTCATACCCACTGACCCTGCCTCCTCCTCTTCCCTCTAGGTGACTATTACATAGACCAACCTCTAGGCTGCTAAGGGCAGAGCCATCCTTTATGTCATGCTGCACAGCTCACTGAAGACAAAGTTCTGGAACAAAGCACACCTTGCGATCTGCCCACAGAATGACACTCCTCAGAGCAAGAGGTAGCAGCAGATCAGTAGCTGGATGAACCAGCTGGCTGAAGGCTGACCAAGTCCTACCTTGAACATTCCTAGTTGTCTCATGCTGAAAAGTGGACTTTTGCACTCCTCCCACCCCCAGTAAGGTCTCAAAATGCAAGAGAGCCACCCCTAGAGGCAGGGTGAGGGGAGGGGCAGAGAAGGGGCCCAAGATGTCTGGATTCGATTGCACTGAGCACTGAGCACTGCCCCCCCGCTCCATTCCCACACACTCGTCCCTGGATCTGTGTTTGTTTCGCTTGGTCTTACCCACCCCTGTGATGGGAAGACAACCCTTTTTCCATTCTGATTTTGCCTCTGAAGACTCCTGTCTTTTGGCAGAGATTTAGAAAATCTAATAAAAATATAAATATCACTAAAAAGAATAATTCAATATTTGTGAAAACTCTGTCCTTTCCAGTAAGGTATAAACTCTTTAAGGGCAGGAACAATGTCCATTTCTCTTCATGCTGTAAACCCAGTGGCTAAAACACAGCACGTGACACAAAGTAACCGCTCAACAAATAGAATAACCAGTGGTTTTCAAATTTGCCTGGGTAAATTTGAAAACCACCTGGAGGTCTTGTTAAACCACAGGTTGCTAAGCCTCATCCTCAGTTTCTGATGCAATAGATCTGGGGTGGGATCTGAGAATTTGCATTTCTAATAAGTTCCCAGGTGGTAATGCTGCTGGTGGTCCAGAGACCACATTTTCAGAAACACTGCATTAAACCATATGAAATTATCATTTTTGTTGGTCCAAAAATGGCCGAATATTAACAATTTCACATGATTTAGTTTAGCATGTTTATGAGGTAACAGATATGAATAGATAAATAAATATAATGTAGGCATTTATATTCTTTCCTGAAGCCGGTATAAATGCATACGGCAGGCTAGAGAGCATGGGCTCTGGATGCATTTAAATTCTCACTCTGACACTAGGTGTAATGCCCCAGATAACTCACTTATCTTCTTGGAACCTCAGTTTTCTTGTCTCTAAAATGGGGGTGATGGACTTGCAGTGAGGATTGAATGAGATAACATATGAAAAATACCTGCACTGTATCTGGCCTGCGGCAGATATTCAATAAAGAGTAACCATCATCATTATTAATTTCACCATTATTATCATCTTAACATTGGGCCACACTCTAGAAATCAGAATAACTCATGTTCTTCTACGCATTTTCTCTCTGTAAGAAGTAAACCAGAATTGGGAAAGGCTGCTTGAGGGTTATTTCAGAAGAGCAATGGTTCTTCATGCTGAGGAAAATATTCTTGTTATGGCATGCAATGCCTGCTCTAGGTTCAACAGTGGGCTTGGAGAATCCCACATCCCAATCATAGAGCAGCAAAATTCAACTAAATTCTACCAAAATTTATTGAAATGAAAGGATCAGAAGACTTACTATCAGAGTCTAACCCAGATTCAAACTCCTCAATATCTGGAACATTTGGGAAAAGTTATTTAACTTTTCTCAGCCTGTTTCCTCATCTGTGAAAGGAGATTAAGAGCACCTACTTTTTAGGCTTATTATAGGAATTAAATAAATATTGTGTATGCAAATGCATACAAAATGCAAACCATTGAACAAGTATACTTGTGCAACATGCAATAAGACAGTCCCAGTTTCAACCACACTATCCCACTGTCCCTATACGTCCACCTGTACATGTCATACCTGTGTGTTGATTTAAAGTTTCTAAAATGTGGTCATTGTAGCTGTACAACCTCTAGTTATCTCAGGACCTCAGCCATCCTTCAATGTTACCAGTGAGCCCAAATACCTCCACTACCACCCAGCCCCACTGCACAGGCCCGTATGAGATTTTGGTAATTTAACAAAGCCACTAGTTACACAAAGAGTGAAAGAGATACACTGAAAATAGGATGATTATGAGTAAAAGGAAATGGATGTAGGTCCTGCAAAGGTGGGAGGGTGATGGGAAAAGATCCTACACCCCTGTGAAGAATAGATCACATGATAGAACCAAGTAAAAGTAGTAAGTAAAGCCAGGTTGCTGCCTAGGCTGAGGAAGACGAAAAAAGACAAGGCATTGGAGCTCTCCACAGGGAAGGAATGAGTCAGAGAAATATAAGTAAGAAGGAAAACAAGGTAAGTTGTATGAGAGGCTTTCTTCTTTCCTATCTTGGGTGCAGCTAACTGAGACTCATCTCTGCTCTTAAAGGCTAGGGAAATCATGTAGACCTGACCATATTAAAAATAGCGCATTCAAGACTTTCCAGTAAAGATTTGAAATCTCCTTGGCATCTCAGGGTGACCCCGCTACTGGAGCTCTCAAATAAATGAGAGGAAATGGATAATAACCTGGGTTTGGGGGCTCATTCTCTTCTAGATCTCATAGCTGTCATTCTGCAAATGCTGTTTAGAGTAGCTATTTCTCATTCAATTGATGTTGAGGACATTGGCATTTCCATTATAATAATTTAAGAAAAGAGGAACAAACGGTGATTGATGAGAGGCGATTAGCAGAGGGAACAAAGGCGTCTCCTCTCCAACCTTCCCTCACCTGCCCAACCAGCACCCTCACAGAAAGCCTCAACCACTTATCATGCTGCCTAGGAAAGACCACATGGACAGCTGCCTTTTTAGCCAACCAGTGTGAAATGAAACAAGAAAAGAAGTAAAGCACAAGAGACAAGCATTTGCAACGCTTAGTCTCAGACTTTTGTAGGGTAGTATTTTGCTTCATGGAAACTTGAATACAAAATTTTACAAACTTTAGTGGAAAAACTATCTTCACCCCACCCCTCCATACGCAGTCCATAAAAGGGTTGTTAAACTCTGCATAGACCACTTCATAAAAATAGGCTCTTTTATCTGCTGCCAGAGAGCAACAAAAGAACTCTTGTGTGTCTGTGGAGATTCTAGGATGATGTTAGGATGGATAAAAGAAAGACAAATACTTGCTAAAATACTGTCTGTTACTCCCAGAATCACTATAGCAATACCCAAGCCAAGCAGCTGAGAAAAGCCTTAACACACTATGCAATTCAAATGCAACCCATCACTGCTGCTATAATTACAGGCGCCTGCCTTCCTCCTCTCAGATCTGTGGATAAAAGCCTAGGGCTGAATTTGTTTCTCAGCTGCACAGAAGCCGAAGCTAGTAGTCAATAAACACAGAGGACTCTGCGTTTGACAGACAGGCTCTTGTAGGATAGACAGCTAACCTATTGTTCAACAGTTCGTCCACACTCAGATTATCAGGAAGACAGAAAGGGAAGGGACGTTTTTGGATGCTCCCTAAATGCAAGGACTTTCATTTAAGCCCCACAACAACCATAGAAGTGAGGTGTTATTATCCTTATTTTTTAAATAAGAAAAAATGAGGCTCAAAGGTTGAGTCATTTGCCTCAGGTCACAGAGCTTTGTAAGCTCTGTGGAATTGGCCCTGGAATCCCGATCTTTCTGACCACGTTGTCCATGTCTTTTCCAGCTCAGTCTGGAATTGGGCTCCTGGCAATAGTAGGTTATTAGCAATGGACTGTGGTGCTCATAACTTGTAAACTCTCAAAGGCTGATGCGTGGCTATTTTCAAATAAGAATTCTGCACCTCCATCCTTTTAGGGGGAGGTAGAGTGATCAAGATTTAAGATTCCACTGTGGCTATATCCATGTGCTGGCGGATCAGAAAATACTGAATGAAAGGGCAACCTAAAAGATTAAAAAGAGTACATCAGGGTTACTAGAGAAGGAATACTTAGGAAGGCACAGAGAGGCAAGACTTCGAATCTCTAGAATCTCTGTCTTCTTAAAATGGGACAGCAAACATTTGTGCTGAGGTTACATAGACTCTATTAGAGGATGGAGGAGAGAGTACCCACCAGCCACGTGGAAATTTACCTTCGTACACAGAAGTTATTCTCAGATTTTTGCTGTACTAACATTGAACCCACTTCCTTCTCTCTGAGCAGGCCAATAGGGATCTCCTTCCAGTGATGTAGGCTCCTCTCAAATATAGATAACAGGAGAATCACCTCCAATTTCTCACTCTGTAGATCAGAGCATTAGTCTATCTCAAAGGCTCCAGCCACACGTTTTTATACCATTTTACTAGGAATTTATGAAGACTTAACATATCCAGTTTTTAAAAATATGATCTTAAATACATAGAAAAAAATAAATCTACTGTTGAAAAGTATGCCCTTTAAAGAAAAAATTGGGTAAACCTAGCAACAAACCCTGAGGAATTACCCATTTCAAAATGTTGTTATGTGGAAGTGGCTTTGAAGTTCAATTTAATTTCCTGGAAGCCCCAAACACCTCTATTTCCCTA
>NW_006792596.1:4783361-4831340 GCF_000442215.2 Lipotes vexillifer
CTACAGAAAATAATTAAGCATCAGGGATGATAATGTGATTAGCAAGTAAAACACCTGGAATTTGCTTAGCAAATCAGAAAGCAAAGAGAGGACTGCTGTGAAACTGCAGCAGTTCCTCCCCTGCCCAACCTCATCACCAGCGCTGAAGAACCATCCTCATCTTCAGAAGTAAGCAGGGGGGTCAGGCCTGCCACTGTAGAGAAATACCCCACTATTTGTCACCTGCCTAAAGGCCTATTGGGTCCTGGTTGATCGTCTGGCCCCTCATGTTCCTGAAGGGCACCCCCACTGGCCTGAAAAAAAGCACATAGAACTTCTGGGATGTGGGGGGCAGGGGGTGTCCAACCATCCTTCTGAGAATAACATAATATGTAGATGCATCTGATCTACATGAGCCTGAACCAATTACAGAAATCAATACTTTGTGTTGCAAACCTAATTAAATGATTGACCAATTGACTGATTATATTAACATTTAGGTTCTTATATGCCAGGCCCTTCACTAAGCACTATATGTGTTATCTCTTAATCCCAAGAATAACTATATAAGGTGAATAATATTATCATTCCCATTTTATAAGTAAGGAAACTAAAACTTAGGAAGATTCAGCAGTATGTTCCAATCATATAGCTCAAAAGCAGCAGAGCCAGGTTCAAATTCAGATACGTGTGAATCCAAAAGCCAAGCTCATGACCTTATAATAGAAGAACTGGTTAATAAATAACAAACATCTATACAGTGGAAAGTTAGACACTTAAAAAACCGTTACACAAAAATACTAGAAAACAGAAAAATGTTCACAATAAAGTGTTAAGTGAAAATAAATTAACAAAACATGTATAGTAAGAGTCAAGGATAAATCTCAAAATGACATTTATGGTGAAATAATGTGTGATTTTTAAATAATTTTTTATATATTTTCCATTTTCTACAATAACTATATTACTTTTTTTTAATTTTATTTATTTCTGGCTGCGTTTGGTCTTCATTGCAGCACGCTGGCTTTCTCTAGTTGCAGGGAGTGGGGGCAACTCTTCACTGCGGTGCGCAGGCTTCTCATTCCAGTGGCTTCTCTTGTTGCCGAGCACGGGCTCTACGTGTGTGGGCTTCAGTAGCTGTGGCTCGCGGGCTCTAGAGCACAGACTCAGTAGTTGTAGCACACTGGTTTTGTTGCTCCGCGGCATGTGGGATCTTCCCGTACCAGGGATCAAACCCATGTCCCCTGAACTGTCAGGCAGCTTCTTAACCACTGCACCACTAGGGAAATCCCTACTATATTAATTTTATAATCAATCAAAATATTTTGTTTTAATTTTAAAAGGCTAGCAAATACAAACAAAATGATAACAGTGGTTTTAGTTGAATGGCACAATTATAAGAGGTTTTATTTTCACTTTTACACTTTTCCATATTTTCCCAAATGTAACAGTATTACAATGCGTTACTTCATAACCACACACACACACAAAGTTAAGAACTCTAAAGAGCTGAGCTCCTTTCTAAAATGCTTAATTGGATGCCTGTGGCAGAGACTACCAGTGGTCCTTCAATATTCATTCTCTATGTCTTCTACAGAAATAGACCCTGAGATTTTCAACTGGGCACATTTCGTGTAATAGGGCTTCAATTCCCAGCCTCGTGTTTGCCCAGGTGTAGCCATGTGCCTAAGTTCCTGTCAATAGGATATGAGGTAAAATGCTGTGTGCAACATCCAGGAGGTGTCCATCCTGCTGTTGGGAAGGTGCATGAGATCCCTAGACCTCCACTTTAGACCATGAGAAAGTCCACACCAGATGCCAGATATAGATGCCAGAAGAGAGAGCTGGAAGCGGCATGGACCCCAGAAGGCTACAGATCCACCACACCACCCCTGACTTGTATGTAAGAGAGAAATCTATTTTGTTTTCCTGGAAGGTGGGGTGATGTTTTTATGATATGTTACTGAATCTACATCCTAACTAAAACAGTACTTAAATACTTAAAATAATTTAGACTAGTTCTCTCTCTCTTTCTCTCGTGCTCCCTCTCTCTCTCTCTCTCTCTCTCTCTCTCTCTCTCTATATATATATATATATATATATATAC
Organism: Lipotes vexillifer; assembly: GCF_000442215.2. Lineage (NCBI taxonomy): Eukaryota > Metazoa > Chordata > Mammalia > Artiodactyla > Lipotidae > Lipotes > Lipotes vexillifer. Next base: position 4,785,448 of record NW_006792596.1, read on the forward strand.
ACACACACACACACACATTTATGTACACACACGTGTGTGCAAGTGTTCATGAATATTTGTATATAAATATATGTGTGTGTGTATGTGAAATATATTAATGGCATCACTATGATTTGGGACAACAGGACCAGTCCAGCTGAAGACTTCTGGAATTAGAGCAGTGGAGAAAAGGAACACAAACAGCACAGCCATTCTAATATCTAATCTAATATCAAGAATGGGGGCTGGGCTTCCCTGGTGGCGCAGTGGTTGAGAGTCCGCCTGCCGATGCAGGGGACACGAGTTCGTGCCCCGGTCCGGGAAGATCCCACATGCCGTGGAGCGGCTGGGCCTGTGAGCCATGGCCGCTGAGCCTGCACATCCGGAGCCTGTGCTCCGCAATGGGAGAGGCCACAACAGTGAGAGGCCCATGTACCACAAAAAAAAAAAAAAGAATGGAATGTCTGAGTAAAGGCCTCAGTAGATCACAAGTCTCAGAGAAAGATGCAAACAGCAGGCTTTAGAAATCTTTCCATGCAGATGCAGCTAGATGCCTCTCTTCATGTTAGAATAATTATTTACTTGTTACTACTGTGTGCACTTGTCACACTGTTTTGCAATTTTCTTTTATGTGGTTACCTATACCTGTAGATTATGAGATCCTTGATGCAGAGACCAGTTCTTTTTACTTTCAACTTCTTAGTGTCCTAGAGGCCAATACAGTGTCTGGCATAAGGTAAGCAGTTAAACATTTGTTAAATGAATGAACAAATAACACACTGGATTATTGGTTGCTTGTACAAACAGACTTAAATACTAAGGTATATATTACAAAGAAGCAACATATTAGAAGGTATATATTAAAGCACAAACTCTAGATATTAGAGAAAAATCATCTCCAAGTATATATACATTTTGATAAGTTAATCAAACTAAAAGTGAATTTCAATATGGTGGACTCTTCAATTCTATCAAGGTATTGAAATAAAATATTGAAACAGAGCCTACAGTACGGAACTGAAAAATATACATCTTACTGCCTATCAGAAAAAAAACAATATCATTAGGAACCTCTATATAATGTATTTTATAATAACCATATTTGGGGGAAATTTTCATATTTACTGAAATTTTAGTTATGTCTTGCTTTACAATTATTGTATTATGTCAATAATCAAAGAACTGGATCAGATACCAATGCTGAATAAATATTTGTTGAATTAAATGGAAATTTAAATCAAAAATAGAAGCAAAATTGAAAGAGTTGATAGGAGGCTTTTGGCATCCTCCCTACAACCACAATATAAAGCATTACTTTATTTTCTGGTAAACAAATTTAGTTTTATCTCCCTTTCTTGAAGAATAGCAACAAAATAGAGAGGGAGAGAGATTACTTATACTAAATATGGCTTTTGCTTATTAATACGTAGTGATCTTTTTATATTCGTTTAGTTCCCTTATAACATACACAGTACAGGAGAAAAATAAACAAATTTGAGCATTAAAATTCTCTCCACAGTTCACTTAGAAAATATGCTACTTTGAAATCTTAGCTAAGAGTCTATCCTTGTTTATATTAAAAATGCTGATGTAGTCTGGCCACCTGCTAGGCAATAAAAGATGTATAAAATTCAAAGAACTTTGAGCAATTCACTTCCATTACCACTGCCTTGTGGCTGTCAAGTTTAGTAAAGTCAGAGACTCCAACCTAAAGCCAATAAATGAGTATCCTTGAATAAATGTAAATGTATTAATAATATTATCTCCTGTGTACATTCTTTCATTTCCAATGCATATATATAAATTTATCCTAAACAAATGGGAAAGTTAAAGGCATAATAATTCTAACATAAATGGATGAATATACAGGATTAAAACCTACTGTGAGTCTATCTCTGTTTTGTAAATAATTTCATTTATATCATTTTTTTTTAGATTCCACACGTAAGTAATAGCATATGATATTTACTTACAAAACAGAAATAGACACAGATATAGGAAACAAACTTATGGTTGCCAAAGAGGAATCAGGGGAGGAATAAATTTTAAGTTTAGGTTTAACAAATACACACTAATATATATAAAATAGATAAACAACAAGGACCTACTGTATAGCACAGGGAACAATATTCAATATAATAACCTATAATAGAAAATAATCTGAAAAAGAAAGATACATATACAAATGTATAACTGAATCACTTTGCTGTATACCTGAAACTAACACAACATTGTAAATCAATTATACTTAAATTTAAAAATTCAGATAACAATTAAAAAAAAACTTACTGTGAAATTCATGCCATAAAAAAGGATTTTTCATAATATGTCTTCCAGAGAACTGTACACCACCAGATACAATTTTTTGAAAGTACATATTTCCATGCTGTCAATCATTAAATCCCCTTTGAACTATTTTAATTAAAATAACTAACAATATTTAAACACATATTAGTAAACATAGTTGAGTCCCAATAAGAAAAATTCTGAGGAATAGTAAAGTTAACTCAATGAGCTTCTCCAATATTTATCTTAAAATTATTATTAGCATGTAATTATGATGATTTCAATACTTTAGAATCTCTAACCAATCTATAATTGTGCCACTGTTAATGGTACCATCAATAAGGTGTCTCCTATACATAATTTCGTATAAAGTCTCCCAGATGGCAAGTTAAATTATAGGGATATACTTAATTAACTGGTATTTTACCTAATTGGCAATAAATATGGGAAACTCTCAGTTACCAATAATTTGGACAGATAAAGATATTACCAGTTTTAGTACTAAAGCAGCATATATAATTATTGACAATGTCCACCTGAAACAAATATATGAGCATTCTGGTTTCATTCCAAAAGTAGTATCCAGATTTCAACTCTTGGCACCATGACCTAGCAATGACTCAGATAGTATAGTCACAGCAATGGGCTGGGGGAGGGGTGGACACGGTTTAGTCCAAGGGGTTTCTAATGAACACCTAGGCTGGACTCTATTTTCAGCCCAGATTCTGGGCCATTTACATGTATTCATGGCAACTGAGTTGGGGTCTTCTTAACTAGAGCAGATGTCTGCTGGAATTTTTTTTTTTTTTTTGGATAGATTTTGGGAAAACAACATTTTAAGATGATCTGTTAGGGGCGGCTCTAGTAGGAGGTTGAGAGAGAAAGGTCCCACAACTATTCATCATCTTCGACATTATTTGTAAAACAACACCTGCTTAAGATTCCCTTGGGCGGTGGGGTTGGTTATATGAGTGTAAATATTCTAAATGCTTAGGTTGTAAAGGATCAGTCAGCCCATCAGTGGTATGCTGAGGGCCCAACACTGTGTGTGTTCTGAGAGGGATGATAAAATATCCAAGCCACAACCCTTATCTACAAAATTTACTCATTGTTTTACACAGCCTAGTCATGATTATCAATTGCCAGTCCAGAAAGCTGATGCACCCACCCAGAGGAATTATAATTTTAAGGTCAAAAACTCCTTAGGATTAACTAGCTCAGTGATTGATTTTTCAACCTGCCTGGGAGTTTTGTTTTGTTTCTTTTAAGTGCATTTCTTAAGAGTTTTCTAAAAAAGTGAAGGCACTACAACTATGCAGTTGTGGAACTATGCAGTTGTGAAAAATGAAACATTTTAAACCACAGAATCTCCAGGTTTGGGAATCAGGAATTTAAATTATTTAAAGCTCTTTCCATTCTGATGTGAAACAAGGTTTGGGAACCATTGATCTGATCAAACTTGCTTGAATTTATTCTACAGAATCCCTATCTAAAACAGACGTTTTGGAGGAGACAAAACAATCTAGATTTTTAGAAGGATAGTTGATGTATGGAACAGTAAAAGGAAGAGAAATGCATCTTAGAGAACAAGCTAATGATGAGTCATTGAAACATCACCCCCAATCCCCAGGAAGGCTTTTTGAGGGATCAACCCAGAATCCTCAGGGAAAGATGACAGAATGGAATACTGCCCTGTCCTTCACCCACTGGAAGCAGGATCTCAACTGCAACTTCACATACTCCAACATCAGTTCTGCTATGATGCAGAACTGCTTCCAGAAACCCCAAACCAGACTTAAGACAGGGGAGTATTTTTCAACCTGCATTTAGGCCATTCATCCTTTGGATTATCATAAAAATTTGAGACTGCCTCTCCTTCATCCAACTCCTGAAAGTTAGAAATCAGTGCTCCAAAGCCTCATTACCCTCAACATCCAGGAAATTTTCCTAATAAACTTCATATTCCGAAGTTCTTAAAACTTTAAAAAAATTTTCCAAATATAAAAATGTATTATAAGTTGAACACACTTTTCAAATGGTCTCCTGGATGCTCTAATGTGGCACCACTGGTGTGGAGTTGAGGGGGCTCCTTATCTCTCTCTACTCACCTCTATGCTACTTCCCCAACACTGGGTTAGAGCTTATAAAAAAAGAGCCAAAAGTAACTCAGAGGGGCCTTAAGCAAGAATGATGAGGTGAGTACTGTATGGGTGACACCAGAGTCTGTCGAGCCTTAAAGAGTAAGTCCCAGAAAGACTGCCTAGGACAGCTCCTTGAAGAAGATGCCAACATCACCAGAGAAAAGTCCCCCTTTACTATCCCAAACAACTGTAGTAAATCTGAGTGTGAAACTTTCCCGAATCAATACAGTCACCTGCATACCTACAAAATTTGAATAATAGCTAAAAGTTCATAACAGGCAGATGGATGAAGAATTAAGTATATATAAAACCAGGCACAGCTTTTCAGAAAATGTTTTTAAACATAAATTAGAAAGACTATGCCGTTGTGAAAAAGCGAAAAATCTTAAACCACCAGACTTAGCATGATTTCTTTGATTATTTTGGCTTTTAGTTGTGATATGTTTCTTACTTATATTGTGGATATTTGATAATGCCAATTACATTCCTGATATACAGAGAAGGAAACTATGGACTTGCTCTTCTGTCAAACTACCAACTCAGAAGAAAGTTTGTTCTATTAGTCAATAATCCTTTTCAACATGTTCATAATCGCTTCAGGTGCAACCCAAGGAAGTCTATTCAAGAACAGTTTAGAAAAGACTATTGAAAATGTTTATGTACATTTTAAGAAGTTGAATGAAATATACACAAGTGATAACAAATTTGACCTTGCTCTACACATACACAGTAAATGAACAACTACACCTTCAATCCCTAAAGTCCTTTTCTACCAATAAGCCCAGAGTTCTATGCATATTCCTATTAATTCCAACATTATCCTTGGAAGTTAGATAACAAGTAATACCCATTATACAGAAATAGACATCAAGACCTAATGAGATTTAATTATTTTTCCTAATTTACAGCCACTAGATGACAAAGTCAAGAGTAAAATTCCTAGCTCATACAGGTCTGGGGTCCTGAGTTCATGCAGAATTAGAAAATATCACTACAATGAATTCATTCTACTAAAATTGTTTTTAATTTTAATTTTAAATTCTGATTTGAAATAATTTTATTATATATTATATAAAATGATATAATTATATATATATGTGTGTGTGTGTGTATATATATATATATATATATATAGTTTCAGGTAATGGAACTCTCTTGGAATTAGACAAAAAACATTGAGAATGCCTTACAGGCAATATACTATATCCCTCAAGGAAGCTAAGGGTACTTTTAAATAGTCTTCCAATGCATTCTCCTTTAGATAAACTGAAAACTTTTCCTTGCTTAATCATTTGATCTGGCCATGTGTTAAAAAGATATTCCTTTATTTCATTTAAGAATTTCACTTAAGAAGTATCCGTGATTCCATATTACTTAGTGGTTAAAAAGAAATGAACCATGAAGTCATGGAGGAACACAGAGAAACCTTAAATACCTATTACCAAGCTAAAGAAGCCGACTTATAAAGTCTATACACTGTATGATTCCATCTATATAACATTCTGGAAAAGGCAAAACTGTGGAGAGAGTGGAAGGATCTGTGGTTGTGGGGTGGTGTGGGGGGGCGATAAGGAGGGGGAGGTAGAGCACAAAGGATTTTTAGGACAGTGAAACTCCGTATGATACTCCATATGGTAGATACATGCTATCATCCATTAGCAAAACCCACGGAATGCACACCCAGAGTGGATCCCAGTGTAAACTATGGACTTTGAGTGATACTGATGTGTCAATGTAGGTTTACCAATTGTAACAAATATACCACTTGATAGTCGGGGAGGCTGCTGTCTGTTTAGGTGAAGGGGTATATGGGAAGTCTCTATACCTTCTGCTCAAATTTTGCTGTGAATCTAAAACTTCTCTAAAAAACAAAAAAGTGTTTTTAAAAATCTGAAAAAAAGAAGTAGCCGTGATTCCAGACCAAGAACTTTTAAAAGGTTTCAATGATCAAGGACAAGGGTGGGTCCTTTGCTTCCATTTCAATAACACAGAGAAAAGAGATCCACTTATTCATCATTAAATGTAAGCAGCAGACTGAGAAACCGCTTGACTGCTTGTTGCAGCCCAAGTCAAGCCCATCCTTTCACTTTCCATTGCTTTCTAGGGGGTGACAAACAGGAGAGAAAACCCTATAACCTAAATATTAAAGCTCTGAAAAAGCAAGGCCTTAACTATCCTCTGATAGGGCCAGTCCATTCCCTATCCCAAAGCTCACCTTCTTAACTTCTGCCTAAATTCCTTTTCTTGTTCTGAGTCTTCTGCCGATGATATATTTCCCTGTCTTCTTCCCTATCACACATTTTTTTTCTTTCTTACAGGTCCTAGCCGGAGTCTAATCTCGCCTATAAAAATGCAAACCCACAATAATCTCCTTTAAATAACATTGTATATATTTTCTGCACCACTGAATTTGTACTTTAATATGTCCTTTCTCTTTAATTGGATTACAAACTCCTTGAGGTCAGAATCTGGGTCTTAGAACTGTATTTGCCTGGCACAAAATATGTATTCAATTACTACTTGCTGAATAAATGGATGTGGTCAAAGTTCTGGACACAGGGAGAAGAATACTCTGGCAGGCATGGGAGAGGGGGATGGAAGGAGCTACAGACAAAGGAGACAAAGAAAAGGGATAACCTATGGAATAATGTTCTATGACAGAAAAGGTAGAAGAAGCAAAGGAGGCAAATGTCTAGGGGAAGCTACCAGAACCACTGACTCTTCCTAAAATTGATGCAAAGCACAAAGAATCAGAGGCTACCCTGGAAAAATAGCATAATTCACTGGAAAACATCACTCGACCAGCAGTCAGGATATTCATGTTTTGGTCTAAAATCTGACACTAACTAGCTGTGACCAGAAAAAGAGATTTAACTGCTCTTGGCAACTCATATCTAAACCTAGGATACTAGACTTGATCTCTAAAGGTCCCTTTGGCTCACATATTACATGATTCGATAGTTTTCCTTCATCTTGAAAAGAGTTTTCATTTCATTTCTTCTGGGCAAGGAGGGGCGTGAATGCACTAAAAGGTATAATAAACAATACAATATGGAGGCTTTCGTTGGTAGAAAGATGAGCAGGATTAAAAAGACAACATAAAATAAACTAAATGCCTATGATGATACTGAAGCAGAACACTTCTTTGATATTTGCGTTGCTTATCTGATCATTTTAGCTGAGCAATATTCCCATTGTGATAGGTCAAGGACTCAGAGTGAGGCAGAGCTGGAGATAGAAGTGGGAATTAGAGACAACACCTTTCAAACACTTGCTTTCCTTCAATGATGGAAAAGTACCTTGTTGATTTAAAAGGGTGTGAAAAGCATTTAAAGATCCTTTTGATTGGGAGGAGATATGTCAATGTAAGAATATCATTGACATCTGATTTCAAGTCATCACATATGCTCAAAGACTTGGACTAATAAAAGCAAAAAGATCAATTTACAACGCATTGAAATGTCTGGCAGTAAAGCTAGAAAAGACTGTGTATCAAACAGCATTTGGCTTCCCTCTTTTTTCAACCTCCCCTTCACATCAGTGCTAATCACTCAGCACTCCCTTAGTACCTGGAATTCTCTTTTATATCTGAGCATCTCTATCACAGACAGAATCGATTGATCTAATAAACTTATCCTAACTTTACAGTCTAGGGACTATGTGCTCTCCCTTTCAGAATATACTTGTCTTCAAACAAGGCCCCGGAAGAGGGCAAATGCTAAATCAAAAAGAAAGACTGATAGAATTACATGTATCCGTGGGAAAAACATCTGAAAGCCACAACGTCCCCAGACCCTTTCAGATCTTTACACACAGCTCTGCTGTACAGTGACCTGTCTCTATTAAAAGAATGTTTCGTTTTTAATTAAGGAAACGAAGGATTCAAGTCAATCAATAGGAAAATGCTATATTTGAATGCTGTGGTAAATGAAGAAGAGCCTCAAAGTCCAAATACAAAAATAAAATGGAAAATAAAAAATTTTGCAGAAAGATCTTAAGGGTCTTCTTTAACCTCCCAGTTTTCCCATATTAGTTTTATCTGATAAGCTAATTGTCACTTTGAAAACACAACAGTATAAAACATTTGGCCCTAATGGTGTGAGGCAAGAGACAAATAAGCCTAATTGTTCAGGGATCAATGACGAGTGGGGACAGTGGGGTGGGCAGGAGGGTGAAAACTGGTGACTCTGAGGCTCCCTCCTAACCAGCTGAGTGCTTTCGGTTTGGTCAACTTGGAATTTTTTTAAACAATTTTTTAAATTATGTACAATCAAAATTGGGGAGGTTTTTTTTGGTTTTATTTTGTTTTTTGGTTTTTTTTTGCAGTATGCGGGCCTCTCACTGTTGTGGCCTCTCCCGTTGCGGAGCACAGGGTCCGGACACACAGGCTCAGCGGCCATGGCTCACGGGCCCAGCTGCTCCATGGCATGTGGGATCTTCCCAGACCAGGGCACGAACCCACGTCCCCTGCATCGGCAGGCGGACTCTCAACCACTGCGCCACCAGGGAAGCCCGGGGAGATTTTTATATAAAAACTTGGGTTTGGGGGTTTTTTTTAGAATAATCAAAGGAACAGACAACTTTGAGAGGATAATTTCACAAGGCAAGAAGCAGTTGGAAGGAACAATCCCATAAGAGACTGAAGCTTGACTTTCACCATGTGAAAATGAGAACATTAAATGTGTTCTCCATGTGAAGCAAAGAATTGCCCTTTTTCCAGGGGCAGAAGGAACCTGAATGCACTAGAGTATGGTAACCTGAATGGATAAGTTTCATTAAGGAAAAACAAGGGCGGGATTAAAAAGACAGCATAAATCCTAAGTCAGATACCTATGACTCTATTGAAACTGTAGAAGAACATTTTTTGAAATTATTTTTACAGTTTCTCTAGTGCAGATAAGCACTGCTTATAAGAAAAAATTGCCAAAAACAAAACTTTTAAAGAAAAGTCAAATTTGTTCTTTTCAGTTACTGAAAAGAAAGGATTTGTCATCAACACTTACCCTCAATACCCTGGATCCTCTCAAAGAATTTTACATGTCTTTTGTTTTTGAAATAAGAAAGGTAGGGCTTCCCTGGTGGCGCAGTGCTTGAGAGTCCGCCTGCCGATGCAGGAGACGCGGGTTCGTGCCCCGTTTCGGGAAGATCCCACATGCCGCGGAGCGGCTGGGCCCGTGAGCCATGGCCACTGAGCCTGCGCGTCCGGAGCCTGTGCTCCGCAAATGGGAGAGGCCACAACAGTGAGAGGCCCGGATAACGCAAGGAAAAAAAAAAAAACAAAAAAGAAAGGTATATAATTCCATTTATGAAGTGAGCCTCTTAAAAAATTTCCTGATTGAAACTTGGTCCTCAACCTAAGTTCACAGTATATGGTGAAGGTCTAAAGAAAGCTTATTTAACCTACATTGGTAATGCATTAATGAGTCTTTTAAAGTGATAATTTTAATTCCCCAATCTTCAACCATAAAGACTATATAGTGCTAATCTGCCTTGCCCTTTCGATTAAACTTGTTAAGGGCATTCTATTTAGTCAGCACCAGGAATGAGCCATTAAAATTCTTGATCGGTAAGAGCTGTGTTCAGTGCTCTGTTGTTTTAAATTCCATTAAATCCAATGGTCTTTATCGCAGAATGACCACCGTGACTTCAATCAGGCAATTTAATTATCTTACAAAATTGTCAGCAGAAACAGCAAAGAAAAACAGGAAGCCCTATGACGTTATCAGATTGAAATCTCCCTCTTCAGTGTTTAATCTAGACCAATCAATATTGATGATGTGCACCTACTTCCTTCTCTTTCAGGGGATTTTGACCTTACCTTTCATGCTAAGATTTAGGATTTAAGATTCATTTGAAGCACTTCTAGTACCTTGATAACTGGATTACAAATTGAAAGTCCACAGAAGATAAAGCTTCACCACCCAAATGCAAAACAATCAACAATTCCACTTCAATACTTTAGACCATCCTACCGAGGAAAACTTCGGATCTCCTGCAAACCCCAGGTATTATGGATGCAGTAGATTAAAACCTTAAGGCTATTACGGTTGAAAGACAGTGAACTACTTTCTACTCTGATGTGTAAAAATGGACATCAACAATTTCCAGGGAATCAATGGAACTGGAGCTAGAATAACACAGTAAAATCCTAATAACAGAAAGAGAAAATAAATCCCTCACTTGAATTTCTACCACAAAAGAGCAAGACATTTATCAGAAATTTTGATAATTAAAAGAAAATCAAAGATTACATCATCATTATCATAGGCAACCCTTTATTTAATGGTCAATAGACTTGAAAAGGCTCTGATAACCAATGATACATCCTGTGTTTGGTCTATGTTATGTTCCTCCTTTGTGTGGGAGCAATTCACATTAACTTTCCTGTGCTGAGTAAATGTTGAAACAGTGTCATTTGAGAATTCAGGACTGAACACACTGCAGTGATCACTTGAATTAAGCTAAAAAGCAAAAGGTGTCTATCTGAAGAAATGTCTACTGACATATAAACCCTTGTTCACTTCTTAAAGACAACCTCACAAAGCAAGAAAACATGTTGAGTCCCATGTGTCTTGGTGGAGAAGAGGTGCTATTTCTAGAGGACAAAAAGATCATTTTTAAGTCATTTTCTGAAACGAGTGTGCCTCCGTTGATGGATCACATCAGAGTTATTCTTTGAAGCTTTAAGAATAAGTGAGAACTTATGTGAAAAAAAACAGATCAGATTCTTTTTCTTTTTCTTTTTTTTTTTTTTTTTAGCGTGGCCGTTGTTTTGGCGATTCTTGGCAAGATTTCCCTCCCCTGCTTTCCAGAGCTCAGCTGAGCAGGTGTTCGGGCTTTATCTGTTTCAGACAGTAGCCGCTATTACTCCCCCATCCCCACCTCCCCAGAGCCAGTTTTCCAGCTTCCAGATGTAAAGCCACTCCCCCCCTCCCGCCCACCTCACCTAAAGGAAGAAAAATCTCTTCCAAAGATCTTGTAGAGAGCGGCGGCTTCTAAGCCCAGCCAATTCATTCACACTCCTCGATATTGTAGCACATCTGCTACTAATGATTCTATCTGGGAGCACATGGGATAGCCAACAAATAGGGGGATTTCCATAGGAACACTTTCCGTTCCCTCTCACTCTGTGGGTTTTATAATCTGGGCTGGCCCTGAGCTGGTGGCCTTCACCTTTGGCATGTGCGCAGGGAGGTGGCTAAGCGCTGTGCCATGGAGCCAGCGCACAGTGCCAAGGAGGTCCGAGCGCGTCTGGGGGTAGACCTCGCCTGGGAAGCCTTTTAAAAAAAGCCGTCCTACTGGAACGCCGAAGAGAAAAGCTAGGTCGAAACATCTGAAGGGAATGAGTGGCCTACCACAATCTCAGCTCCTCTGAAAGGACTGTCTTGGAGAAGCTGCCCACGAGTTTGGGAGAAAGTTTGGGTTCCTGTCTTCGCTCTTGGCATTCTAACTGCCATTTCAGATAAGGAATTTGGAAAACCCGATCTCGAAGATCGTAAACAAGTGGTGACTTGGGAAGTGATTCCTTAAAGAAGATGCCAAAGCCGCCCAACCCCCAAACTCCGAGACGGACTGCTAGCCCTGCGTGGAGCCCCGCCCGGAGCTGGCTTCTACCCCTTCCCACGCTTTCCCAGGAGCAGAGGTCGAGCGAGGAAAGAAGGGTGGCTAAAGTAACAAAAGAAACGTTCAAGTACCTCGGAGCCACTGTGGTGCTGGGAGACCTTGGAATTGGGACTCGCGCCTTCGCCAGTCCAGCCGCTAGTGGGGCCGGGCCGCAGCTGCGGGGAAACAAAGGTGCCTCATTTACATTGCGCGGCGCCGCTGGCTGCCGGGCGGGAGCGCACGCGAGAAGCCCCGCGGGGGGCGTCGCAGGCTCCGAGCCTGAAAACGCCGACCCCAGGACTTCTGACCTGACCTGGAGCGGGGAAACTGACCCTCTAAGGGTCCAAGATCCACCGTGTCCCCCGACAATGCGCCCGCTGGGTGGTCGCCCTGGAGAAGCCAAGCTGGGCCAAGCCAAGATCAAAGGCGAGGAAACTGCCACAACCCACCCACGGCGCGGCGCCGCCCGCCTGCGGGCGAGGAGCTGACCCTTGGCTGACCCTCAAGTCGCTCCCCCATCTCCCCAGGCTGCCTGGAAGCTTCGGGAAAGCTCCCTGGGGTCGGCGCTCGGGGGACTTTCTCTAGAAGGTGTTTACAAAGCGGCTTCGGAGTAGCAGGCCCTAGTGGGCAGCCCCGAGGCCAGGCAGGGTGGGAGGGGCGCCAGGACACAGGCGCTCGCGGAAGCGACTGCAGGAAGTTTTCCTGGGGACCAGAGAGGAGTCATTGCGCCAGTGTTGGACTTGCTTCGCTAGAGTGCATTTGTCCGTGTGTGTGTGTGTGTGTGTGTGTGTGTGTGTGTGTGTGTGTGAGAGAGAGAGAGAGAGAGAGAGAGAGTGAGCACTCGGAAGATGGGCGGGGGTGGCGAGGGACTCGGCAAGTGTCAGCACCCTTGTAGGCTGCTCCGCGATCCACACTCGTTGGTAGGAGGACGCAGACTCAAGCCACAGCACTAGCGGGAGCAAGGGGGAGACCAGCAGAGAGCCCGTAAAGGTGATTTGCCACCACCAACGGGAAGAGGGCTAGGGGATGGGGCGGCCGCCGCGCGGGGCCCCGCGGTTGCCATAGCGCCGCCGCAGAGGCGCCCGGCGGCTGGCAGAGGCCAGCCACACCGGGATCGGTGGGAAAGGGGCTGGATGCCACCTCCTCAGTAGAGGCGGCGGGTCTCACCAGCACCCCAGGGGCAGCTGCTTCACCAGCGATTCCAACCCCTTCCCGTCCAAGGCACTGGGCCAGGGATGAGGCTCTGGTTCGCCTTTTCAGCTGAAGTTGAAAATAACCTTTCTCAAGAGTGGCTCATATGGGCACAACCAATCTCCATCCCGCTCAAAACATGTTTTTCCCAGACGAAAAGAAAACTCTTGCCATTGCATCAAAACATCCCCAACAGGTAAATGTTCCAAAGATTATCACGTATACAGTCCTTCACCACAGCTCAGGTCAGAAATCAGAGAAAATGGATCTCCACGTGGAATATGTTCGAAGTTAATGGAGAAAATAACAAGTTACCTAGAAACTGGGCTGTTGGTTTAAGGTAGCAAGGCACAGGTGGGAAGGTGTCTGCCTACTCCCCCATTTCTTACAGACATTCTTAGTAAGCACTGGTCTAGGAAAATGTATTCTTGTGTGTGTGTCAGCTCTTTTGGAAAGCTGCTACACACTGCTACAGTCGCCAAGATTTTTAATATGAAGATATGAAATGATCAGCGAATGTAACAATCTAATGATTCAGCACATATTATGCTGCAAGACCAGAGCAGCAATAATTAAATCTTTAGAGTGCTGGTGGCAGTCTTCCGGCTCCCCGACTTCTTTTTTTTCCCCACCCAGTCCTCAAACGCATTAAGACACACTCATTCACAAACACACTTCAGAAGACACCTCAGTATTCCAAATAAGTAGGTTGTACTACTCAAAATATTGGGCAAAACTACCAAACTGTAGCACTTACCATGCTTGAAGCAGAACAGCTGAACACACACACACATTTCCAGCAAAACAGGGACCTGTTTAATCTCATCCAAAGAAACAAGCATTCCTTTGGACGCTTGTTGCTAAGAGCAACGTGCTTAAGTACCATCTAAAGGCATGAAGAAAGCAGGAAAACTACTACAGCAGCAAGCAGGAATCCAGTTATAACTCATTGTCTTTTCTTGTCATTACCAGTCTTCTGGACTCCAGGTGTGTCTATGTGTTGGTGGGGGAGGGAAGGTAGGGTTCCCTTTTTCAGTATGTGAAAGAATTCCTACCCTGGTTCCACAAAGCCTGAGACAGATGATGAATTTTATCATTATAGAAAAAGCATATGGGAAAAAGGCAAGAGAGAATGTTGCTGGCATAATAGGAAGTACAGGCAATCACTCTTCGATTTAAATTTGACTGAGTGACTTAATGTATCTGCTTTTATCTCAAAGACATATACTCAGGATTATACGGTTTCCTGCACTCTTTGGTCTAAATCCACTCGAACTGTCAAAGGAGGCGCCCACAGTGGGAGCGTTTACCCTGCTGGCTTTCTCCTCTCTGGCTCTTATCTACTTAAGGGAACTTTCCCTGACTATTTCTACTGAAACTCCATTGGCCATCGAAAGCAGCTGAGCATTGCCCACGCTTCATTTCCTCCAAGCAAATCTTCTGACCAGCGTTTCCACCAGAGTCTCACGTTTAGATTTTCCTTCGAGCCCCAAGGAAACCTGATTCCTTAGGAAAGCAATGGGTTCCCCTCATATAGAACGGCCACCTCGGCTTTTTTTACTATCATGCTACAAGTGAAATAAAGATGCAGACTTAGACTCCCACACACAGACTCCCTCCGCCCCAGTCACCACTGTTCATCATGTATTATTAGTCCAGGACGCTCAGTGAGAAACCTGTGAGAGGAGGACTCACAAGTTTAAAACAAACAAAAACTCTCCCTCACGGCGCTATTTCTCTCAAACAGCAGCCTCCCCTTGTTAAGTAAAGCCTTCAACCTTACAACAATATCTTTAAAAGCTCCGCGTACCCACAAGGGCACCAGGGATGGAAAAACCGGTAGAATGAACCGAAAAGACTCTGATGACAAATCAAAACGGTTAGCGCCTTTCACTTGCGGACCTACCCAGGTCCCAGGCGGAAGCGGACAGACGCCAACTTGCCAGAGAGTTACCAGATATTAACTCATCGGCCAGGCCATCTGAGAGGCGTGTAGCCCCAGCGCGCACATTCTTGGGGAAGGAGCAGCGGGCCAAGCCGGGAGGCTCCCGGGGAGACAGGAGGGAGCAGCGGCGGTGGCCGTACCCCCAGCGTCATTACTGTCTCTGAGACTGGCTACCATGGGGATGCAATGCAGCCACCACTACCACACACTGACACTCACTTCATCCTCCCAAGGCTAATTTTTTTTTTTTTTTTCAGTAAAGGGGTGGGGTGGGGAGAAAAGAAATGAAAAGCACAGTGGGTCCTTTCAAACCCTGGGGTCGAAATGCACCGAGCCCACCCGCCTAGAGGAGCGAACACGCCTGTTTACATCCGGCTGCCTCTGAGCCGGATAGCAGGCGATGGAGAGGGATGGGGAATCTTACCAAATCTTAATACATGCGTGGTTCCTTGAGAATATCCAATCCACAGTAAGCACAGCAGGAGTTTAATGGTGCGCCTGAAGACTGGATTACTTAGAACCGGGGAAATAATCTTCATGGTGTTTCTGTGTCCACACGCGCGGCACCCACTTCCCCGATCTAGCGTTAGGCTCCCGGTTTGGGTAGGAATGAGGATGCGTCGAGTGGTGCCCGCAGACACGATCACGGCATGGTCACAGACAGAGAAAGGAGTCTCCGCTTCCCAAACCCATTAGCAATCGCTGCATGTTCTTCAATCACTGCGCCAAGGAGCAACCTTCCACTGCAAGGGATGGTGGGACATCCATGTTAGTCGGGAAGCATCCGGGAGAAATCCAGCACGCACACCCACAATGTCCGGCCGCGCGAGCCTGGGAAAGCAAAGGAGGAGGAAAATCAATAGGAAGCCCAGCCTTGGAAACCGCCGAGGCGTCGGTAGCGAGCCACAGTCCCAGCACAAAAGGCGCTTTGCTCGCAAAGGTTTTGCCAGGCCCTATTCTACTGCACTGCTGCACAGCTTCTGACGTGAAGCCAAGATTAAGTGAGAAAAATTGAGATAGCTGCTTGCCTCTTAAGGCTTCCTGCCAGCGAGCTTCCCAACATCTATTATGCAACCGATCTGGTCGCCCACCTTGAGCTGCAAGGAAGAAGTCGGATTTATCTGCGTGGAAAAAAAGTGCATTTATTTCCAGTAAGAGTCTTTACTAAGGTAGTGACTGATGTATGTAAGCGGACTTCCTACATCAACTGATGAATTTTAATAAATGACAAGCTAAGACAAAGTCACTTTGCCTAGGAGTTGTAAAAAAAGGAAGTGGTCTAACACGGAGGAATTTACTGCAAATGTAAACTGTTTTCAGGCTGCAAGAGGGTCTTTTTATACTTTTAAAATTCTGCCCAGGAATTAATATAGATTGAAGTGCAACCGGAGACGTGAAGATAGTCTCTAAAAACTTAAGTGGGACATTCCTTGATTACTACCCAGCAATAAAAACAGATTTCTGCAAGTGGCCTTTTAGGGGGGAAAATGTTGAATTAAAAGGAGAGAATCATATTTCCCACCCATTTTTACCTATCTAAAGTAATTATGCATATGTTAAAAGACAATGATATTTGAATGGGTGCAGCAAACTCCAAAGGCTTCAATAATTTATGCCCAAATTTCTTCTCACTTGGTTTTCTGAATATCTGTTTCTTGAAGAGCTAAAATATGGAATCATAGCTTGAGCAATATTGAGTGGCACAGTTTTATCTAAAAATACTTTATTATTTTCTAGTATTCTGATCAGAATATTCAGAGTCCCCAGACAGTGACAGTCTTGGCTTTCACAAGTAGCAATTTATTCAAGAAAAAAAGTACAGAAATATATTTTCTTTTAACATAAAAATATATTTTATTATTGAAACATGTAATATGCTGTCCTCCATGCATATAGATTAAAATATCCAATCCTAATATTTTACATTAGTAAGTGAAACAAAGATGGATAGTGATAAATATATTACTATATATTAATATTTTTAAGTGATCAGGAAGCACAAAACGCAAATTGCTGGACCTGTATCTTAAAATTAATCTTTTTCATAACCAACTAACAGAGCATAGGTTAACGCTTATGAAAAAGTTATAAGATCATATCATATTTAAAGAATATCTAAGTTTTAAGTAAGGAGCGATATGAGTACTATTTCTTCCAGATAGCAAAATTTTTTAAATCTATTTTAAATCTATTTTTTCTTAAGATATTATAAAATGCTGATTTGAAAATAAACCTACATTTTGCAAAGGCATTAAGTGGGCATTGATTTTTTTTTTTAAGATGGAGGCATAACTGCAGTGTCAAAAATAAGTATCATGAATGGCTAGTTCTGCAATGTAGCAGGCAATTCAATCAAATAATTTGAGCACTTTAAAAGGAACACCTTGTGCTAAAACCAAGGGTATCTAGCGACTCCTTCAGTCCATGTTTAAAATACCTCTTGTAAAGCATGTACAGCCCAACATGTCCTGTCTTGTATTTGCTGTCTCATTTATTCCATTCTGTTTGTTCCTTTTCTTTTTGATCATTGCAGAGATAATAATGACTGCCAGGGCAACAATAAATATTCTTATGTTTTCATCCATCAATATAATTGATATCTACTACCTGAAACTAGCATGCTCTGTTGTGACTAATCAAAATACTGCAGTTTTGAAGTCTGGTTGTCATTTAATTGAACTTGAGAAAACAAGATGTACCATAACTCCTTGTTCATGTATTCTGTTAACATAATGGCATCTGACATTACAGTTGTAGCTTTTCTACTTAAAACTAGCATTCTAAATTATTTAGTTTTTGTGGGATTATTTATTGGGTGTCTAGTTGAAAAGTGAAAGATCAAGCTTCTAATTTCATGAAGTTCTTACACAGTAAATTAAGCAGTAAAAAGTCTATCACAAATTTTTCTTACTATTAATTGGTCCCCAAAGAACCAATTTTGCACATATGCTAAATTAGGCTCATTTACATCCATCAGCTAATCCGAAAGGCTTCAACACCACAGACAGCAACTCCACCTGTCCAACTGAACTTCTGAAAGACAGGAGACGACCTTTCTTCAGTACCGCGGACAGCGCTCCAGACGTCAATTTATTCTGGAGCAGTACCTTGAAACTAGTACATTGAATGGGTAATGTGCCATCTGAAGTGACAGTGTGCATATTTCTGCTGTACAGACTCTGGGAGTTTGAATGATTGCATTGTTCACATTGTCAGAAGGACTATTTTGTCAACTGTGTTGTGTGTATATTTCAGTGTGACTTAACTGGGATTGCTTAGCATACCCAGGATGTGCTAATAGCCATCCCTTTCCAGGGCATACTACTACAAAAGCCATTTACACTAACTGTGAGTTCCCTTATGAGCACTAAACTTCTTGTTTCTCAGTACAGAAAATTGCCTGAAAGACCACCAAAATTCAGAATACTGAATAATGCTGTCAATGTTCAGTGGCTAAAGACATTTCTAAAATGTACAATTAGTTATTGCTTTAGAATTCTCCACCTCCAGATTTCCATCTGTTACAAGGGTTATCAGATTCATTTTCATTCTTTCTCATTAAACTTCACTCACTCCCAGGGCAAAAACAACAACAAAAACCCTAAAATTACCTCCTCAATACTACAACAAAATGATTTGGTGGTGTAGAAGATGCCTTATAGTAAGGCAATTGTAAAGTTATTACAAGTTTCTCCACAATATTGATACCATACATCATTGTTCTGGTGCAATATGAAGGATTGATAGAGTCATTATATAGTATTCACTGACCAGATTTAACTCATTTTTAAATTTGTCATTTGCTCCTTTCTCAAAGGAAAAAACAAACAAACAAACCCACTGTTTGATGTCAGACAATCGTATATATTTAGCAATAATGAGATTTACACACCTTATTCCATGGTTTCATTTGCTTTTTTTCTCATTTTAACCATATGGCAACCTTTATTTCCAGAAGCCAAAGCTCTGTAGGTTCCAAGGTCAAAGCAGAGATGACAAACTGCAAATGCACACACATATGCATGCACACACAGGAGCTGTGTCTATAAGTAAGCCTCAAAAAAAAAAAAAAAAAAAAAAAAAAGGCTGACATGAAGAGATATCAAGCCTATGATAAATTAGCAAAGAACAAAATGCATTTCATGTTCATGCAGAGCTTGTTCCAACAACAACAAAAAGCCATTAGCTTCATCTTGCACTCTATTTTTATATTTACTGACACTAATGACCTCTTATTCTTGGGCACCATTACTTGAGAAGCAATTTTAGTTTTCTATCCTCCCAGTGAAAATGAATCTTATTCTAGTTAGCTGCCACCTGCTGGGGCATGTACAAATGTGTAATAATCCTTACAGCACAATGTTTCAATAGACAATGCCTAAACCTTTTGCAAGAAACAGCAAATACATATCCCAGGACAACTTGAATTTCAAAGGTTCTTCCATGTTATATCTATATTTAAGTTTTTCACATGGAATTCTTTTTAAGAATTCCACTTGACGTGTCACTGAAGTCCTGCTGTTGTGTGACATTTGAGAAACCTCATCTTATAGTTAACACCTGACCTATTCTTCCACACATGTGGCCTGTTGTATTGCAGCTAAGCTAAAATAAACAGCCTGTTCATCCATGGCATTAGAGGTGCCAGAGAATAATGTCAGAGCTCATATCAGTTAAAACCACACTGTTGCGTATTTGCACTTCACCCTTCCTAACTATGAATGCTATGCTATGCAATCCCTTGTGATTCTGAACACATTTCAGCTGTTCCACCAACATTCTGCTGCATTGATGATTAATGACATTTAGAGTTTTAATTTTTAGATGTGAAAAGAAGTGTATCTTAATTAAGAAACTGAATTAGCATAGATTACATGACCTGGAATCTTTTTTTATTTTTATTTTTTTAATTTCAGAGCTGTGCAGTCTTAAACGGGTTTGAATAGAAGAAAACAAGCAGGTAAGACTTCTAGCATCACTTATTTCTCTAACACCTTATTCAGTGTGTTTCGTTTTGTTTGTTTAATTAATAAGTTCCTAGGGCCATTGGAAGCTGCCTTGGTGAGTACAGGAATGGTTTCTATAAAAAGTTACAAGGTAATGAACTTAGACAAATCAAGATTGAAATATCAGTGCCTATCTTCCAGTAACTAAACTACAAACTAAGATTCAAATGAATCAATCATCTCGTGAAATTAAAATAATCATTAATCCATAAGGTAATTTCTGATGACATAATACTTACAGCATGAAGATGAAGAAATGATAGAAGGTAATCTGTGCGTTACCAAAAGGATAGCAGTAGTAGTAAGTTGTCTAACACCCCTTAGTCCCTAAATTGGAAAGGCTCAGCTAGGTCCCCTTGTTTAGTAACGAACTCCTTGAAGGTAAAAATATCGGAGGGTGAGAGTCATTAAAAGTTCTTGACGTTTGTGATCCACCCTGGCGATACTTTTCTCCTCGCCCTAATGGGACGCCCTCCGAGTTTTTTCAGACGCTCTCAACACTGGCACCGGACAAAATGAATGTCTGTACTTCCTCAGCACGGAACTAGGGAGCATGGTTAATGGAAGAATGGGAAGATGGAAGGAAGGCTGAGGAGTTTGTCAGACCCACAGGCAGACACACAGCTTCTTGCCATCTGTCTCTCTTAGCCTCGCGTGAGTCCCAGTAGCTGAGGCCACCTCCTGACTCGTCCACTTATTATTTTACGGGGAGAACGCGAGCGCCTGCAGGGGAATTGGCTGAAGCGAGCGGGACAAAGCCGCTCGCAGTGACTCGGTCCAGCGGGTGCCCCGAGCGCACCGGCTCCGCCGCGCCGCTGCTCGCCTTCTTCCTCTCCAGGCGGAAAATGCCCCTCGCCCACGCCGGGTCCCTCCTGTCCTCGTGGGAACAGACACCTCAGGAGGCAGCCCGGAGCGGAGCCCACCCGAGGGAAGCCCTTACCTTTCGCAGGGGCTGAGGTGGACGGAGAGGAGGAGGGGTGGTCCTCGGAGAGGAGCAGCCGGAGGAGGTCGAGCTGGAAGTCTCCAGCTCCCGGACGGAGCAGCGCAGCCGCGGGCGCCGAGCGCAAGTGACGGCGGCAGCTGACACGGAGACCGTGGAGCGGCGGCGGCGGCGGCGGCGGCTGCGGCGGCGGCGGCGGCTGCGGCGGCGGCGGCGGCGGAGACAGACACGCCTCCTGGCGGGGGCTCCTCGCCTCTTGCTTTAAAGGCGCCGCGCTCTTTTCCCCGCGGCCCCGGCGCGCTCTGGGCCGCCGCGGCCACCAGGGCGCAGCGCTCGCCGCTGGACCGCAGGAGCGAAAGTGCGAAAATTCTGGGCGCCCACACAGACTTGCACGTTATGAACTCCCCGGCCTGGACTTCGTCCCCAGCGTACAGCCCTGCCTACTCTGAGATGGGGCGACTGGGAATGTGATGCTTGGTTAGGGAGTGATGCAAATGGCCAAGGAATTTGCCTGGCCCTGGGTGGTTGGCAACACGTATAAGTAGCCCGAGCGCGTTTGGTTCTGGGTGGTGGCTTTCATGCCTCTCCGAAACCATGGCAACGAAACTTCTCAGCTGCCAGGATTTGAGGAGCAGCTGGTAGTCTTCAAAGTGGCCCTTAGTCCAACTACTGCCATTTCCCTTTGAAGTCCACGGGAAAGAACTTGACCTGCGCCTCACCCCCACCTCTACCTCAAGTGCACCCTACCAATGCGCTTCCCCCTTGCTGCCTGTACCCCCTGAGACGTCTGGAGTCACGGCGCCCCTCTCCCTGCCTTCGTTTCTAAAAAACAGAAAGGGACGCTCCCGAGTGTAGGGGGCTGGGGGCGGGAGGGTCGGCGGACAGTCTCTGTGCCGGTCTGGCGCCTTAATGGCCGACGCCTCCTTTCCTCCCAGGTCCCTGTCCTCCCAAATGAATTGCAGAAAGGAATTGGATTTGAGATCTGGTGGGCACAGAACCGGTTGGTCGCTGACCCAAAGGTTGGAGAAGGAAGACTGGGGAGCATTCCAGGCCTGATTCTAAGGTCTAGAAAACTTCTTAAATAGGCCCGAGTTGGGGAAGGGCGCCTAAGTCCCCTAGTCTTCCCGCAACCCGGCTTCCAGGGAGGGGCCGCCGGCGGCGAGCACACCCGGCTCCCTCTGCTTCTCAGTAGAAACGATTAGCTTCTGCAAACAATCCCCGATCTCCGCTCCTCTGGGTTGTAAAAGTCAACATCTATTCAATACTGTTGCTATTTTATCCTCGGCCCTACACTATTATCTAGAGCAGAGACTTTACAAGTTGCCCCCAGAGGAAGTTGGCGAGCAGCGATTCGCTGGGAGGTTTAAGTGAGGCTGAGCGGGAACAGGCCGAGCGCGCTCGGCCGGGGAACAATTTTCAACCGGGCTGTGTAAGAAAGGGGCCAGGTGAGATCCCGTGGCTCTCCTGAGTCCTCCAGCTGCCCTCATCCCTGGGGACACTGTGGTTTCTAATTCCCAAGGCCGGGGAAGTAGAGAGACTCTGCGTCCCCAGGGACTGGTCGTCCGGGCTGGAGACAAGCGTTTGTCCTTTTGTTGCTTCTTCCCTGCACGCCTGGTAGAGTTAAGCCCTCCTCCGCGCCTGACGCAGTATTGCCGCCCTCCACTCCCTGGGGCTAGCGCCTGACTCAGCCCAGCCCTGAAACTCACAGAAACTCAGTCCTAACAAACCCTCCCCGGCTCTCAAGCAAAAGCACCAGTCTACCCTCTGGGTCACCAACTCCTGGCTCTCAAGCTCCCTACATGCCTATTGCGCCGGACCAGGTAGGGGAGACTTGGGTCTTAAAGAGGTTAAGGAGAGATGAGTTAGTGGCAGTGTAGAGTCCGTTAGTCATTTAAAGATCCCTGGGGTGGCAGGGAGGCTCCCGTAATTAAGTCAACAGCGGCCTCATTGTACGGAGTAAATAAATAGTCAATGACTCCATTGTACCTCGTGGAGCGGGCAGCCCAGACGCGTGACCGGCTCTGGGCGCCTGGGATCCAGCTGCTGTGACCTGCAGCCTAATGGGCCCTCCAGGCACAGCCAAGTTTGGGCCAGGCCCAGAAAAATACCCCATTCAATCCCATTCCCCCACAGGAGTAATGAAGACAACTTGTCTACTGGCCAAAGACACTCTCCTTGTCGTCATACAACTGGCCTCCCCACTTCCAGGGAGGGAGGAGCAAAACACTGGACACAGTAGATTCCAGTGTAAATCCCTGGGTGAAGGCATGCAGCTTTGTTTTGGTGTGACTCTGAGAGTCTCATTTGACTTTGTGATCAGCATAGGGTTTGGCATGTAGTAGGTGCTGAATGAAAGAATGAAGGGATTACTGGCTCTGTCTTCCACCTTCCACCCTGTTGTCCCCAAGACCACATTGTATCTGGGGAAGGAGAGGGTTCAGACAACTTCCTCGAAGTGCTATGTGTGTGTTCTTAGAACCTAGTCATAAACTTCTTTTCCAACCTAGTCATGAATTTCTTTTCCAGAGCAAAGGACACACTTATAAAGAGAGAAATAACAGGCACTAGCAAGAGCGTGAGGTGCAGGAGAAGAGAGCTGGGAGGAAAGTGGAACAAATCAAAATTATGCACGTTGTTGACAAATCCATTTTCTAAATAAAATGTTATCTGGACCCTAATCAGAAAAGCAGACTAACAAGGGAGCTTTAGTCTATACACACCCGTTTAAACCTTCAAAAACAATTCTCCAACACTGTGAGATCTTTTCCATAATTTATTTCAGGATTTATGAGGAATCAGATCCCAAGTCTCTTTGGAGGAGGTGGTGAATCTTTTTCTTCTCCATTCCCAGTCATCCTTAAGACCTGACCTCCCATCTTTGAGAAGGTCACTGAGTCCCTCATCTAGAATCGTATGCAGAAACCACCTCTCCATCTTCCCTCTCAGAGTGATCTTAGAACATTAGCATGTCTGGGAATCTGACTCCTTAGGACCCAGCAGGGACCAGTGTGAATTCCCAGGCTTACTTACTTCCAGGTTTTGTTTCTTACTGTTGGTCTGGTTTGTTTGAATTACCTGTATTCCTTCAATTGGAAAATAATATTTTGGATAACCTAGGCCAATGCCTTCATTTTACAAGCGATATAAACCAAAGTGAGAAAAGAGGAGTGACTTACTCAGGTTGTGGCAGAACTGAGGCTGCATTCTAGCCGTGCAGAGCAACGTCAGCCTGTATCCTGCCATCCACTTTCAAAACGTAGAATCATATGAAGTTAGGACTATAAGTAACTTCAAGGACTTCTACTCCATTTCAGGGTCACAGATCTTTCTATGAGGGGGGAAAAAAAAAAACATACACATGTGCACACAGCCCGAAAATTTTGCACACAACAATTGGAGATGCATGTTAGAATCATATGAAGTTAGGACTATAAGTAACTTCAAGGACTTCTACTCCATTTCAGGGTCACAGATCTTTCTATGAGGGGGGAAAAAAAAAACATACACATGTGCACACAGCCCGAAAATTTTGCACACAACAATTGGAGATGCATGTAGCACCTGAAGCTCATTGTGGGCTGATGAGTCCCTCAACCCCAGGCTAAGAACCACCAACCTAGTCCAACAACATCATTTTACAGATGATGAAATCTAAACAAACAAACTTACTCACAGTCCCATTGTGGGTTAAGGACAGTTCCAGGACTGGATACCTGGTGTCCAGACTAAAAGTTCCAAGGGGAACAGTGGAAAGGTTTTGGATTTGGAGATGTACATAGCAATCTGGAGATGAGAAGTGATACAGGATGACCTGGAAGAGCCCAGGCTTCTTGTAAGGATTACTATAAATAGGGAGAAAAGGCAAGTTGGGGTTAAGCCTAATGGTCTTCAAGGCATACGGTGGTGCCGGCTTCTATTATGTGTGGGGTGGGCTTGTTCTTGGACCCTGTTTTTACTTCTGCCTGTGAAAGTGTGGGTCAGAGAAGGTCATGATTGCTGGACCTCAGAGCCCTCGAGTCTTTTGCCTGCTATTTTTCCTAGAGGAGATGTCCCTCCATCCCCCAGGGAGGAAGGGGTGGCAGAAAGATCTAAGTACCTCCTCCAGTGCACTTTCTCCAACTCACCGGGCACCTAGGACATAAGACTGATCCTCTTTATACTGGATAAGACCATATCCAGACTCAACAAGTCCATGAGACCTCCAAGTCACCTGAAATGAGTGAATCATTTGCTTTTATAAAATCAGTTCAGGGCTTCCCTGGTGGCGCAGTGGTTGAGAGTCCCCCTGCCGATGCAGGGGACGCGGGTTCGTGCCCCGGTCCGGGAAGATCCCACATGCCGCAGAGCGGCTGGGCCCGTGTGCCATGGCCGCTGGGCCTGCGCGTCCGGAGCCTGTGCTCCGCAACGGGAGAGGCCACAACGGTGAGAGGCCCGCGTACTACCAAAAAAAAAAAAAAAAAATCAGTTCACTTTTTCATGTGTAAACCTGTTTTCATTTAGCATCTTCCACATTTAATGAATTCCAACTTTCTCAGCGTCAAAGCTTAGTCATTTCACTTTTGCCTGGATTCCTGAAATAATACCAAAAGCATAGTACTTCTCAAGTATTCTACTTGAATGACTTACAAATGTGTGAGCATTTCAAAGATTCTCCCTCACCCTTCATACTAGTAAGTTTTAGATTCTTGAGGTTATCTCGTACTGTCTCGGCGCCGCCTCCTCACTACTATTGCCCCTTTCCCTCCCCAATCTCTAAATGTCCAAGTCCTTCATCAACCCCTAGCTAATTTATTTATTTTTTAGCAAGTATTTGTTAAATGCCTATTGTGTTTTAGGGGGAAAAAAACAACGAGGAAAAATGTAGGCAATATACTTTGTAAGATATTTCCTTTTTAAAAAATAAATTTATTTATTTATTTATTTTTGGCTGCGTTGGGTCTTCGTTGCTTTGCGCGGGCTTTCTGTAGTCGCGGCGAGCGGAGGCCTACTCTTTGTTGCGTCGCGCGGGCTTCTCACTGTGGTGGCTTCTCTTGTTGAGGAGCTCTAGGCACGCGGGCTTCAGTAGTTGCGGCTTGTGGGCTCTAGAGTGCCAGCTCAGTAGTTGTGGTGCACGGGCTTAGTTGCTCTGTGACATGTGGGATCTTCTCGGACCAGGGCTTGAACCCGTGTCCCCTGCATTGGCAGGAGGATTCTTAACCACTGCACCACCAGGGAAGTCCAATACTTTGTAAGATATTTCTAAAGACACATGGTAACTCCTATTAGCAAGACCATGATATCCCTTTGTAGAAAGCACTGATATAAAAGTAGGAGTGTATTGCACACAAGTGGCATCTTTTAGAGAGGCATTGTACTAGAAAATATTTTTTATTAGACTCCCCATCCCACCTGCACAAAGGAGGGAAGAAACCATGCAAAGGCAATGAAGATCTTTAGGTGTATAGACAAGTAGAGAGGGGGGCCCACTCTGGGTGAGATAAGGCACACAGGGACATGTTTCCTCAAAGTACAGGATCTAACTTGTCAGATCATGAAGGAACTGCCAAACACAAATCCTCAGGACCATTCCCCACCTACCCTTAGTCTCTACTCTTTCTTGGAAGCTTAATGCAAGGTTTTGGGGAAGAAAACCGTTATTTATATAAGTCCTACTCTATTTTAGAACACTTTCATATAAAATATCACATATGACTCTTTGAATAGTCTTCTCGAATGTATAATTACTATTTTAAGGACGATAAAACGAAAACAGAGAGGTATGTAACTCGCTTATGGACACACAGCTAGTGAAGGCAAAACTGGGATTCAAAACTTTGTAGTTTATTGTTCTTGCTGGCACATCAAAGGAGGCAGGCGGAATAAAGTAGTATGTGCCCCAGCTCTTTGTCTCTTATCCTGAGGGTTTCAGATGTTGTTATTAACTGTGAGGGATAAAGCCCAACAGTTTAGGCTGGGAATATGGAGGGCAGGAGAATATGGAGCAACTCGGGTTGAGCAGATTTGCTCCCTCAGAAACCCCCTGAGAAAACGATTTGTCTGGAGCCAGAAATCAGAAGCAGTGGCCTCTCAGAGGGGAACCCAGCTTAAAAGCAAGCAGAGGGCTCTTCTGTTAGAGTCCAAGGAAACCCCCAGAACTTGATCTGATCCCTTAAGGGTGTTCTCAACAGAAACTAAAGGATATCCTTTGCCAAGAGCATAATTCTTGCAATAAGTGAGAACTAAAGATAAAAACACTTCTGGTAATAACCATTCGTCCGTAAGAATAATACATAATACCTTCCTAGTTGTTCCTTCTATATGAGAATCTATACCTGCCAACTATTATACTAACTTTCTGACTGTATAGCTGTCCAGCACCCTCCAAGAACATTGTGTTCATGGGTTGTTCCAATGATAGGATAGAGTTCACCTGAATATGTCATAGGATTCAAGCAAACTTTGTAAACTGGTTCAGAATGTTAAATAGGGCTCTATATTTAATTTTCATTCAGCACTGAAACATTCTGATTGATTCAGTATATCATAAAAGCAGTTGTCAGATACAGAATTAAGACTGTTTCCTTAATGGACCCTGCCTGGAGAGGTTATCCATGCTGTAGAAAGCTGTTATAGAGGGACTGACCAGAATGCCGGTAGGTTTTTCCTCCTCTACTTTAATGTAGTGATGCTAATTAGCAGTTTTGAATCTCTTATTGCAGGTGAGCCCAGCTTCAAGGGCTGACATTCATTAAGGATATGGATACTGCTGACCTCCTACCTTTCACATACCTTCGGACCAAAGGATCACACGGGCTGCTGGATTAGGGCTGCCATGGGCTTGTTTGGACGTGCACTGTTGGAGAGCACGCAGCAGAGGTAACAGAGTTCAGTTATGGTTTTTAATTCTCTAAATTAAGCTTAAAATGAAAAGAAAATGACCAGTCAGTAGGCTAGGATCAAAATGTAGGTCCAGGCTCTGTACACAAAGGGAAAGTGTGAGACTTGGAAAATAAACTTTTATTTTGCAATCTCCTGTCCCCACAAACTTTTAATATGTAACTGTTTCGATCTGCTTCCAGATCAGTGTCCCTTTGTAAACACACGTGAAATTTGAGTACAAAGAGATGAACAGCAATGCATCACTTAGCTGCATCAATATTTTATGCAGTTGATCATGTAAGAATCAGAAGCAGATTTAGCCTTCTCTGTGGACTGTAGGGACTAAGGTTCTGTTGACCACATTTCCGCTTCACAAACAGAGCTATCCAACCAAGACTTGTTTACAAACTGGAAATGTGCTCAAACACACTGTCCCTGATATTTTGTTTGCTCTTCTAGGCTGACAAATTGCTAACTTTAGAGTTATTTCTACAATACTAGATACATATATAATTAGGAAAATAGAAGAAACAAAGTTGTGATAGGGAAACATCTCTGATGATATCTGATCATTAGAAATTGCTATTTGGGGGGATAAAACACAAGAAACGTAGTAATTTCTATAATATTTTCCAATATTTACTAATTTTAAAGTAAGACATAGGTTTCATGTTTATATGCACTTCACTTTATTTATTTCACTATAATAAGGGACTTAGAAATCAAGATCCAAATGTCAGTAGCCAGAATTATTGAAAATGATCTAAGCCAAAAGAGAGGCGAATCTAGGATTTGCAAATTTCTTTTATTTATTTCTCCTCATTCTATACTTATAACAACCACTAAAGAGAGTCATGGGTTATAGTCTCCTCACTTTATAAATAAGGAGCAAAAGCTTTAGAACAATTGTATGCATAGCAAAAACAACACTGCACTACAAGTTCCACCAACTGAACCTCTATTTAATTATAATGTCTTTGGTAATCCAGTTAATTCCTGTATGCTTCTGTTTTCTCACTTGTAAATTCTGGAGCAGGAATTTATTTTGAAATCTATGAGGTGCTGAAATTTTTAAAAAGTGATAGTTTCTTGACAGACCCAGGATCACATTATAGTCACTGGTAGAATGGGAATAGTACCCAGCCCTCCAGAGTTTGACCATTATCCAGATGATGAAACATTTCTGAAATTAAAAGCTGAGATGCAAAAAAATATAGTTCTTTGCTTTGATCTTTCATTCCAAGTCATTGGAAACATGCAAAACTCACAATCTAACTTGAAGACAAATAATTATATAAAAAGAGACAAATTTTGTTCATTTAGCAAAAATCACTAAAAGAACTAATTTAATAATTCTTGGCTAAAGTTAATGTGTCCAGGAAGTGGTACCATAATAATTTTTTATAAATATTGCCCTGATTAAAACTCACTCAATATATGGACCCAACTAGTAAACATTTCTAGAGAAAATCATAGAACTGAGATATACTGAGTTGAAGAGTGTCTCCCCAAAATTCATGTCTACCTAGAACCAGTGAATGTGGCCTTCCTTGGAAAGAGAGTCTCTGTACATGTAATCAAGTTAACATTTACTGATGAAGTCTTATTATCCCACAAGTATTATGCAAAATGTAACTAATTTAATTACAAAGATTTTGTACTTTCTAACATGTAAAGCACCACATTATATAGTATATATCACATATTTTTGTGTCCATGCATAGTTACTAGTTAAAATATTACAAAATTATTTCCCCAAACTTACAAACTTTACAACTGCTTTTTTTTTCAGAGATGGCGTTTGATAATTAGATACAAGGAATGACTACTGCAGATGGCTAAGTTTTATAAGTAAGCCTCTGTTTTGCTAGTGATTGGACAATTCCAGAAGATAGCAATTCCATCTGATTGTGCTCAGAAGGGCTACGGCTTTTAGTGCATACACCAGCAGTACATTGGCTCCTTTGCTGTCGCTAAGACAAAATTATTGGAACATCCTTTATATTCTAATCATTTCTCCTCTTTCCCAAGATTACTCATTTGTCACCGTTTAAGGCTCTGGCAGGTGATCCATATTCAACTTTCTCCTATAAAATTTGATTGTGAAATTATAGTGTTACTTTTTTCTTGGACCTTATACTCCTTTTAGGATTGAAAAAGGAACAGATCTTTGTTGAATAAATTACATGGAGACAGTACACTAGGTGTTTTGCATATTTATCTCACTAAATCTTCCTAAAACAATCCTTCAAGGAAGGTATGGAGACTGACCTTGAGAGGTCTTCAGATCCTCAGTCTAGTCATGATTGCTGAGCATAGTTCTATTTACTTCTAAAGTTCAGACTCTTTTCACTCTACTCCCTGGGAATGGCTTTAATAACAAACAAAACCATTTTTTAAATGAAACGTGTTAGGTAGATAGGAAGCCTTCCCCTGGCTGAGTGTATACTTTGATAATATGCTTGGTTTCACATCAGTACTATCAGTTGATCTTCAAAATAGTGTTCCCCTATTTTCTATAAATGTGGTTTTATTCCAGAAGGACACCTCTCAACATTTTGAAAGTAAACTAATGTTCAGGGCTTTATCTCAGCATATTGTTGGAATGTCTTGTTTATATGTCAGTTTTCTTATGCTGCTTCATACA
This sequence comes from Lipotes vexillifer, assembly GCF_000442215.2. Lineage (NCBI taxonomy): Eukaryota > Metazoa > Chordata > Mammalia > Artiodactyla > Lipotidae > Lipotes > Lipotes vexillifer. The sequence continues at coordinate 4,816,043 of NW_006792596.1, forward strand.
GAACACAAAAAACAATTGTTGATTTTTTATTTTTTCCTGGTTGACATACCCTTTACACAGAAAAGAATCCTAACTTTCAACTCCATTGACCCTATGTAAACTCTTCAAGTTCAAAACTGATTTTAAGTTTGACACTTTCTATTGCCTGCAATAGAAAGGTGAGGGAAATCTAAGACTAGACCTTCGAGTGTGGGAAAGAAAGATGTAATTGATAGAAAACAGGAGATGTGTGCCCCCAGCTCACTTCTACTGCAAAATGAGAACTACCATTTTGGATAGAGATATTTTTAAAGACTGAAGAAAAAAATTCTAAGACTGTGATGAAAGTCCTCTTGTATATTTAACATGTTGATTAATTTATATACATCTATATATCCCTTAATGTAGGATTGGAACACATGATCTGAATATAAAACAAAATAATTGAAATCTGAAGTTTTCCAGAAAAATTTAAAGTTATATTTACAGAAGAATGCGTAGTGTTTCCTAATTTAAGGAACAAGAATGCTTCATAGTGTGGGAACTTGTTACAATTACATAATAATTTCTGCATTTACTTCTTAACCTTCTCTATCTCCCTTAAGAGTACACAGACATACAGTGCTTTTTCTGTCTGTCGAAGAAGGTACTACAATTTCTAAAGCTGCCCATTGAGTGTTTCTGAGCCATAGTCAAAAGCTATTTCAAAATGAGGACAGATTTCTTTTCCCCCTGGGGACAGACAGCATGATGCTTCCTCAGCCCTGCATTCTAAGCCTTTTGTCCCTCAGATCTTGTTCAATCCTAGGCATAAAAAGATACTTCTTTTTGCCACTATTAAAATGCAGACAGCAATCAAGGTGGGAGTACATCCAGTTTTCATTCATTTCATGTTAAATTAAATCATCTGTAGTTCTGTAACAATGAATTTGGCCATACACTTAAAGAGAAACAAAACGAGTCCATTGCAAAAGAGACAACTACCAAATTGTTCTGATATGGGTCAAGAACTGGTCATTGTGAGTACAGTTGAATGTAATTATGACATACGTTCGTAAAATCCTGACATTGTCTCCACTCTCATCAAAGAGTGTGCATAGAGGATGCTTTAGATACCAATGGTTACAGCCATTTCATCTGCCTGACCCATCACTGTTTTCTCAAGGCTGGCTTGAGAAAACCGCTCCCCCTCCATCGTATTTGCATCTGTTAGAGTAAAACAACAATGCATTCAGTTATTGTTGCAGAATTCTCCCAATATAGTGCCTTTTTCATATTCTCACAGAGCTTGAATAACCTGCAGATGAATTCTCACAACATCGCTTCAGACTTCCCACGTGGATTCAAACACAATATGCAATTATGTCATTTATATCAGTACAGAGAAACCAAGAAAGGTTAATGTTCCAAAGCTTTTAACGGAGTTCTTTCTGCATCATACCATTTTATTTCTCTGTGAGAAAAAAAATGCAGTTACAGATGGTAATAAAAGAACTGAACCAAATAGGCCTGGATCATATTAGTGATATTGAGTCAAGCCTTGGCCCTCGGAAATGTCCCTAACTCGCTACAATACAAGTACCCATGAAGCTACCAACATTCTTCCTCACTGTGTTTGGATTTTCTACCTATTTAACTTCCAGGATGGGATGGGGAGAGGGAGAAGGGACGTAGTACATTTTGCATGCGAATCATTTGCTTTATAAAGAACAGCAGTGTTGGGAGTGGCTGGGCCCGTGAGCCATGGCCGCTGAGCCTGCGTGTCTGGAGCCTGTGCTCTGCAATGGGAGAGGCCACAACAGTGAGAGGACCGCGTACCGCCAAAAAAAAAAAAAAAAACAGCAGTGTTGATAAGTTTCAAAAATTTCTAATATTAATCCCATTTTGAAATGAAAATAAGAAAAAATATTTTAATAACTCATCTTGACTTATCTTAACTATTATATTAGTGTTTCGGGGATGTGTCTATGTGTCTGTGTGTGAATTTTTTATTGGAGTCACACGGCCATTGTAGATTTCTCTCCCCAGGACCAAGATTCCAGTTTGCTGCTTAGAAAAGGCTTGAGTTTTGCCAAGAGCAAATGCATAAACATTCCTATAGCATTACTGCTGTTCCCTGCCTGTCAACTGCCATACCAGGGCCCTGGCAAGGATAAGACTTCACACAAGGGAAGGCCAAGCAAACTTGTGGGTTTAGCAGAAGCCAGGGACTTACACAAGGACAGTTGTCAATGAGGTACCAAGTAATGCAGCAGGAAGAAACATGGATCTAAGATGAGAGATGAAGATGGTACAGATGAACTTATTGGCAAAGCAGAAATAGAGTCACAGATGTAGAGAACAAACTTATGGTTACCAAGGGGGGAAGGGAGGGATGGGATGAATTGGAAGACTGGGATTGACATATATACACTACTACGTATAAAATAGATAACTAATAAGAACCTACTGCAAGGTTATAGATAACTAATGAGAACATAACTAATGAGAACTCAATGATCTGTGGTGACCTAAATGGGAAGGAAATCTAAAAAAAGATATATGTATACGTATAGCTGATTCACTTTGCTGTACAGCAGAAACTAATACAACATTGTAAAGCAACTAGTCTCCAATAAAAATTAATTTAAAAATGAGAGATGAATGAGTAAAAGGAGGGCTGACAGAACTCAAGTTCTGAGGATCAAGATCTCAATAAAGACGCAGACGTAGAGAATGGACTTGATGACACGGGGTGGGGGGAAGGGGAAGCTGGGACGAAGTGAGAGAGTGGCATGGACACATATACACTACCAAATGTAAAATAGCTAGCTAGTGGGAAGCAGCCGCATAGCACAGGGAGCTCAGCTCGGTGCTTTGTGTCCACCTAGAGGGGTGGGATAGGGAGGGTGGGAGGGAGACGCAAGAGGGAGGAGATATGGGGATATATGTACATGTATAGCTGATTCACTTTGTTATAAAGCAGAAACTAACACACCATTGTAAAGCAATTATACTCCAATAAAGATGTTTAAAAGTAAAAAAAGATCTCAGGAGCAGAGATGGAGAGAACACTTGGGGCTATATCTAGGCACAAAGAGACTTGAAGTCAAGGGTAGGAATCCAGAAAATTAAAGATGGTACCCTCTTTAGCATAAAAAAGAAATGAACTATCTATGAAAAGACGTGGAGGAGTGGTGATTTTTTTGAAACGTATATAAAAAAATCACTGTGCTGTGTACCAGGAACTAATGGAGTGTTGCAGGTCAATTATACTTCAGAAACAAATAAACAAACTCACAGAAAAAGAGACTGGATTTGTGAGGTAGGGGGTAGAGGGAGAGGGAACTGGATGAAGGTGGTCAAAAGGGACAAACTCCCAGTTATAAGTAAGCACTAGGGATTGTCATGTGCAACATGATATATAGAATGAACACGGCTGTATGTTCTATATGACAGCTGTTAAGAGAGTAAATCCTAAGGGTTCTCATCACAAGGAAAAAGTCTTTTTTTCTATTTCTTTAATTTTGCATCTATATGAGATGACGGAGGTTCACTAAACTTATTGTGGTCATCAGTTCATGAGGTATATAAGTCAACTCATCGTGCTGAGACTTATCCAGAGCTATCTGTTGATTATATCGCAATAAAACTGGAAGGAAAAAGACACCATTGAGAAAATGAAAAGACCACTCAGAGAATGGGAGAAAACATGTGTAAGCCATATATTCGATAAGGGACTTATATCCAAGACATAAAAAAAAAACCTTACAACACAACAACAAAATGACAAATAACCCAATTAAAAATGGGCAAATGATTTGAAGAGACATTTGTCCAAAGAAAATATACAAATAGCCAATAAGCATGAAAAGATGTTAAACATTAGTCATTTGGGAAATGTAAACCAAAACCACAATGAGATACCACTTCACACCCACCATGATGGCTAAAATCAAAAAGCCAGATACCATATGTGTTGCTCAGGTTGTGGAAAAACTGGAGCCTTCATATATTACTGTTGTAAATGTAAAATCATGCAGCTGCTTTAGGAAACAGTTTGAGAATTCCTCAAAGATTAAATCCAGAGATACCATATGACACAAAAATTTTACTCCCAAATATATATCACAAGAGAATTAAAAACGTCTTCACACAAAGTCTTGTACAGAAGTGTTCATAGCAGTCTTATTCATAATAGCCAAAAGGCAGAAACAATCCAAATGTTCATCAACTGATGAATGGATAAAGAAATGTGGTAGAGCTACACATTAGAATATTATTCAGACATAGAAAGGAATGAACTTCTGATACATACTACAGCACAGATGAACCATAAAAACGCTATGCTAAGTGAAAGAAGCCAGTCACCAAAGGTCACATATGTACTGACCCTTTGTATGAAATGTCCAGAATAGGCAAATCCATAGAGACTGAAAGTGAATTAGTGGTTGCCAGGGACTGGGGGAAGGAGGATGGCGAATGACTGCTAATGGGTACTGGGTTTCTTTTGGGGGTGATGTAAATGTTCTAGGATTAGATAGTGGTGACTGAGGCACAATTTTGTGAATATACTGAAAGAAACACTGAATTGTATGCCTTAAAAGGGTGAGGTTTATGATATGTGAATTATGTTTCAATAAAGCTGTTTTGTTTATCAAATGGATTAAAGATCTAAATGTATTAAGACCTGAAACTATAAAACTCCTAGAAAAGAACATAGGCACAACATTCTTTGACACAAATTGTAGCAATATATTTTTTTTGATCTGTCTCTTAAGACAAAAGAAATAAAAGCAAAAATAAACAAATGGAACCTAATTAAACTTAAAACCTTTTGCACAGCAAAGGAAAACATCAACAAGAGGAAAAGACAACCTATGGTTTGGGAGAAAATATTTGCAAATAATATGATTGACCAGGGATTAACATCCAAAATATGTAAGCAGCTCGTACAAGTCCATACTGAAAAAAACAATCAAAAAATGGGCAGAAGACCTGAATAGACATTTTTCCAAAGACATACAGATGGCTACCAGGCACATGAAAAGATGTTCAACATCACTAACTATTAGAGAAATGCAAATCGAATCAACAACGAGATATTACCTCACATCTGTCATAATGGCCGTAATTAAAAAGTCTACATATGTTGGCAAGGCTGTAGAGAAAAGGGAACCCTTGTACACTGTTGGTGGGAATGTAAATTGGTGCAGCCATCATGGAAAATGCTATGGAAGTTCTTCAAAAAACTAAAAATAGAACTACCACATGATCTGGCAATTCCACTCCTGGGTATATATTTAGAAAAAACAAAAACACTAATTTGAAAAGATACATGCATCCCAACGTTCATAGCAGCACAATTCACAATAGCCAGGACATGGAAGCAACCTAAGTGCCCATCACAGATGAATGGATAAAAAAAATATGTTGTGTATATATATATATATATATATATATATATATATATATATATATATATGTATATATGTAATGGGATACTATATATATATACACAATGGAATACTACTAAGCCATAAAAGAGAATGAAATTCTGCCATTTGCAGCAACATGGATGGACCTAGAAAACACTGTGCTTAGTGAAATAAATCAGAGAAAGACAAATTCTGTATGATATCACTTATATGTACAACCTAAAAACTAATACAAATGAATGTATATGTAAAATAAAAACAGACTCAGATATAGAATACAAACTTGTGGTTACCAAAGGGGAGAGGGAAGGGAGGAGAGAATAATTAGGAGTATTGGGTTAATAGATACAAACTCTCTCTGTCTCTGTCTCTGTCTCTGTCTCTCTCTCTCTCATGTGAGGACACAGTGAGAAGGAGGCCATTTGAAAGCCAGGAAGAGAGCTTTCACCAGAACCCAACCATACTAGCACAGTGATCTCAGATTTGCAGCATCCAAAACAGTGAGAAAATAAATCTTCGTTAAAGTCACCCAGTCTATGGTAGTTTGTTATGGCAGCCCTAGCCAACAAAAACAGGTGATATCTTTCAGGTCCCACTTCTCCTGAATGAATGTTCCTAAAGACTAATCTAAATGGGGTGGGAGGTGGGGAAACATAACCACTGCTTCCATTTAATCGGGTGTTTGTCCAATAGGCATCGCTATCCAAACAGAGAGCATAGTTTTTGTGAAGGGACGGGGAGGACTGAGTGGTGGCTGAGTTGGGGTTCGGGGGTTCAATTCCATGGTTAGGTTAGGATTTCCCTTCTTGGAGGGAAGTTCCATTACTTATAAGGTTATAACCGACTTTCTATTAAAAGTGAGAATTAGGGTAGAAGGGTGGGAAATTAGGTAGGGAAACGCCCAAGATCTCCTGGTGTGGTGCTTCCCTTGCCTGGGGCTAAATGCCCTGACAAGCTCAGCATAAATGGATGGATAGCTCTACCTTAAAGTTCTTATTGTTTGGTCCCCCATTTATAACACAAACAAAGTAGTATTTTTATATTTAAATGTAAAAACAAAAAAAATTATATATATGGGTGTGCAAATAAATGTGTGCTTTTTCCTCAGGGAGAAAAAAAACATTCTGGTCACTGGGGAGTCAAATTTGAGATGAGAGGACTGGTTAGAAATAAGGATCTCCTTTTGAGTGTGGGGAGGGGGTGGGAGAGGCAGTGCTTGAAAAGTTGGCTGTTTGGGGCTGTTATTCCCTCACTACCACTTCAGGGCTTCTCTGTGCCCTGCCCACACTTCTGGGGAGGCTGACAATGGTTAGTTAACAGATGGAAGCCCGTGCTAGCAATAGCAGTCACCTGAGCCCCAGAGCTTTGGTTTAAAAGACACACATAAACACACAGGGGTTTGGAAATATGAGTTGGCTGGTCAACTTGAGCATGTTATTGGGGTTATTTTCTGGTGGGACTAGCTTGTCACTAAAGCAGGCCTTTTGATAGATTTTAAAAAAGTGTTTTTTAAAGCAAAACAAGTTTAGATTTTAATCATATTTGTAGGGTTTCTAAGTCTTTGTTTTACAGAATTGCTTGTTTGCTTCAGCTGTCTCCTTCCCATCTCTGCTCTTGGAGGAAATGGGAACAGGACTGGAGTCAAAACACTTGTAATTTTGTATCCTGGTGTCTATTCTCTGAGTGTGAAATATTCCCTTCCTTTGTTAAGATTCCTGAGGAGTTTTTTTTTTTTTTTCTTTTATAATAAAAACAAACCCCACCTTCATCCCTACATTTCCCCTACTGTTGCTGGCTGGTTTTGTGTTGCTGCGGCAGGCGGGCTGTGGTTTTCTCTTACCATGGCAACTTCTAATTGCCATGTACAGTATGTTCAGAGTTCGGTAACTCCTTCCTTATTGTAAACAAACTGTGTTAAAAGCCCAGAGCAGCTCTTATAAATCAACCTAACATTTCATAAATAAATAAATTAAATTAAATTCGTATGTGGCAGACCTTGACCAAACTCTTCAATCACTACCGAAGGCAAGAAAACATATTTAGATATCTACAATCCAACTTGCTTTGGGAACAAGTACTATGTTACTCTGAATGAATACCTATTCTTCAGTATAAAAGATGTGAAAAATGTTGAAGAATATAAAAGAAACTAAGGTGGTGAGTGTACCCACAAGTCCCCTCGGCCCTTCTCTGTTAAGTGACAATGCAAAGGAAAATAGAGGAAATATGGATAAATATGATGCTTTATTTGTTTTTAAAACCCTGTCATCACTTCAAAGAAGAGTTACCCTCCGGCTTTTCTATTCTTGTATTTGCTGAATAATTCTGCACTCATCATAGCCATTTCCCACTTATTCTGACTCTTATTTCCAGAGTAACTCAGCCTCGTCGTCAATCTACATTCACAAGTTGCCCTAGTGGTTTTTTTTTTTTTTTGCTCTTCCCTCAAGGGACTATGATCAGAATCTGGTGACGTGACCCAGGCAATTGCACACTGAAGCTTAGTGAAGGGTCAGCGACAAAGGTTTCCCCAGCCCTTCCTGGCCCTCTGGCCAGGGGCTGAGTGTGGAGGTGTGGGCAACCTGTATGTGCAAAGTAATAAGATCACTCCCTCTGCTTCTGCTAGCTGCAGTAAGAAAATGAAGCTCTGAAAATTCTTTTTGGATGTGATGCTGAAGATGCAAAGAACAATAATAGAAGCTAAAAATTTCTATTTCAATTTCAATTAGAGGAGAATCTCAACATTCCCATAGGCATTAAAAGAAGGAAATCTGAGGACACCCTAGCAGAGAAGGAAGAGTAGGAAAAATAACATTCAGGGGCAAAGGCAGAAGTTAGAAATTATCTTGACCCCTAGGGTTAGCCTCTGTGGACCTCATGTTACTAAAGTTTCCCCAGAGTGAACTGGCTGCCACGTCCTCCCAGCCCTGCATCAGCTTGCATTCTGTCTTCCCAAGATATCCTCTTCTAGAGGCAACCAGTCCTCCCTAGTACTACAGCTCATTAGAATGACTACTTGTACTAGGGCCATGTATTGAGGGCCTACTAAGTGCTACACACATTCTCTCATTTAATACTTAGAGCAAACTTCAGAGAAGTCCTTACTCTGACTTTTTCATTCAGGACATGGATTCAGAGCCAGTAACTAAGTTGACTAAGGTCACAAGACCAGGAAGGATGAGAGATGGAATTTTACCCCATACTTCTAGAACTATAGCCTATTTAGCCAGAAGTATGTGGTGCTATGTTGGGATTATAACTAGTAAGCAATTTGACACATTATTTTATATTAAAATAAGCATGCATGGCTATCTTATATAACATAATGCCAATTTTATAAGGATTTTAAGATAAGACGTGGGACTTCAAAGAAACTTCTAAGTGTATTAGACCACCATGGGCTCTGTCCCAGGTCCTCTTTCAGTTTCATTCTCCTAGGTTGTTGGGTTGAAAAGTGTGGAGTCTATTCCTTCCATGCGACTACTTTGACAACAGAGTTTCAGCTTTTCTAAATAAATTTTCTGAGGAAAAATGGAAGAAAGCATGACAAATAAAAACGCAAAAGCTTACACATAGGAGAATAATTTAAAATGTAGATCTTTTGTGTTTTGGTTGACATAAACACCAAGTTCTCACTTCATTCCTGTCTCATTGGGCACTAGACAAGACTACCAGGCCAGCCAGCCTGATGTGGGTTTGAGTTGCCATTGTGCTTATCTCAGAGGCTTTCTCAGGTTCTCCCCACAACCTCCTTCCTTGCCCCCTTTCAGGGATGAGCCCCACATCTGGCCCAGGCTCTGCTCCACTTCAGCTCCACAGCCATCCTGGCCCGAGGAAACACCAAATATCCCTACGACAAGCCACTGTACACTAACTCTATGGAGGACTTTGCCATCTGAAAGCCAGGGACACGGGCTTGCAGATGCCACCCCTGTGATGCTTTCTTGTTACAGCTACCCCAGCACATAATTCACCCCTTTCCACCATCTTCATTCCTTTGAACCACAACTACTATCCCCACCGCTATTTGAAAATTAGCTCACCTTCCAGTCTAAAAGAGCTCGAGAAGCTGGTCTCCTGAGCATTCCAATGGCTTCAAAGTCGGCTGACATCACCTAATCAGAGTCACTATCTCTTGACACTCTGGACCAGGCTATCACTACCTAGCAGGAATTTTTTACCAAAGTAGGAAAATTTTGGCAACTATAGCTGAGAAATCATAGGGTTTTACCCTAGGTTTTTATAATCGAGAAACCAAGTAAAAGCCTATCATATACAGTAGACATAGAGTTTTTAAAATGGAGACAAGATCTGGGAACACATGTCTGAGCCACGTGTCTCCAGAGGCACAGTCTCCTTTACCTCTTTTTCTGTTCTATCCACTGGGCTGCCATCAGTCTCCAATCACTGAACCAGATCCTAAGGCAGTTTACAGGAAATGATGAATGAACAGTGAGCCCAAACGTCCCTCCCCAAATTAGAACTTACTGACTTAAATGAATCTGCTGTCGGTGAAGTAGGTGGAAGAGCTCCCCGTGCAGGCAGACAGGCTCTACTCCATTTCCATCACCACCTTGCAAACTAGTAAGGCCGGCAGCAAAATTCATGAAATCACATGGCCTAATGCCATTCACCTGCTGTCCTACCTTTTGAAAAAGGCTTCGTTCCGGTCAGTAACAGTGAAAGCAGTCTTTCAGTACCAAAGAATATATTTTTAAAACTATAGTGGAAAGTATCCAAATACAGAAGTTTTCTACCCCACTTTTCCCTATTTTTGCAATGCAGCAAATTCTATAATGAAAAACTGGAAAGAAATAACTCTTCATTGTCCCCATCCCTTTCCAAATGAATTTGCAAATCTTCTGGTCTGCCCTTCAGTCACAATTTTTCTAGTTTGGAAAGCCTGCAAGATATGACCCAAATTCACCCCATTCTGCCTCCAATCACAAAAGCATAATACCCTTTCATTTTTTAAACGAACATGACTTTGGTGTAGAAGTTCTTTATTTTGATACAAATCTCATTCTGCAAGAAAACATGAATAGTCAATATTTCCTCATGTATCATGCTGTTCATCTACAATAACCAATTTATTCAGAGATTTATTACCTTACCCCAGCCCACTGCTTAGCACTGACAAAGCTGATAAGAAATTCACTGAAACTCCAACCCTTTGGGTTAGGTAAAAAAGGTACACGTAGGGCTTCCCTGGTGGCGCAGTGGTTGAGAGTCTGCCTGCCGATGCAGGGGACACGGGTTCGTGCCCCAGTCCGGGAGGATCCCACATGCCGCAGAGCGGCTGGGCCCGTGAGCCATGGCCGCTGAGCCTGCGCGTCCGGAGCCTGTGCTCCGCAATGGGAGAGGCCACAACAGTGAGAGGCCCGTGTACGGAAAAAAATAAATAAATAAATAAAGGTACACGTAAAGATGTGCAATAGCTATCTTTTTATATTACTGGAGATAGAATCACAGTGTGTTGAAACTGACAGAGCCACCTTACGGAGCCAAGTGTTGCCAAACCTGGCTGAGGGTCTCCTGGGCTCCCACTTAGGAGCGCTTCTGTTAAACAGAAACCATATGTATGAAAATGCTAAGTCCTTCATATCTTTGACAAGTATGTGTCAGTGTTAAGTTCCCATTAAATGCAAATTTGATCTTTTATAAAATCGTGCTTAAAGCTAATATCACAGAGCATCAATTAGACTTCTGTATGCTTTTAGGAGGCTGAATAATTGCATTCACTTCAAAGCTACCTTGCGATATGTATAAAACAGAAATTTCATCAAGTTTAACTAATCACAACACAAGTCAAATTCCATTCCCAATATGTAAATAAAGTCATCCCACTGTTGTTTATTTACTTGGTTCCTTTTTCCTCTGAAGAATTCTGGTCCCTGAAATTAACAGTAACTGATTTATTCTGCAGTCATGCTTTATTTACCAGGCATGAGAAACTTTGGAAAAAGGGAGGATTGCCCATCTTTTAAACTATACTTTCAAACCTTAACATTTTTAATAACATAATCTTACAAATATACTTTATACATTTCAGTTACTCAAAGAGCACGCATTATTCAATTAGATTTGAAGCCTCTCCTTCACTCTGCAAGGTTTGTAAAACAAGTATTTTCACTGAACAGAGGGGAAAAAATGAAAGCTCAAAGAAGTTAAATGACTTTCAGAGTTACTTATCTTGTAAGTGGAAGACACAATATCAGGATCTTCAGACTCCACAAAAAGTGTTCTTTTCGTCAATAAAGGCTTTTAAAAATATACTTAGCTCTCTGCTTTATAAAATAGAAGGTTCTCAAAATATTTTTAAATTTTCTTGATGAATCAAAAATTTATGAACAACTGACAAACTGAACTACACAGCAATATATTGCTATTTTCTGCTCTTTGAAGTATGAAAGATTGCTTTCCCCAACACTGTATAATTCCAGAATGCTGTGCTGTTCTAATTGGTGAGCTTTAGTCTTAAATTGGCACTAAGAATCCCTAGAGGGTTACTGAGTCATGCAGAACCTAACTTGCCCTTACACTAAGTGTCCTCAGAATATTGTAGTGTTTGAATGGGTGTTTTTCTGTCTCTCCTCATTGTTATCTGGGGACACTCTCACCACTGATCACATGTCAGCAAGTTGTCCCACTACCATTTTTAATCCCCAAAGGTACTTCCAGTATCATCTTTTTCTGCTGTCCCTATTTTTCTCTGTCTCTGTCTTCTTCAGCCTTGCTAAGACTTAAGTCATTACATTTAACATCCAGTGAGAGTGTTCCTTTCTTCAGTTTGATAAACTATTACATTGCATTTCCTATTGCCTTTTTACCTTTGTATCTGTGACTCTTTTCAGCAATTTTTATCACTGTTTACACTTAGAATATATATATATTTAATTTTGAGATTTGAATTTGTGCTTGCTTAAAATTGTGGTTATAAATAAGTGGAGATATTGCTGTTGTAAATAGAACAAATTATTCCAAACATATAATACTTAAATTGCTTTTGAATTAATAAAATGAAATAAAGTGATAACTCTCAGTGGTAGATAAAGTAACCCAAGAATATTTGTATCCATTTGGTTCCTGAGTGAAGACTGTGGAACATCTCTAGTAGAATAATGGCATCATGGAATGTTATGGTGTAGAGAGCCTTAGTGAACACCTGAATTAGGCCCTGAAGCTCTCAACCTCTTTTTCTGAATCCACAAATAAGATAATCCTCACAAATATTCCCAAGTTTATTCCTGGCACATAAGCTACACATCTATCCTTTTTTTCCCTCCTACTCAAAATTAGCATATAGGAATGAAAATTATTGTGAATTATATTATTCTAGGGATAGCTACCCTAAAATAAAATGTCAATCCTTGGTAAATTTGGCACTTTATGTACCATTAGAAACAAATTAATCTCAAAACACCTCACATAGACTTTGATATAGCTAAGTGTTCGAGATGAGAGTCCAAGTCTTTATGCAGAAACTGGGTTCCAGAGAGGAAGAGTGTCTTATCTAAGGTCACACAGTAGGTGGTAGTAGTGCTAAGGTTGGAGACCACTTCTTTGAGTCTACTGCTGTTCAGAACACATCATGCTTCCTCACAATTAAAATTTAAGACCATGATCTATTAAAACACTGAAGAAAGAAAACACTGAAGGAAGACAGTACAATGATTTTCAAACTGCACTATAATATTGGAGCAGAATATTATTTTTCTGCACAATGTAAGCCATAATAATTGTTTAAAAGTATTAATAGTGATAAGTTAACAGCCAGTGAAAAAATTCTACCATAGAAAAATTACCTAAAGGACAAAAAAAAAAATTCCACAAAAAACTCTTAAAGTGCGACTAGTTAGCACATTTGCTATCATAAACATCCTATTTCTATGCCATATTATTAAGAAAAGGTTCCAAAGCAATAGCATCATAATAATCAATAAATATGTATGTGATGCAAGAGGTAATTTTGATACTGAACAAAGTAGTTTCCAGTAAGCTTGTATCTACATGCCCAAAGTAGCAGATGGAAAAAAAAACTGTCTTCTTGCAGACTGGTGCCTTCTTGCTGTAGACAGAGGGAGAGGGAGAGGGACAGGGACAGGGAGAGGGACAGGGACAGGGAGGGAGAGAGGTTGAGAGAGAGTGCACTCTGGGTCTCTTCTTATAAGGGCACTAATTACATCATGAGGCCTCCCCACCCTCGTGGCCTCATCTAAACCTAATTACCTCCCAAGGGCCCCACCTCCTAATAGCATTACATTGGGGGTTAGAGCTTTGACATATGAATTTCGGGGGAGCAAACATACAGTCCATAACAAGATCAAAGTGTTAGGTTTTGTGATTTAATGGCAGAAGTAGATTTTTATCACTAGCTAATAATCAGCATACTTACAGTATCTTTATATATATATATATATATATATATATATATATAAATACTTATATATTCAAAAACACTACTTATAATTCAATAGAATGTGCCTTACAGGTGATTTTAATTCTGTTAGGCTATCTGCAGACAAACTGCTTGTCAGATACATGAAATATCTATCTCATCTATTTCTCACACAGTTCACTTACCTGCAGTGATAAACCTTATTCCACATATTCTTTGGGGGTGAAAAAATCACATTCTACTCTTTGCTTGATCCTGAAACACCTCCTCTATGCTCTGTTACGCTTTATGGGTGATGATGCAGATTATATATACATATATCACATCATAAAACAAGATACACTTGACTTGAAACCATTCTGGCATCAAAGCAGTGTTTAATGCTGCTCACTTATCTGCTCTTTTGACATAGGATAGACAAATCCTCTAAATAAGCGCAGCCCCCTTTTAAAGTGCAGCAAACCAGTACACCACTGGAAAACAATTAGGACAAATCAACAAAATTGGTGTTGCCAATAAGAACTGTGTGATTCATCTTGAACAAAGATCCTGAAGGGAAAGAAAAAAAATTGAGTCACAGACTGCAACGGTGGTTTGAATTGCACCCTCACCTAGCAAAGAAAAAAACAATCTTTAGACATGCAAATAAACATTTTCTCTCTCCAAAAGTGAAAGGCAAATTTTGTAGAGATCCTTGAAGGTGAATGATTAAACAATTTTTGTAAAAGCAGATTATTTTTTGGCAAGCTTTTTCTCTTGGTGCACATTAGGAAATTCAGAATGCATTTAGTATAAACAGATTCAAATGTAGTATGATTTGAAGTCTTAAATGTGCAGCTAAAATATTTAATGCTTCCCAGTCTATATATGTCAAGTACTTTGAACTTACAGACAACCATCAACAAATAATCATTAGCAATTCGTCTGGTGGAAAAAAAAAAGGAAAAGAAAGGAAAACACCTAGACTGTTCAATGTCTTAAAGACATGAAACTATTTTAGAAAGAGTTGAGGCTAATTGAGGATGTTAAATAAATGGTAAGAAAATGTCTCAATTAAAATGTTTTGTTCCAAAGTTCAGCAGAATAGATTTTATTCTTTATTAGCTTAGTATTCTATTAACTTGTGTTAATCTGATTACAAAAAAAAAAACCCTAACCATAAAGGCCTGCATAAAAGCCTGAGAAATTTAGTTATATATACATAAAGTAATTTGAAGAATATTGACCAAAAAGGACATGTTAGAAAATAAATATTCCTTTATTCAAAACACCTTTGAATTCCAAACAATTTAAAAACTCAGTACCTTAATAAAATTTGAGGAGTAGCAGTTCTAATATTTATTAGATATATATAATATTATATGTATAATACTCTAATAATATACGGTATTTTAAAGGTATGAATTTTATAATTATTTTCAAATATATTCAACAAAACTAAAATATCGGGCTTCCCTGGTGGCGCAGTGCTTGAGAGTCCGCCTGCCGATGCAGGAGACGCGGG
>NW_006792596.1:4831488-4842443 GCF_000442215.2 Lipotes vexillifer
AAAAAAAAAAAAAAAAAAAAAAAAAAAAACTAAAATATCAATTAACCCCATATTGAGTCTACTTTTAGTCATTAAATTCATTTATTGTATATTATACTTAAGTTCATAAGTGATTAATGTTTTATTTCTAAAATATTTAAGAAACTAATTTCAGAGTAGTTCAAAGATCACTCAACTCCAGGTTTATTAATCTGTACCTTTAAGAGGAGAATATTTATAAGCAAAACAGGACAAACTTAGGCCCTGCCCACTTGTCTAAAATTAATTTAGATTTTAGGAATAGGTATTGGCGTGGTTTTATTTCCAAGAGTGCAAACTCCAAGATGGTATTTTTGTCTGTTTTGCTCACTGTTATATCTCTAGCATCTAGAATAATGTCGAGCCCATGATGGGTACTAAAGTCTTTGTTGAATGTTGAATAAATATACTGTATTCCCAGCTCTACTCCTGGAGAGAGTCTGTTATTCTTTTCTCTGGAAGACAAACGCTTGCAGCAGAGAAGTTCTGCAGTTTGACTTTTTTCATATGGTCCAGACTTGTCTTGGTCTCAAAGTTAGTATTTTCTCCAGTTAATTGCATGCTGTTATTTTCAAAAATAAGATTTTAGTATATGATGTTGCTTTTTTTTTTTTTTTTTTTTTTTTGGCGGTCCGCGGGCCTCTCACTGTTGTGGCCTCTCCCGTTGCGGAGCACAGGCTCCGGACGCGCAGGCTCAGCGGCCATGGCTCACGGGCCCAGCCGCTCCGCGGCATGTGTTATCTTCCCGGACAGGGGCACAAACCCGTGTCCCTGGCATCAGCAGGCGGACTCTCAACCACTGCGCCACCAGAGAAGTCCTACGATGTTGCTTTTAATCATGTTGAATTGCAGGATCTTTTAGAATGCATAAAGTCACTTGGGTATACTTAAAGAAAAAAGCTCCTTGCTAAGCTTCCTCCTCAAGGAAGTTAACTGGCTAAGTGCAAATGTTCCAATTTATTCAGTGTAACCAGGAGACTGATGTGACTGAAATTTTGTGACTGAAATTTTAAAAATGTTCCAAGGATTAGCATTTCAAAAAGACGTATTACTAAATCCTTTTTTTTTTAACTCCTCATGCTCAATTTACTTTGAGAACATTTCTCAAACATTAGTAGAAATAAAATATTTCAAAAGATAAAATAAAGAAAATCACAAAGATTAGAAAGAGTCACTTTTTTTTTTTAGCATATCCACTGACAGAAGTTAATAAGTAAAACACTGCTTGGAGTTCATCTCCTTTGAGGCAATATATTTCAGAACTCATATGAGAGATCACATTGCACATTTTGTTATCTATTACCCAGAAATAATCCATCATTTTTTATTTCCCAGAAACTATGTTTAGAGATACTGTATACATTCTTTAGCCTGACTTGTAGTCCTGGATCTCTGTTAGATGACACCTAAAATATGTTTCAGGAATGTCTTTACACTTACTGCTTTCTTTTAATCTTTTTAAAACTCTGTTTTGTGCTTTAAGAAAATTCATTCTCCTTGTTAAAAAATGCAAACGTTAACGAAATATGTGAGGTAGAAATTGAAAATACCCAAGCCTCAAAATTAATAACTATTAACAGGTAATGAACATGCTTCCTAATTTCTTTTACTCCGCATATACTAAAATGTGTGTTGTGTGTTCAGACAGACAGCCATGTATGTATATTTTTACAAAAATGTAATCATATCAAATATATTGTGTACACACTATATTATGTACTATATTGTGTGCTTTTTGGCCTGACAACATATCTTGTAAACCTTCCTATGTCATTACAAGTGGATATATCTCATTTTGTAAAACAGTACCTACTATTTTATAACAATACTATAAAATATCAATATTTATTTAATACCAGACTGATATGTAAGTTTTCCTTTTTTTTCCCCTTCTTACAAGTGAACACTTTTTTTTAACATATATATTTTTAAATTTATTTATTTATGGCTGTGCTGCATCTTCGTTGCTGCACGCGGGCTTTCTCTAGTTGAGGCGAGTGGAGGCTACTCTTTGTTGCGGTGCACGGGCTCCTCATTGCAGTGGCTTCTCCTGTTGCAGAGCATGGGCTCCAGGCACGCGGGCTAGTTGTGGCTCACTGGCTCAGTTGTTGTGGCATGTGGGCTCAGTAGTTGTGGTGCATGGGCTTAGTTGCTCCACAGCATGTGGGATCTTCCCGGACCAGAGCTCGAACCCGTGTCCCCTGTATTGGCAGGTGGATTCTTAACCACTGCACCACCAGGGAAGTCCCACAAGTGAACACTCTTGCACTTAGATCTTTCTTGTGTGTTTCTGTAAGATGAGTTTTCTAGAAATGGAATTTCTGGGTCAAAGGGTATATATAATAGCCAAATTTCTCTAGAAAAAGATGGTATCAATTGACTCTTCCACCAGTATGAATGAGAACATATTTCACTTCACATTTGCCAACATTAAGTATTAATATTTTTAATACTTGAAAATATTTTAGGTGATAAATATCTAATTTTAATTTGCATTTTAATTATTGCTAAATTTAATGGGTAGTTAATGTGGTTTATTTCTTTGTGGATTATTTAAGTTGTTTATTTTCTAGTTTGGTTGTGAGATATATATATATATATATATATATATATATATATATATATATATATTGCCATAGAGATGGTTTGTGTCATGCTTAGTAAGATCTTCCTTATATACAAATATATACAACATAAATAGGTGGGAGAGTAGCCTCAAAATATTTAGCACTATCCCAACTTGAGTTTAGATTTATGCACTAAAATGGTAGAGATAGATGGATGATAGATAGATAAGAGATAATGCTATATATTCCATGCAACTGGTATGCCTATACTAGCATGTACAAACAATATCAATTCTGCACCTATGTTTTCTTTTACTTCTTTAATGGTTTAAATTTTTACATTTAAGTTTTTATCCACATGAAATGTATTTAGTATAAGGAGTGAGGTAGGGACTATAACCCGACCTCCCAAAAGGATAATTATTTTATTATCATTTATTTATTAAATAATTCATTTTAATCCTGTGATATGAAATACATCTTTGTTTTGTATAAATTGTACAGATATTTCAGGGTGAGAGTATTTCAGAAAGACAAAGCAGCAGCAAGGAAGCCAGTGTGGTGGGAGAGGTGTCAGCTACAGCAAGAGGAGCAGGAAATGGGAGGACTCATGCCATGTAGGACCTCCTGAGCCACTCTGCATCTGAAGAATTTTTTACTGATTTCCTTTGCTTTGTTGGTTTATTTGTTGATAGCTAGGAATCGGTATAGATTTTAAAAAATCTCCCAATTGATCTCATTCTTACTTGCTCATTTAATTGTCTTTTCTTTTCAGATCAATTTTGATTATTTATATTTTTTAAAAACACCTACTTTATCCAGGACTTTTCCCTGATTCATTAATATAGAAAGGTGCAAAGAAATCTCTTAACGTTTGAAGTATATATTTCCCCTCAATTAATAGAATATTGCTTTTTTTCATTCCTATTTATGCTTTGCTTTCCCTTTTTTTTCCTTCGTTGAGGTATCTAGGAGCTTAGCTTTTTCAAGAGGATTTTTTCATGAAGACAGCTCTTTGATTTATCTATGCCATTGCTTTCCTTTTTTTCTAATTTGTTCATTTATATTTTTATTTTAACAATTATTTTTCTCTGTATTATTTGAGTATATTTTTATTTTCCTAATTTTTTGAGTTTGACATTTAAGGGATTCATTTTTATTGTTTTGTGTTTAATAAGTTAAATGTTTAATGCTTGGTATTTTCCTCTGAGTACATTCTTAGCCATATCCTAGAGCTTTTGATTTATAATGTAGTATCTTTATTTCCTAGAAATTCTACAGTTGTTTTGTTTTAATATTTTCTTTAATTATGTTTTAATATTTTCTTTGCTCTAAGAATTGAATTGTGAGCCGAACAGAAATTATTTTTAAAAATTAAAAAAAAAAGAAATGAATTGTGCAGGAGGAGAGAGGTTTGGTTGTATGTCTGGGTTATTTTTTTTGTTTTATTGTTTTTTTTAATGTTTTCAGTTTTTCTTGGTTTCTTTTTTTTTACTATAAGCTCCTGCTTTATGGCTCTTTGTCAAAAATGTGGGGTTTTTTACTGCTTTTATTTCTTAAATTTTTAGTTTTTACATTTGTTGTCTGAGATTCTTTTAAAAATTTTAATAGGTACATTTACACTTAATAGTAAATCTGAATTTAATATTTAAAATTTATTCAAATACTTTTTCCCTGAACTGATAAAAATCATAGAATAAGCCGAAATCACTACTTTTCATTCATAAAATAAACTGAAATCACAACTTGGCTTTAATGGACTGATCTGATCAATGCAAATCCAACTGAGCCCCAACAATGTGTCAGGTATGGAAATGATTTTATGAATGAGAAAGTTGTAGGTGATTACCAAAAAAAAGAAGACAGAGGGCCACACACAAAGTCTGCTGAGAAAACACAGGAGGGAGAAATTAATTCTGAGAAGGAGAAATGAAGGCAGTAGGGAATTATCGCCTTTCCTAACAGGGTCTCCAATATATATTGCTCAACATGTCAGCCCACAACTGAGATCAGAAAAGACAAGGATTGCCTATATGTATATGCATGTATATGTGTGTGTGTATATATATAGTCTCAAAATAGCATGAAGTCTGTGCTGTAGATGTCATGGTTTGGATCATAAACCCATGAAATATCTCATTACACATCTTCCAATGATGATTTTCTGGCAAGACATACTAATCTACTTCTTAGATAATAGCAACCCCCTACCTTGCTTCAACCCACACAATTGAAAAAGATGTCTTAAGGGAATTTATATTTGAAAGTATGAATCTCCGAGGCCATACTAAAAGCTAGTGAGAAAAAATAAGACCATCAGAAAGGAAAAATAGGTTTTATAAAACAAAACGGGACATTTCTCTTATTATTAACACATGCCAACATGCCATGGAACTCTAGGGACTGTAGTGCTCAGGTGCAGAATAGTGAGCCTTGATTTGGCAATGGAAAATTCCATGAAGGGTCCAATAATATGTTATGCTTCATTAATATAAGAATTTTTACATTTATACTGTGATTTTCACCCTTCATTATCCTAAAATGCTTTATTAACTGAAGCCACTATGAAGAAAATCTCACCACCACCTTGGGAGAAGTTCCTTGTGATATGTTTTTAAATCAAAATATCAAAAACAATTTTGTTTAAGGAAGGAAGAACAAAATGATACCTAAATAGAAATTTCATAAATACCTAAAGCCAGCAAATCTTAGCACCATCACATTTTAAGTTTAGATTTATACAGAGTCATTTATTTTCACTGAGTTAGGACAAAGGGCAGGACTGAAGTGATGGTTTAAGAGTGGATTTGGACATCTACCCTGCTGCTTGGCAAAATCCTTGAGTGACAGTCTCTGGAAGACCAGATGCAAAAATGCTACATGACACTTCATACGATCTCTGTATGAGCAGAGTGATACAGAGTGATGAGCAACTCTTTAGTCTGCCCATTCCCCTGCCCCTGAGAAGTATGATTTAATTCTCCCCAGCCCCCTTCTCTTCTACCAAAGTTTTCTCTGATGCTCCTCACAGAAGAAATGTGGAGAGATAACAGAGATAACAGCAGAGTCCTCCGCCTTCCCCTGGGCATGCTAGCAAAGGGGAGATCTCTCACCTCCAGCAGAAACATAAACTCCATGAACTGAGGTTGCTCTTCCGTATTCTTGTTCTGAGCAGTCAGAGTTAGGGAGTCACACCAGCGCTCTTGGTGTAGGCTTCAGTGAAGCATGCGTGGGCTATTTCCCAAGGTGTCTTCCCTGGGATAGAAGAAGCAGCCTCATCCATAACAGGTTGTCAGGGAAGCTGATGGCCAGTGGTTAGCAGTGGCAGGGGAAAGTGGTCAGAAGGAATGAATTGAGTCTCCTTGCCCTGACAGGGTCACTGTGATCACATCACCTCTCCAGGCTTCTCTTTTGAAGCAGGATAATATATAAAATGCTTTTTAGAGAAAGCAAATGTAAATTTTTATTCATCAAAAAAGCAGAAGATCAGACTTGATCTTAAAAGCCCTCTACTGCCACAGAGCTCTAATTCTTCCAGACTTTGGGTGGGTTCTGTCCAGTGTGGTATCTAACACATACTTCCTCAGAACCAAAAACTATTTCCTATGTTGACTTTTCTGACAGTGTAGGAGTATGAGCTCTTAAGCTTATGAGTTGGGTGACCTTGGCAAATTGCCTAATCACTTCTTGCCTACATGTCCCCACTTGTAAATGGGGAAAATAATCATGCTTACTTCATAGGTTTACAAGGAAAGTGCTTAGAGTAGTAATTCACATATAGAACATACTTTACATAAACTGTTATTGTTAATGGTCAGGTTATACAAAGTATAATCAGATACACAGTTTTGAAAATACAAAGCAACAAACTATAAAAAATAATTACAAATCAAAATAACCACCCAGCAATGCTTTACAAACTTACATATTTAAAAGCAAGATGCCTGGCATTTTATCATAACCATTTCCCTTAATATAATGGGAGGCTTTTCTCCTACCATTAATATTTTCAAAAATGGTTTTATTACAGTCTTTCATATGAGGATATATTGTGATATAGTTAAATGCCCCTATTTAAGAAACAGACTGTTTCCAATCTACTATTTGAAAAACGCTAGGATAAATGTTCTTGTATACAAATATTGGACTAAATTATTGCTGTTTATTTCCTCAGGATAGATTCTATGAATGAGATTTCTTGGTCAACAGAAATTATCATCCTCAGGGTTCTCTATACATAGCTCCCAACTGCTTTCCCAAAGGGCTGTCCTAATTTGGGGTGTGAGGGTCCTTATCAAACTGCATCCTATTCAGCATTGAATATTACCTTCATGTAATCTTTGTCAATTTGATACATAAAAACTGTATAAAACTAATATGTTAATTTGAATGTGTTTGCTTACAGTGAGATTAAACTTTGTCTTCTCAAAGTTAAGTAAGTTTTGTATTTCTTCTGTAAATTATCTGTTCATGTTTTTTGACCACCTTTTTTTATTATAGTATTTATGCTTTACTATGTATTGTTTTATTATATAACCCTTGGTCATATTTCGATAAAGTTTTCCTCACAATTGCTATTCACTCTTACTTTTGTTTCCAGTGATACTTTAGTTATTCAACAGGTATTTACTGAGTACCACCTATGTGCTGATCACTGCTCCCAGCTCTGGAGAAACAAGACAATATTTTCTACAAAGCAAATAGGATAGAGAAGTCCTTGAGTTCACAGAACTTACAGTCTGGTCTGGGAAATAGATGTTAACCAAGAAAACAAGTAAGTAAATAATATAATAAATAATATTATAAAAGTGATGTTCAGATGGCATGTGTCATTTTCACCTGCCAGAATACCACAATATAAGATATGTTATTAATTATAAAGTCTAGGCAGTGTTTCTCAGAATAGAAAAACTAGAGGGGTTTTTCCTTGACAGTTTACAGGATAATAAAAGCCCTCCTTTTCTTCCTAAAAGAGGGTTCTCAGCTCTAGCTGCTCTTAGAAGCACCAGCTTTTTAAATTCCCATGGCTGCCCACCCCTTCTACCCCATGAATTGGTCTTGGGTGAGGGCTGGGCATTGCTATTTTTTTTAAGCTTGCCAGGCAAGTCTAATGTGAATTCAGTGTTGAGAATAAAGGGTTGAGGAAGCACTTACTAGTGCCTTCCTGCTCTCTCAGCTTGAATACAAAGAGACCAAGACCTGGCTTTTACGTTAAAACTAAAGGCACTAAACTAGGTCACCTTGGGACAGTGCTGAGAGACACAACTCTCCTCATTCCTGAGTGAAATCCAGATGACTGGAAATCAGTCCTCAAATCGTCTGCTAATAGTTAAAGGGAAAGACTTTGAGAGTGTGACTAATCCCATAACTGAAGATAAAACTAAGAGACATACGGGGCAGTGTGAAGGGAAAACTGAACAGCGAGGAGAGGTATATATACAGCACAGAAGGCTGTATTAGTCAGGATAGAAGTATATTACAGCATGATAACTAGAAATCCTAACTTTTAGTGGTTAAAAACCATAGAAGCTTATTTCTTGCTCGGGGTAAATTTCCTGCAAGAGTTGGCAAGGAGCTCTGCTTCACAGTCACACTTAGAATTTTAGGCTAACACATGAATTTAAATGCAAAGAAATAAAAGAAAATGAAAATCAAAGTACCATCTCTTTCCAAGTTGGGCCGATGCCAATAAGATTACTGCTTTTTGCTCTACGTTCTCAAAAAGAATGGTAGCTGGTTGCTGCTCTGGTACCTGAGTTGAAGTGCTCCTTATTTATTATTGTTAATGGTCAGATTATACCTCAAGGCAAAACTGGGCTTATTATTTCCTATCCAAAGCTGAATTCAGCAAGGGTAAATAAAGCTGAGTTAATCAACTTTTTATGTATGTTGCCCCTGCTCATCAGGGCTATGGTTTAAGAATTTACCCATTCAGGGGCTTCCCTGGTGGCGCAGTGGTTGAGAGTCCGCCTGCCGATGCAGGGGACACGGGTTCGTGCCCCTGTTCGGGAAGATCCCACATGCCGCGGAGCGGCTGGGCCCGTGAGCCATGGCCGCTGAGCCTGCGCGTCCGGAGCCTGTGCTCCGCAGCGGGAGAGGCCACAACAGTGAGAGGCCCGCGTAACGCAAAAAAAAAAAAAAATGTTTAAGAATTTACCCATTCAATTAGCAACTCCTCCTCACATCTGGATGGGTGTAAGAGTGGTTGGTGGATGGAATTAAGAAAGAACGTGAAAGCACAAAGCCATTTACTCCTCCTACATAGTTCTTGACAATTATGAATAATGAAATGGCATGGAGTGTGTATTCTATTTTTCTAAACTGCTACTGTTTAGTGTATTATGTGGAAAAGACCAGACCCAACAAATAGTGTCACTCCTCCAAAGGAAAACATCAGGTAATACTGAAGAACATAGTTTTCAATATTATCATCTGATCTATGCTGACTCAAGTGGATGGTGTTGCATGGGGCATTAGTTCAACTGATTGAATGCCATGTTCCTGAAAAATCAGTCAGCACTGTGATCCAAAGAAACCTCTTCCCCAAATCCATATGTGACTATCCACCTCTTGGAAATAAGAGCGGATGGTATGAAAGAGGTTGGGTAGATTACTTCAAATATTTCCCCATTATCAGGAAAGGAAGGCAGAGTATGGACCTCTTTTAACTTTAAAAGCAACACTCCAGGAATAAAACAGTAGGCTTTCCCCAACTCCCACTGTGTTCTTGAAATACTCTGCGTGAAAAAATTTACTACTGAGGAACTTAAGACTATGTAGAAATGGGTTTAGGGAATTGATGACATGAGGGGACCTGTGAAAGCCCTATAAATATTTTTACATTAACCAAAATTAATATAGTGTATTAAACAGAATAGCAAGAACACACTGTATATCTTTCAATGAATAATAACTAACACTCTACAATTAATTTCCATTTTCTTTTCCTTCCTTGCTGGAGTTATTTCAGGATATTCTGTCCCATTGTTTTATTGAGAAACTTATAATTGTCTTTGTTTTGTAGCAGCTTATAAAGTATACTGAAGAGGAGCCTGGACCCTCATAAAAAGTTCAACGTCCTTCTGCTCTTATGACCTACATTGTTGAGTTCTGCTTCCAGAAATCCAAGAAAACCAAAAGAATTTGTATACTGGACATATTGAGATGAAGGGGAAAAAAGCAGCAACAACAAAATTGTGGGCAATCTTGTAAGTTTTTCAATGTATTACAGAGGAGTAGGTCTTATCAAGGCCTAACCCCTCCCCTGGAACATGCCAAAAGACCAAGAGACAAAGTTATTCAGGATTAGCTTCACCCATGAACCTAACCAATCACAGCATAAATTAGAACACAACAGAAGACATGGACTTGACTCTGTGAAAACTCTGACACTTTTTACCTGCTTCCTACCTAACAGAGAAGGCTTAAGGCTATTTGCCTCATCTTCCTATATCTGTCTTAAGGCAACACTGCAAAACCCTCTACCATGCAGTGCTGACTACCATTGTTTTATCTATTTCTATGTTAGAGAGATGAAAAAAGTTCCCTTCCTAGAGTGTGGTGTTACGTGCTTCCACAAGTGATGGACTAATCAATCTCTGTTTTTAACTTCTGCTTTAACCAAGAAATAAATATATGAACAAAAAGGAAAAAAAAGAAAAAAAAGGAAAAATTACAGTCCGCTACCGAATGAATTGTGTCCCCCCAAGTTGAGATTCTTTCTCTCTCAATCTCTCTCCACTTGTCATGTGAGGACACAGCAAGAAGATGGCCATCTACAAGCCAGGAAGAAAGCCTTCACCAGGAATCAAACC
This sequence comes from Lipotes vexillifer, assembly GCF_000442215.2. NCBI lineage: Eukaryota > Metazoa > Chordata > Mammalia > Artiodactyla > Lipotidae > Lipotes > Lipotes vexillifer. The sequence continues at coordinate 4,841,888 of NW_006792596.1, forward strand.
AGCACCTTGATCTTGGACTTCCCAGCCTCCAAAACTGTGAGAAATAAAGTTCTGTTGCTTAAGCCACCCAGTCTATGTTTTTGTTTTTTTAAAATGACAACTCAAGCAGACTGTCCCAGAATGATGATATATCTTTCATAAATCTGTGGATAATTCTAGTACATTTCTAAGGGTTATCATTTTTTTCTTCTTATTCAGAACCTGGGGCATGATACTGTGATATTGAGGAGAAGCAACAGAACTATCCTCCCCTCGTGATTTCTCCCCTGCACCTCCCCTGGGGCTCCTTTTCTTTCCCAAGTCTCACCCAATTTTCTGCCACAAAATTGCTTCAACATCCACATCTCCTAAAACTGAAATTCTCCATTTGAGGGGGCAGTTTTTGAACCCAATTTTCAAGAGAAAGAAACTTGTATGGGGACAGACTAACTTAAGAAATTTCAACTCAAAAATCTGTTATGGTATTTTTTTGTATTATACATATGGTGCTATACATTAATAAGGTAAAATTTAATTTAACAGTATTTTCCTCAGATGGAAGCATTTGCTCTTTCCC
>NW_006792596.1:4842453-4850182 GCF_000442215.2 Lipotes vexillifer
TTTCCCTAACTTTAAGTAGACTTCAAAATTATGACTGATTCCTTTTTAATGTTATGTTTGAGAGGGTGAGTGTATAAAAATGATCTCACATTTTGATTTTAGAAGAAAAATTATTATTTTGTGTAGAAAGCCCTGTAGCCTGCATATCCAAGGCTTTCTCAGACACAATCTGATGAACATGAAGATGTTAAAGATATGATCTCCTTTGAGGCTGGACCTTGTTACTGACCCTAGGGAGAAATGGACTGTTTTAGGATACCCTTATGTGGTTCTGAGCTATGCTGCTACACTAACCTTGGTGGCTTAATTCTTCCTCTTCAAAGGAGAATTGGGGCCTCAAAGGAGAATTGGGGACTTCAGTGTTGCCCTCACGCTTCATGGGTTCCTTGGGGTATAATATCCAAGCTGGGCCTGTAATGGAATTCCTAGGGAAGCTTAGAGAAAGTCTGAAGCCTGAGTTGGAGGCTCACAAAATTTAAAAATGCATTTATTGAAGACCTACTGTGTTTCCCTCACAATTTTTCTTCCCTTCTCTATTTGCAGGTAAATGCTCAGTTTATCAGTTCATAGCTTCATTTTTCTTCAAAGGCAAATATTTTAATGAAATGATTTTGGTATTCTTCCTCTTCTAATAAGAAAAGGCAACATAATTTGAAAGCTCTATTCCCCTTGCAAGAATCTCAGAAAATACTCAACTTATAAGTCAACATTACTGCTAATCATTTCAAACTTTAAGTACTACCATTATGATTGCTTCTGCATCTTCCTTTATGTTTGTTTTCCATGTGTTTAAAGTGCTAATGACATTCATTGCTTTTGAGATTTATCAGATTAGCACCACCATAACAGTTTATGGTGTTACATTTTATAAGACTCACTTAATATAATTTTAATTATCACTGAAAAATGGCTTCTAGTCATAAAAGTGCTTTAAAAATTACAAGCTAAACCCACCCTAACTTAAAAGTCAGGGCTTGGGCTGTTAATAATTATTTTATAAAGGAGAACATCACATAGCACAGTAGTTCAAAATTGAAATATTCATATTTTAAATAATAAAATACATTTAGAAATATAAAACTGCCAAATAAAATGGGTTCTTTGTGATAATCCTTTACGGCATTGTAGAAAATTACTGGTATGATGATTACAGGTTATTAGCAATGTGTATTATTTTAAGAAACAAGATTTAGTTTGGAATCTTGACATTCAATCACTATATGGTGCTTCCAAAATATTATAACATGATGGTGAAAACAGTGCAAGAATCAATTCTATGCTAAGCATTACGAGAATTGTACTTGCATAAAAGTTATACTTAATTTTGAATCACCTACAAATAGAAATTCAATAAAAGCTTTAAATATTGACTCTGGGGAAACAATATTGCTAAGGATCTCCAAAAGATTTTGCCAATTTTTTAAATTCTAGAAGCTCATTTCAGAGGATATTATAAACAAAAGTATCAACTCTTTATTCCAATCAAAACCACTATATAAAAAGGACGTTTATTATTTCACATAACTGCTTCGACCTCCCTAAACTTGCTCTAGTATTACCTCTCTAATTTTCCTTAAATTACTTCCCCTACCTCTTACTAGTATGTTTTCCATTTCTCAATAACCCCCTATTACCCACCTCAATTTGCATTAGGTCTTATATTAATTTCAAGACTTTGTTCAAGTCTTGAACAAAACAAAACAAAAACCCTCAAGATTACATATGATTCCTGTCTAGGGTTAGACAGGTGCTGAGTCCTGAAAGGTTGGACAACAATGGCAGGGATTGAGGACATTAGTAACTTAAAACATGAGATCGTGGGTCCAAAGGAAGATATGAAATTTGGAGATGAGTTAATCAAGGGGAAAGAACAGATAGGACCAAAATATGACTAGTCAAAGTTCTAGACCTTACCTGAAATTCAAGACATCCATTCAAGCCGGGTGTCTGGCAACAGCAAAAGAGCAGGAAGACAAGTAGCCAGCATTTGAAAATCTGGGAACAGATATTGGAAAACCAGCTCTGGGAAGGTGGTTTAACAGCAGAAAATTCATTCTCCTGGAGGTCTAGGGCAGGGATGGGGTGGCAGGTAGGGAGGGACTCATCCACAGAAGCCCAGTGGAAGCATTATTATCGGGGACTTGAGGCATAAGAATTTACTTCCAGATTCACACAACAGGAACTCAGATAACAGGTGGGGTACTGAGGCCAGAGTGGAGGCAAATACCCTAAGAACCAGAATGGCCTAAGGCCTCGGGCAGGAGTCATCCTACACTGGGAGTTGGGAGCCTCAGCCATACACTGGAGAAAAGTTTTCCTTAGCCCACTGAGAAGTTGACTCCCCACCAAAAAATAAGGACATAGAAACAAAAATTGCCATGCAATTTCAGAAGACCCCTGTCATTTCTGAAGTTCATCTGTGGATCCTTTGGTGGTACATGGATCACTTTCACAACAACTGGGTCTCAAGCTATGAGGTTGAAGCCTAGAAGACCACTGCCCTCCCTCCCTATGGAGCTTTCCACCTGCCCTAGCCTTGACTTCTGAACTCCTGTAGTCATTATTATTTCCCACATTTATTCAACATTTAGAATATGCCACCAGTGTATAGTTTTTAAAATATATTTATGTTTATGAACTCCCTTTCCTCTGAAGTCCGAGACAATGTTTTAAATCTCTTTGCCCTTTATTTCCCAGGAGGCTGGCACACTGGGTATTGATAATAGTTTGCAGATGATGGTGAGTTTATAAGACAGGATGGGGAGAGTTGGCAAATACATTGACTTTGAAAATTGAAAATGTTCAACAACTTTGAGGGAAAGGGGTAAATTTATTTACCTTGAAAACTGGATATTGCTCCAGTGAGCTTCCAAATATCAGAAACACAGCTGTTCAGATTAACCAGATAAACTTTAAGTCATTGCCAAGAGACTCTCACAGTTCTCAATATTATGAGAGAGAGAGGAGGAGAGAGAAAGGGTGCAGTATGATTAACTTAAAATTATTTAAATGAGAAGAATTTTTATAATCATCTTTCAAACACATACAAAAAGTGATTAAACACATTGAAAAGGGAAAATTTTAAGAGGCTTTAAAAGTGTATGATTAAGATGAAATGAATGGAAAGAAGAAAAAGGAAATGAGGCTCAAAATCAGGAAAGATTTTGGTAGCAGAGCCATTATCCTGAAGTATATAGAAGCGGATAGCAGGATTAAAGATACTGTGAATAGAGAAAACTTTTCATTGCCCCGGAGAACAGACTAGATTTCTAAGTTAATCTTTTCCCATCCAACTAGTGAGATGTTTTGTGAACTAATTGGTACTATTGTGGCTCTGAAAAACCTTGCTCTCATTTTGCTTGTAAGAGTGTCTGAAAGAATTGATGGTTTTCTATCTCAGGACCATATCTTCTTTTCTTTTGTGCTGGTGGCACCTCATATGCTCACATTCATTCAACAAGCACACATGAGCATACACGCACGCATGCACACACACACACACACACACACACACACACACACAGCAGGAAAAGGAGTAATCTGTGTTCCATGTAGCTTCAAGATATGAACTTAGAGATACCTTATTTGCAGATTCTTGAGTACTGTCATGACTTACTTATGAGTCCTATTGATACTAAATGAAAAGACAGTCACCAGCCCCATAGTTAAGTTGTCTCACCAGTTGGCCTTATTGATTGACGTATGTGTGCCCAAAGTTCCGCTTGTGGACATGGAAGCTCCACTCACCTCATTTCCCCAATTGGGAAGGGACAGATGCGTGACAATGGTAAGTTACTAAGGGCAAAGGGGAACACGAGACACACTTGTAAAATGCACTGAAGTGTTACATAGCTGTATAATGTAGGCTGCAAGAAGCAATCAAGGTAGAACTTAGAATGTAAATTCATAGGCTCTTATGCTGGAAGGAACCTTGGGGCTCTCCCAGAACACCCTAACTTGCCCTCCTTTGATGAAGAATTTGAGGCCCAGTGAAACAAAATTATTTGCCTGGGGTCATATGCCCTGGCCAGCAATGGTGAGTTGACTAACATTACAAACTTTTGGAGCCCAGACTCTGAGTGACACAGTGTTAAAGGCAGTTTGCTAGCCAATCCCTGTAAAGATTTTCATGTAGAAAACAAGGGCAAGACTTTATGTAGGAATAATGGAAATATATGCTGGCTGCCAATACTTTTTTAAAACTCCTTTCAATTATATAGATATGCATTCTTCTTGGTAGTGACATCTTCAAAGAAGAAAGAGTACCACATAACGGTACATAAACTGAATAGGTACTATCGTCTTCACTCAAATCTCTCACTTAGCAACAGTGGCCCTACTAATTGAACTCAGCAGCTTTGCTCTACTCAGGGGAAGCCCCTGCAAATGCACGCTGCCTCCTGGTTTAAAATACCACTTGCCCTCATTTCATTCCATTAGTCTCCTAAGCACACATATATTCATTCATTCATTCACCCTCTCATTCAATAAACATTGTGTATCTATGATGTTCCAGACACCATCCTACGTTATAGGAATAAGGAAGGTGACAAAATAGAAAAATCCCTTTCATCATTGGACTTAAATTCTGGTGGATACAATAACATAGAGTAGACAGAATATCACATGACTTTTATGAAGATGCACATTTACAGTTTAAACTCTCTCTTACAAAAGGAAAGATTCACCTAGATGATTTTCTGCTGCCTTTTTTAGCCTTGTCATTTTATACCTGTCAGAGTAATTGCTAGATATTAGAAGTGTAATCACAACTGAGAATTTAAACATCCCCTAATTACAAACTCCCATTCAAAGAGCAAAACCACAATATGCAAATATGGTGCTTTTCCTCTTTTTTCACTGGGCAGTCCCAGTTATATTTTCTATAAAGAATCACCATCCCTGCCTCTCACCTCAGAATAATAAATTATTTTAGGGAAAAGTGTAAACAATTTTACTCAGCTATCTAGGAACCAGCCAATCCTAGCCAAGTTCAGGGTGGTTTCAGTTCCTTTCTGTCCCTCCCACCCTCCCTGCCTCTCGTTCCTCCTCCCAGCACTTGTGTGATACCCAGGGCTCCATAAATGAAGCACTTGCTGTGATGGGGACAAGAAGTCACCTTCCCCTTGATCCCTTCCCTGGAGCCCAGCAGATGGAAAATTTACCTTTTGTTTTCTGAAGATAATCAATACAGATCCATACCCTGAATGTAACTCAGATCAGGTAGATGTGAAAAGAAATGAGAAAATAAAATACTATAACCTCCAATACTCCAGTCCTTTTCATTTTGTTAGAAGTGCTCTGGTGGACACAGATTTAACACAGAAGAAACTAAGATAAAACCTCGTGATATAATCAGTAAATAGGTTGCTTCACATTTATTAGCTTTGCTATTCTAAAATACAATTACTAGCATTTTTCTATGTCCTCTAATTCCACTCTCCTAAACCTGATTTCCTGAGGAATATTAATATTAACTCACCATGAAGTGGCGTATTATTCATAGGAAATGTAGTTGCCAACTAAAAAATGTATCAAAATTCAAGTTTGATTTTTAAAAATTTCATGGTTTTATTTATTGCTCCTGAGATATGCTCATGTGCCTCTGAAACCATAGAAAAGTGTAGGGGCCTGTGCTTTTCTCAATCAAAAAATATTTATGTGGTAAATAGAATGCCTTTGGCCAAGAACTAGCATGTTGACTTGCATTCTGATGAAAATTTAAATAGCTGATTAAACTCCTCAAACACAGGATTTATAATGGATGCCACTATCATTTTGCAAAGTAATTTAGTGCATATTTAGTGCAATTATTATGTGCTCTCTTTTCATAAGGAGATCCAGCTGTGATTCTGCAAGTGCAAGAAAGAGAGCAATTGGTATAAGGGCAGCAGTTTGTTGAGACTTGTGTGAAGAAGTTCTTCTGATCCTTGCTTCACTAGAGATATATAATTGTAGCTTTGAAAAAACCTCAACATGTTGCTACTAGATATTGTATGCATTTTGAGTAAAGCAGACAAACAAATGTAATATTCAATACTCAAGGACTGAAAAAAATCTATCTGGAAGTTCCTATTGCTAATTAGATAAACACATCTAAATGAGCACACTCCTATGGTGTAGCCCTTAGACTATGGAGGACCAAGGGAGCTAAAGATTTAGGATGGTGGGCAGAGTAATGCCTCATAACACATGCGCGCACACACAGAACAAATGAAGACTAACTAATGTCACTCTTTTTACCACTACGTGAATGAACCATAAACACATCTATCTTTTTTTTTTCTTACGTCTTTATTGGAGTATAATTGCTTTACAATGGTGTGTTAGTTTCTGCTTTATAACAAAGTGAATCAGTTACACATATACATATGTTCCCATATCTCTTCCCTCTTGCATCTCCCTCCCTCCCACCCTCCCTATCCCACCCCTCCAGGTGGTCACAAAGCACCGAGCTGATCTCCCTGTGCTATGCGACTGCTTCCCACTATGCTGTGCGGCTGCTTCCCACTAACATCTATCTTAATTAAGCCAAACAAAAATTCTTCTCCTAATTTCCAAAGATTTTGCTTTCCTCAGAAATGATCCCTGAACTCTCTCAAATTGAGTACTAATTTTTTAAAATTTTATTATTGTGAACTCTCACTTTATGTTCTTCTAGTAGAATGTTCCAATCAGTTTTTGCAAAGAAACCATAGAAAACATGGTACTTCACAGAGAGAGAAAAAGGAGATAGAGAGAAGCCAAAATAAAGGATGAGAAATATATTTTCAGATGAGAGTTAAAATGAACCTAACTAATGTTGTCTCGTAATTTATGTCAAGTTGACTGGAGTCTGCACCATGAACATATTCCAATTTTGGTAGCCTTTTATGAAGAGAAGAAAAAAAAAAGGGGCTTACTCCGTATATCATATTTTTCATGCTTTCTTTCTGTTGCTTTTAATGAAAATGTTATCAAATCTTTGCAGTGCATTTTGGCATCACTGACTCACAGCGCCTGGCCTGTGTGCGCATGCCTGAAGCAGCCTTCTTCCCGTAAGCGCCTGAAATCCGTTAGCACCAACTGCCCACCCAAGAAGCATAATAAATGCTTTGGTCCTCTGAACCTCACTTACATTGACATGTTTAGAATACTAACTAAAACCATGCCAACTTCTCACCTCTCTTTAAATGAAATCCAAGATTAGCTAGAGAAATGGAAAATAACTGGGAAAAACTGGTCTAGAAAATAATACTCTTTAACATAAATAATATTTGAGAAACATTAATATTTTGCAATAAACGGAATGTAATAAAGGTGCCAGGTCCTATCTCTATCATTCCTTCAATCTGGTGCTTTACAGGGGAAAGACAGAGCTGGGAGGGAAGACAAGCTTCCCACTTTTTAAAATGGGAGAATAAGCAATAAAGAGCACCAAGATGTGTATATAATTTTAAGTTGGGTTTACGTTAGTATAAGAAAATGCACTAGGGCCTTGGGAACTTCTACAAGAGTTAGTCAGTTTAGTTGCTTGGATTTCTGTGAATCAATCCTCTCAGCCTAGTGCTTGAAACCAAAAGGTAACCAGGGGCAGCCAAGAAAAAAATGTTGGTCCAGAGCTTCTATTTACCAGGTTTTTCTTAACTAAATTCTCAGGGGATCTGCAACATTAAAACTCTGGAGTCTATATTTAATAACCACTGTTGACTTTTTCAGTGTTTATGTACTTGTTTATGCTTTTCAGCAG
>NW_006792596.1:4850192-4850401 GCF_000442215.2 Lipotes vexillifer
GAGCCTGGAGGGAAGAAAAGCATTCTTTCAGTAGCCCTCCAAGTAGCTCAGCTTTACTGGAAAGGAGAGTGGGAGCAATGGGCAGCAAAGAGGAGGGACAGACTTAAATGACTTTCCTTCCAGAGAAATCAGGAAACTGAGGCAGAATTTGGAGAGTTTTGCTCAAAGTACATCAACTTTAGAAATCCAACCTCAGCACTGAGAGGGAA
>NW_006792596.1:4850411-4874827 GCF_000442215.2 Lipotes vexillifer
GGGAAAGAGAGGTTAAAGACTTAAAAGCACCGGGGTAAGAAACTGAAGTTGTTGCTTTTCAACTCCCTCTGAATTATGTTTTCACAGAATAATTTAATATGTGCTCTTGAAATGTATATATTACAGAAGTGTCAGATACAGTCATATTCAGAACCAAAAATAACATTAAATTATTTGGCAGGCAATATTTGCGATTTTGCATTACAAGCTTCATTGCTCCATTTCACTAGTCGACTTCAATCCACAGTTTAGCAAGTATTTCTTGAAGCTCTACTGCCCATCTGGCCTTGTACTATGAATGTAGGGGATGGATTAAAAAAAAAAAGATTGTGATCTGAGATATGATCTACACCCTAGAGAAACCTACAGTTTAACTGAGATGTCTACATCCAGAGTTTTCCTACTGATTACAGGAATGTTTGTCCCCTGTTCTGAATGGACAGGAAATAGCTTCATCAAAGGGATTCTGTATGAAGAGTGCAATTCAGTGGCAGGCTGAACCAGTTCCACTGACTTTTCTAGTTTTGAATTCATGTTAATAAAGAGAGTTTTTATAGTTATCAAGAATTAGAGTAACAGGTTGTTCTGTGCTCTCTTGAGCTATAGGTCCGCCAGTGAGTTTTCTACAGCTTAACCCAAATTGAGTGAGTTCTACAACCGACATTATTTCTCTGCTGTTATCCCTGTTCCTGTCTTTCATTTTGGTTTTTTTTGGCAAGCAACTGTGATTGAATAAGGCAGTTAACCTGTGTGTCAGCAACACTGCTAGAAATGCTGTGTAGACACAAGGGAGGTTTATCAAACTAGAACTTGTGATGCAAGTTTTAGAACAGCTTGAAGAATCTTCAAGAGAAAGGTCAAAGAAACAGGTAGTGAAAATCAACATGCATTCAGGGATTGAAGGAAGCCTAACTTACTGAGGGCACCATGTAATTATTGCAACTGGGGAGGACACAACAACAAATGCACCAACAGTAGCTGGAAGAAAGTATGGTTGGAGGTGCATCAGGATGTTGGGGATTTGAAGAGAAGAGTGATTACTAATGTGAGCTCCCGGGAGCAAGACGCAGCAGAGCTGCACTATAGTAACCCTGTAGAGAAAGGATCTAATCTGAGTTCCCACTTCCAGGAATGCATCCCTACCACCACCAGAGCCTGACTGCATCTTTTCTTAGGAGAACAGAGCAAGTTTCTGGTTAGGTATGCCCAATGGTAAAAAGGTTTTGAGCATGTACTCTGAATATGTGTAGATCTACATCTTCTTCTTAACACAGAACAAATTTAAAAGGATGACATAAAGATAAATAAAAAATAATTATAAATATTCTTTTTAATTAATGGGACAAACATATTTTGCTCCTTATGATAAGTGTGGCAAAAGATGTGTTATCATTTTTTTAATTGGCTTAAACTTTGTGATTCATTTATTTGAAGGTCTGGTTTTTTAAGTCCAGTTTATCTGAATCCTTGATTTTATTTGCTATCATAGTTGAAAAGATAGCTCAAAAATATATAGTTTGAAATAGTAGTGTATCACTAGTTGTGTTTACAAAATCACAAAACTCATTGCCATCTACCAAGTATATAAAATTTTTTTGACAAAATTGAGAGCAAAATGTCCATCTTCCCTGATTTAATCAGATGTTCTTACATATAAATTGGAAGGCATTTTTCCTTATCTTTTACAAACAAAGCAGTTCAAAATTCACTGAATAACTTCATTTGGAAGATTTTTAAAACAGGTTAGGGCATTCAGTTCCCCTGTTTTGTAAGTACATAGACTTTGTAAATACAAGAGTTTTTATAGGTGACACATTATTTTCAGCAATAAAATCACACAGCAGTGGAAACATCTGCAAATATTCATTTTTGAAGGACTCTCACTGTAGTGAGATTTTCTTTTTTAAGTAGCATTTACTTTCTCACTTATTGTTTAAATGTCATCTTTACCTTCAAAAGGGACATGTTTGGTGGGATTTTTTTTTTTTTTTTAATATCTCCTAGAGAGCATACTGTTGAGAGCCATTTCCCTCACAAAAATATTTAGCAAATGTAAAATATTTATTTTTTCATAAAATAAAAATGTAGAACTTCTACACTTCAACAACTGTTTTAAATATTTTGCCACAAGATAAATGGCAAACTTCTGTGCGGAATATATTTTCAAAGTCATTCCACCTCTCATTGCAAAGCATTTAAAAATTATAATATTTTCAGGTCTTGCTTTTATGAAAATAATAACCTTGGTGGCAATATATGGCAAATAAACTACACTTTTGTCACGAGATAGTAAAATCAAATGAGTGAGGGCAGCCCTGTCAACACCTCCATGTTGAGAAACTTCCATTTTTCCTTCAGGATGCCTCAAGGGCCTGGGTTACTGGCTGAGATGTCAAGGGCGTGGGATCCAGTGTTAACTCATATATGGATTATTAGAAAAGTTATACTTTTTATTTGAAAAGTAATAAAGAGAAGCTCTAGTTACTTTTTTCTCTGCTCTGATGAATGTCCTTGCACACTCCAGGGAGCACAGCCACTATGAAGACCACTGTGCTGTGTGGTGGCTCTTTTCTGGATTTTTCTATACAACCATGAGCAGAGGAACTGTAGAAGAATAAGGGCAGGGATTTGAACCCAGGTGTTATAAGCTCCAGAACTCACCTTTAACCATCTCACATAGCCTTTGCAGTGGGGGGATGGGAATGACTGGCCTGCCCCACTTGCCCAGATGTTATGTACAACAAGAGACAAAGTCAGAAGAGACCCACCTCCTAAGAACCCAGGTGTCAAAGAGGAAAGTGGACCGCTTGTTTTTGCCCCTGGACCACAGAGACCTTACCATTCATATAAGGACCAAGGAGCACACCAAACATTGACCAGAATATCATGTTCTTCTTTCCTGGGTAGAAGGACTAAAAGGGGAGGTATATGAAGGAGTAAATAATTCCCACTGACACTCTCCCAAATTGAAAGAATAAAGGGCAAAATCTCCCCTATGGGCTGAGCTTCCCTGTCACCTCTCGACAGTCAGGATAATTTCATTCAACCCCTTTGAGCCTCTGTGCCCTCCCTGTGTAAAACAGAGATAGAATTCCCGCTGCCAGGGTGAAACGAACATGTTTAATGAAGTGCAAAATACTGTAGCTATGGGGCTGGATCAGGTGCAAAGGAATGGAAAGGACCTTCACTGTCCTCAGTGGTTCCAGACATGGAAAACATCCAGTGCCCATGCCTGACTGGTGGGTGAATCGAGGAAGAGAATACTTTCTAACTAAGGCAAAGTCAAAGAAACTGGTTTTCAATTCACAGCTTGAGTGGGTACACCTGTTCCACCCACAGCCAGCTGTGCACAGAGAAAACCTAGTCCTGGATTGGGTGGCACCTGGGCTGGCTAGAAAGTTTGAGAAACAGTTCTATTTCTGGCCATCTCAAAATTCCCCAAGCACTCCTCCACAACATGCAATTTACTCGGTGGTTTCCCTGGACCGCCTGCCTTCTCTTTATTAGTATTACATGTTATAAAGTTTTTAGAGATGCAAAGAATTCTCATTAACACCACTTTTTGTCTTCCCAAAAGAGTTAACCAAAACATGACTCCCTTTCCTCAAGCTGTGGAAACCTCATTCAGCAAGGAATAAAAAAATGATACTCTTGTCTAAAAACTGTTTTTTTTCCTATAAACGCCTGAACTTCACTCTTATAGAATTGCTTATGAAAGCTTCTTTCAGTTCAGTATTGCATACAAATGATAAATGAAATGAATAGCATAATTCACAACGAGATATTTTGTAAGTCTTTTGCCTTTGCTAAGAGTCAGGACTCTGCTATGCCTCCCTCTATTAAAAGCTCCCAAATAACCCATCTTATTATAATTCTGGTGCTCAGTATGTTATGTATCTGAAAGGCAGATATTATGTAATGGATCTGAAAATAAACCAGATACAATTATGAATCAATTTTCTTTCTTCTAAAGCTACTACTCCGAGTTTCTCCTTCTCTTAACCATTATATGTCTGTGATGAGCAGTCTGTCTCACTCTGTCATAGTCTGTAGCCTGCTTTCCTTTCTCATCACTGGACTGGAGCTGCTGTCTGGGACCAATATAGAATTGAACAGGGAGCCCAGAAAGAAACCCTTATATATATGATTAATTGATTTTGACGAGGGTGCCAAGAGCATTCAATGAGGAAAGGAAAAGCTTTTCAAAAAATGGTTCTGGCAAAACTGGATATCCGCATGCAAAAGAAGGAAATCGGACCCTTAATTTACACCATTTATAAGAATTAACTCAAACTGCATCAAAGACCTGTACTTAAGAGCTAAAACTATAAAATTCTTATAACATTGGAGAAAATCTTCATGATGTTGCATTTGGCAATGACTTTAAGAATATAACACCAAAAGCACAGGCATGCAACAACAGAAAATACAGATAAACTGAACTTGATCAAAATTAAGAATTTTTATATGTCAAAGGGTACTACCAGGAAAGTGAAAGACAACTTACTGAATGGGAGAAAATATTTGTAAGTCATATTTGTAAAAAATACATACAAATAAAACTGTGTAAATTGTAAATTGTATCTGATAAGAGATTGATATCTGGAATGTAAACAACACCTAAAACTCAACAACAAAAGAACAAACAACTCAAGTTAAAAATGGGCAAAGGGGATTGGAACCAAGATGTTGGAGTAGAAGGACATGCTCTCAATCCCTCTTGCGAGAACACCAGAATCACTACTAGCTGCTGGACAATAATCAACAGGAAGACACTGGAACTCACCAAAAAAGATACCCCACATCCAAAGACAAAGGAGAAGCCACAATGAGATGGTAGGACGGGCGCAATCACAGTAAAATCACAGTAAAGTCTGCTGGGTGGGTGACTCATAGACTGGAGAACACTTATACCACAGAAGTCCACCACTGGAGTGAAGGTTCTGAACCCCACGTCAGGCTTCCCAACCTGTGGGTCCTGCAAGGGGAGGAGGAATTCCTAGAGAATCAGACTTTGAAGGATACTGGGATTTGATTGCAGGACTTGGACAGAACTGGAGGAAGGACAGACTCCACTCTTGGAGGGCACACACAAAGTACTGTGCACATCGGGACCCAGGGGAAGGGAACAGTGACCACAGGGGAGACTGAACCAGAAATACCTGCTAGTGTTGGGGGGTTTCCTGCAGAGGCAGGGGGTAGCTGTGGCTCACCGTGGGGACAAGGACACTGGCAGCAGAAGTTCTGGGAAGTACTCCTTGTCATGAGCCCTCCCAGAGTCCACCATTAGCCCCACCAAAGAGCCCAGGTAGGCTCCACTGTTGGGTTGCCTCAGGCCAACAAACCAACAGGGAGGGAACCAAGCCGACAAGCGGATTAAAGTTATACTGAGCTCTGCCCAGCAGAGCAACAGTCAGCTCTATCCACCACCAGTCCCTCCCACAAGGAAACTTGCATAAGCCTCTTAGATAGCCTCATCTACCAGAGGGCAGACGCAGAAGCAAGAAGAATTACAATCCTGCAGCCTGTGGAACAAAAACCACATTCACAGAAAGATAGACAAGATGAAAAGGCAGAGTACTATGTACCAGATGAAGGAACAAGATAAAACCCTAGAAAAACAACTAAATGAAGTGGAGATAGGCAACCTTCCAGAAAAAGAATTCAGAATAATAGTGAAGATGATCCAGGACCTCAGAAAAAGAATGGAGGCAAACATCGAGAAGATGCAAGAAATGTTTCACAAAGACCTAGAAGAATTAAAGAGCAAACAAACAGAGATGAACAATACAATAACTGAAATGAAAACGACACTAGAAGGAATCAATAGCAGAATAACTGAGGCAGCAGAATGGATAAGTGACCTGGAAGACAGAATGGTGGAATTCACTGCTGCAGAACAGAATAAAGAAAAAAGAATGAAAAGAAATGAAGACAGCCTAAGAGACCTCTGGGACAACATTAACCACAACAACATTTGCATTATAGGGGTCCCAGAATGAGAAGGGAGAGAGAAAGGACCCGAGAAAATATTTGAAGAGATTATAGTTGAAAACTTCCCTAACATGGGAAAGGAAATAGCCACCCAATCCAGGAAGTGCAGAGAGTCCCATACAGGATAAACCCAAGGAGAAACACGCTGAGACACACAGTAATCAAACTGGCAAAATTTAAGACAAAGAGAAATTATTAAAAGCAGCAAGGGAAAAAAAGACAAATAACATACAAGGGAACTCCCATAAGGTTAAGAGCTGATTTCTCAGTAGAAACTCTATAAGCCAGAAGGGAATGGCATGACAAAGTGGTGAAAGGGAAGGAGCTACAACCAAGATTACTCTACCCAGCAAGGATCTCATTCAGATTCGATGGAGAAATCAAAAGCTTTATAGACAAGCAAAAGCTAAGAGAATTCAGCACCACCAAACCAGCCCTACAACAAATGCTAAAGGAACTTCTGTAACTGGGAAACACAAGAAAAGAAAAGGACCTACAAAAACAAACCCAAAATAATTAAGAAAATGGTCATAGGAACATACATATCGATAATTACCTTAAATGTGAAAGGATTAAATGCTCCAACCAAAAGACACAGGCTTGCTGAATGGATACAAAAACAAGACCCATATATATGCTGTCTACAAGACACCTACTTCAGACCTAGGGACATATTCAGACTGAAAGTGAGGAGATAGAAAAAGATACTCCATGCAAATGGAAACCAAAAGCAAGCTGGAGTAGCAATACTCATATCAGATAAAACAGACTTTAAAATAAGAATGTTACAAGAGACAAGGAAGGACACTACATAATGATCAAGGGATCAATCCAAGAAGAAGATATAACAATTATAAATATGCACCCAACATAGGAACACCACAATACATAAGTCAAGTGCTAACACCTATAAAAGAAGAAATCAACAGTACACAATAATAATGGGGGACTTTAACACCTCACTTACACCAATGGACAGATCATCCAAAATGAAAATAAATAAGGAAAAAGAAGCTTTAAATGACACAATAGACCAGATAGATTTAACTGATACTTATAAGACATTCCATCCAAAAACTGCAGATTACCCTCTCTTCTCAAGTGTGCACGGAACATTCTGCAGGACAGATCACAACTTGGGTCACAAATCAAGCCTCAGTAAATTTAAGAAAATTGAAATCATATCAAGCATCTTTTCGGACCACAACACTATGATATTAGAAATAAATTACAGGGAAAAAAACATAAAAAACCCAAACACATGGAGGCTAAAAAATACGTTACTAAATAACCAAGAGATCACTGAAGAAATCAAAGAGGAAATCAAAAAATACCTAGAGACAAATGACAATGAAAACATGACGTTCCAAAACCTACGGAATGCAGCAAAAGGAGTTCTAAGAGGGAAGTTTATAGCTATACAAGCCTACCTCAAGAAACAAGAAAAATCTCAAGTAAACAATCTAACCTTACACCTAAAGGAACCAGAGAAAGAAGAACAAACAACACAAAGTTAGCAGAAGGAAAGAAATCATAAAGATCAGAGCAGAAATAAATGAAATAGAAACAAAGAAAACAATAGCAGAGATCAATAAAACTAAAAGCTGGTTCTTTGAGAAGATAAACAAAATTGATAAACCATTAGCCAGACTCATCAAGAAAAAGAGGGAGAGGACTCAAATCAATAAAATTAGAAATGAAAAAGGAGAAGTTACAACAGACACTGCAGAAATACAAAGCATCCTAAGAGACTACTACAAGCAGCTCTATGCCAAAAAAATGGACAACCTGGAAGAAATGGACAAATTCTTAGAAAGGTATAACCTTCCAAGACTGAACAAGGAAGAAATAGAAAATATGAACAGACCAATCACAAGTAATGAAATTGAAACTGTGATTAAAGATCTTCCAACAAGCAAAAGTCCAGGACTAGATGGCTTTACAGGTGAACTCTATAAAACATTTAGAGAAGAGCTAACACCCTTCCTTCTCAAACTCTTCCAAAAAATTGCAGAGGAAGGGACACTCCCAAACTCATTCTATGAGGCCACCATCACCCTCATACCAAAACCAGACAAAGATATCACAAACAAAGAAAATTACAGACCAACATCACTGATGAATATAGATGCAAAAATCCTCAACAAAGTACTAGCAATCAGAATACAACAACACATTAAAAGGATCATTCACCATGATCAAGTGGGATTTGTCCCAGGGATGCAAGGATTCTTCAGTATATGCAAATCAATCAAAGTGATACACCATAGTAACAAACTGAAGAATAAAAACCATATGATCATCTCAATAGATGCAGAAAAAGCTTTTGACAAAATTCAACACCCATTTATGATAAAAACTCCCCATAAAGTGGGCATAGAGGGAAACTACCTCAACATAATAAAGGCCAAATATGACAAACCCACAGCAAACATCATTCTCCATGGTGAAAAACTGAAAGCATTTCCTCTAAGATCAGGAACAAGACAAAAATATCCACTCTCACCACTATTATTCAACATAGTTTTGGAAGTCCTAGCCACGTCAATCAGAGAAGAAAAAGAAATAAAAGAATACAAATCGGATAAGAAGTAAAGCTGTCACTGTTTGCAGATGACATGATACTGTACATAGAGAATCCTAAAGATGCTACCAGAAAACTACTGGAGCTAATCAATGAATATGGTAAAGTTGCAGGATACAAAATTAATGCACAGAAATCTCTTGCATTCCTATACACTAATGATGAAAAGTCTGAAAGAGAAATTTAGGAAACACTCCCATTTACCAATGCAACAAAAAGAGTAAAATACCTAGGAATAAACCTACCTAGGGTGACAAAAGACCTGTATGCAGAAAACTATAAGACACTGATGAAAGAAATTAAAGATGATACCAACAGATGGAGAGATATACCATGTTCTTGGATTGGAAGAATCAATATTGTGAAAATGACTATACTACCCAAAGAAATCTACAGATTCAATGCAATGACTATCAAATTGCCAATGGCATTTTTTACGGAACTAGAACAAAAAATCTTAAAATTTGTATGGAGACACAAAAGACCCTGAACAGCTAAAGCAGTCTTGAGGGAAAAAAACGGAGCTGGAGGAATCAGACTCCCTGTCTTCAGACTACTATAAAGCTACAGTAATCAAGACAATATGGTACTGGCACAAAAACAGAAACATAGATCAATGGAACAAGATAGAAAGCCCAGAGATAAACCCACGCATCTATGGTCAACTAATCCATGACAAAGGAGGCAAGGATATACACTGGAGAAAAGACAGTCTCTTCAATAAGTGGTGCTGGGAAAACTGGACAGCTACATGTAAAAGAATGGAATTAGAACACTCCCAAACACCATACTCAAAAATAAACTCAAAATGGATTAGAGACCTAAATGTAAGACCGGACACTATAAAACTCTTAGAGGAAAACATAGGAAGAACACTCTTTGACATAAATTGCAGCAAGATCTTTTTTGATCTATCTCCTAGAGTAATGGATATAAAACCAAAAATAAACAAATGGGACCTAATGAAACTTCAAAGGTTTTGCACAGCAAAGGAAACCATAAACATGACGAAAAGACAACACTCAGAATGGGAGAAAATATTTGCAAATGAATCAATGGACAGAGGATTAATCTCTGAAATATATAAACGTCTCATGCAGCTCAGTAGTAAAAAAACAAACAACCCAATCCCAAAATGGGCAGAAGACCTAAATAGACATTTCTCCAAAGAAGACATACAGATGGCCAAGAATTCTTACACATGAAAAGCTGCTCAACATCACTAATTATTAGAGAAATGCAAATCAAAACTGCAATGAGGTATCACCTCACACCAGTAAGAATGGGCATCATCAGAAAGTTCACAAACAACAAATGCTGGAGAGGGTGTGGAGAAAAGGGAACCCTCTTGCCCTCTTTGTGGGAATATAAATAGATACAGCCACTATGGAGAACAATATGGAGGTTCCTTACAAAACTAAAAATAGAACTACCATATGACCCAACAATCCCACTACTGGGCATATACCCTGAGAAAATCATAATTCAAAAAGATACATGCACCTCAATGTTCACTGCAGCACTATTTACAATAGCCAGGTCATGGAAGCAACCTAAATGCCCATAGACAGACAAATGGATAAAGAAGTTGTGGTACATATATACAATGGACTATTACTGAGCCATAAAAAGGAACAAAATTGAGTCATTTGTTGAGACATGGATGGATCCAGAGACTGTCATACAGTGTGAAGTAAGTCAGAAAGAGAAAAACAATATCATATATTCATGCATATATGTGGAACCTAGAAAAATGGTACAGATGAACCGGTTTGCAGGGCAGAAATTGAGTCACAGATGTAGAGAACAAACATATGGACACCAAGGGGGGAATGCTGCGGGGGTTGGTGGTGGTGGTGTGATGAATTGGGCGACTGGGATTGACATGTATACACTGATGTGTATAAAATTGATGACTAATAATAACCTGGTGTATAAAAAAATAAATAAAATAAAATTTAAAAAAAGGGGCAAAGGATTTGAATAGACATTTCTCCCAAGAAGATATACAAATGGCCAATAAGCACATGAAAAGATAACATCATTAGTTATTAGGGAAATACAAACCAAAACTACAATGAGATACCATTTCACATCTACTAGGATAGCTATAATTGAACAAGCATGAAATAACAAGTGTTGGTGAGAATATGGAAAAACTGGAACCCTTGTGCATTGCTGGTGGGAATGTAAAACTTTCCAGCCTCTGTCAAAAACACTGTTTTTTAAATTTTTATTTTACTTTGGAAATTTTTTTAAATTTCTATTTTATATTGGAGTATAGTTGATTAACAATGCTGTGTTAGTTTCAGGTGTACAGAAAAGTGATTCAGTTATACATATACATGTATCTATTCTTTGTCAAATTCTTTTCCCATTTAGGTTATAACAGAATACTGAGCAGCGTTCCCCTGTGCTATCTATTGGTTATCTATTTTAAATACAGCAATGTGTACATGTCAATCCCAAACTCCCAGTCTATCCCTCCCCCCAACCCTTCCTCCCTGGTAACCATAACTTCATTCTCTAAGCCTGTGAGTACATTTCTCTCTTTTAAATAAGTTCACTTGTATTATTACTTTTTAGATTCTGCATATAAGTGATATTATATGATATTTGTCTTTCTCTGTCTGACTTACTTCACTTAGTATGATAATCTCCAGGTCCATCCATGTTGCTGCAAATAGCATTATTTCATTCTTTTTAATGGCTGAGTAGTATTCCATTGTATATATGTACCACATCTTCTTTATCCATTCATCTGCTGATGGACATTTAGGTTGCTTCCTTGTCTTGGCTACTGTGAACAGCACTGCAGTGAACACTGGGGTGAATTTGAACTATGTTTTTCTCCAGATATATGCCCAGGAGAGGGATTGTTGGATCATTTGGTAGCTCTATTTTTAGTTTCTTAAGGAGCTTCCATACTGTTCTCCATAGTGGCTGTACCAATTTACATTCCCACCAGCAGTGTAGGAGGGTTCCCTTTTCTCCACACCCTCTCCAGCATTTATTTTTTGGAGACTTTTTGATGATGGCCATTCTGACTGGTGTGAAATGATACCTCACGGTAGTTTTGATTTGCATTTCTCTAATAATTAGCAATGTTGAGCATCTTTTCATGTGCCCCTTGGCCATCTGTATGTCTTCTTTGGAGAAATGTCTATTTAGGTCTTCTGCCCATTTTTGGATTGGGTTGATTGTTTTTTGGGTTTTTTTGATATTGAGCTGCATGAGCTGTTTGTAAATTTTGGAGACTTATCCCTCATCTGTCACATCGTTTGCAAATATTTTCTCCCTTTCTGTGCATTGTCTTTTCATTTCATTTATGGTTTCCTTTGTTGTGCAAAAGCTTTTTAGTTTAATTAGGTCCCATTTGTTTACTTTTTTTTTCATTACTCTAGGAGATGGCTTGGAAACGATATTGCTGCGATATATGTCAAATAGTGTTCTCCCTATGTTTCCTTCTAAAAGTTTTATAGCGTCTGGCCTTACATTTAAGTCTTTAATCCATTTTGAGTTTATTTTTATGTATGGTGTTATGGAATGTTGTAATTTCATTCTTTTACATGTAGCTGTCCAGTTTTCCCAGCATCATTTATTGAAGAGACTATCTTTCCTCCATTATATAGTATTGACTCCTTTGTCATAGATTAATTGACCATAGGTACATGAGTTTATTTATGGGCTTTCTATCCAAAACAGTGGTTTTTTGAAAAAAGTTAAGTATAGAAGTGCCATATGACTTAGCAATTCTACACCTAGATAGATATCTAAAAGAATTGAAATTGGGGTCTTGAACAAATATTTGTACACCAATATTCATAGCAGCGTTATTCACAATAGTCAAAATGTGCAAACAACTCAAGTGTACATCAGCATATAATGAATAAACAAAATGTATATATATATACATATATATATCTATAATATGCAATGAACTACTGAATAATGAAATATTATTTGTCCATTAAAAAGGAAATTTTGATATATGCTATAACATGGGTGGCTTTGAAAACATTATACATAGAAAAATTAGCCAGAAACAGAACAAATATTGTATGTAAAATGACAGAGTACACAGATGAGGTACCTATAACAGGCAAATTTATAGAGACACAAAGTAGAATAGAGGTTGCCAGGTACTGGGGAGAGGAGGATAGGGGAGAACTACTGTTCAATATGTACAGGGATTTTGTTGGGGATGATGAAAATTTTTATAGATAGTGGTGATGGTCACACAACATTATGAATGTATTTAATTCCAATGACATGTACAGTTAATAATGGTTAATGTGATAAATGTTATGATATGCATATTTTGCTACAATGAAAACGTATTATTGCAAAACCCAAACCAAAAACATTACATGAAAGGATAAGTATAGCCAAATATCTCTTATGAACAAAGATACAAAAATCTTCAACGATATGATAGCAAATCTAATCCTATAATGTATAAAGAGAATTAGGACCACAACCAAGTGGGATCTATTCCAGATTTGCAAAGCTGGCTCAACATTTAAATATCAATTAGTGTAATCCACCACATCAACAGGCTAAAGAGGAAAAATTGCAGGGTATACCAATTGATGTAGAAAAAACATTTGACAAAATCCAACACCCATTTATGATTTTATGAGCAAGCTAAGAATGGAGGGGAATTTCTTCAACTTGATAGAGAACATCAAAAAATCAAAACCGAAACCAAAACCAAAAACTAAAGTTAACATTATACTCAATTGTGAGAAACTGGATGGTTTTACTCCAAGGTTAGGGAAAAAAACAAAGAAATCCCTCACACCACTGTTATTTGATATCATATTAGAAGTCCTAGACAGTGAAATAGGATAAGAAAAAGAAATAAAAGGTATAAGGATTGAGAAGAAATAAAACTATCTTTGTTCACAAATGGCATGACTGTCTATGTAGAAAATTCTAAAGAATCAACAAAAAGATCCTGAAATTAATAAGTAATTCTAGTAAGGTCACAGAATACAAGGTAAGTGCATAAATGTCAACTGCTTTCATTTATACCAGTAATGAATAATTGAAATCTGAAATTTAAAAGAATATCATTTGCATTAGCATCAGAAAGATTAACTATGTATGTATAAATTTAAAAAAATATGTACAGGATCTGTATGCACACAACTACAAAGCACTGATGAAATTGAAGAAGGTTTGAATAAATGGAGATATATTCTGTGTGTATGGGTTATAAGACTTGGTACTGTTAAGATGTCATTCTTTCCAACTTGATCCATAGATTCAATGCAATCTAGTCAAAATCCCAGTAAGTGATTTTGTCAAGATTGCTAAAGTGATTATAAAGTTTATATGGAAAGGCAAAAAACACAGAATAGACAATACAACACTAAAGAAGAACACAGTTGGAGAATTGACATTACTGGACTTCAAAACATACTATAAAGCTACAATATTTGAGACAGTGTGGTATTGGTGTACTGGCAGGAAAAAAAAAAAAAAGACATCTTGAAAAGTGGAACAGAATAGAGAGCCCAGGAACAGGCCCACACCGTTATAGCCAACTAATCTCTGACAAAGGAGCAAAGGAAATTCAATGGAGAAAGCATAGTCTTTTCAATAAATGGTGCTGGAACAACTGGATACCTATATACAAAAAAAGATACTAGACATAGCCCTTACACCTTTCACATAAATTAACTGAAAATAGATCATAATCCTAAGTGTAAAATTAAAACTATAAAACATCTAGAGAAAAACATAGGAGAAATCTAGGTGACCTTGGGTTCAGTGATAAGTTTGTAGATACAGCACCAAAAGTAGGATCCATTGAAAGAAAAATTGATGTCTGACATTATTAAAATTAAAAGCTTCTGCTCTGAAAAAGACATTGTTAAGAGAATAAAAAGAAAAGCCACAAACTAGGGGAAAATATTTGCAAAACACATTATCTGATAAAGGACTTCTACTCAAAATATACAAAGAACTCTTAAAACTCAGCAATAAGAAAACAAACAACCTAACTGAAAATGCTAAAAGGTTTGAATAGACACCTCAACATAGAAGATATTCAGATGAAAATAAACATATGAAAAGGTGACCAACATCATTTGTCATCAGGGAAATGCAAATTAAAACAACAATGAGATATTGCTATACATCTATTAGAATGGATAAGATCAAAAATTGACAATACCAAATCCTACTAAGGACATGGAGACTCCCATTTACTGCTGGTGGGAATACAAACTGGTACAACCACTTTGGAGGACAGCCTGGCAGTTTCTTACAAAGTTAAACATAGTCTTATCATACAATCCAACAATCATGCTCCTAGGTATTTACACTATGAGTTGAAAACTTAGGTTTACAAAAAAAAACCTGTACACGAATGTTTATAGCATCTGTCATAATCACCAAAAACTGGAAGCAACCAAGATGTCTTTAAATAGGTAAATGTATAAACAAACTATGCTACAGTTATACAATGGAATATTATTCAGCAATAAAAAGAAATGAACTATCAAGCAATTAAAAGATGAGGAGAAAACTTGAGTGCATATTTGCTAAGTGAAAAGTCTACAAACTATATGATTCCACGTATATGTCATTTTGGAAAAGGCAAAACTACAGAGATAGTAAAAAGATTAGTGGTTACTAGTGGTTCAGGGGGATGGGGGCAGGGATAAATAGGTGAAGCACAAAGGTGAAGCTTGTATTCTGCATGATACCATAATGGTGGATATTTGACATTGTGCATTTATCAAAACCAACAGAACTTTACACACAAAGAGTGAAGCTTAACATAGGCAAATTTTAAAAACACATTTATATTATTTTCAGTAAAGATTCTGGATTATTGAAAATATTTTTTTAATTCCATGCTTTCAGAGGTTTGCTAATTATTCACAATGACATGGGAATTAAAAGTGATTGATGGATATTCCTTATGAGGATTCAGATTTGGGGGCTGTTGTGGTAGGCAGAATGTCCCCCAAAGATGTCCACATCCTGATCCCTGGAACATGGGGAAATGTTACTTTGTATGGTAAAAAGGATTTAGATATAATTAAGGTTACAGAATTTAAAATAGGTAGATTATCCTGTATTATCTCGCTGGCCTCAATCTAATTACATGAGCCCTTAAAAACAGAAAATTTTCTCTGGCTGAGGCAGAAGAGATGCAGCAGCAAAGTCAGAGAGATTCAAAGTGTGACAAGGACTCAACACGCTGGCTCGAAGATAGAGTGACAAGGAATGCAGGCAGCCTTAAGGCGGTAAGGGAAGCTCTAGCTGAAATTCATCAAGGAAATGGGGACCTCAGTCCCAGTGTTTCAGGGACATGAATTCTGCCAACAACTTGAAGAAGTCAAAGCAGATTCTCTCCCAGAGCCTCTGGATAAGAGCTCAGGCTGCTCACAACTTGATTTCAGCTTTGTGAGACCCAGAGTAGAGGACTAAGCTGAGCCCACTCAGACATCTGGCTTACACACCGTGAGATAATAAATTTGTTTTAAGCCACTAATTTTATGGTAATTTGTTACAGGAGCAAATTTTGATTTTTCGACTTGAAAACAGCTTTTAGTTTAATAAAAGAAATGCTAAGAAACACTCAGAGTTTATACCCCTCACATAATGTAAAACTGAGCACCATGCAAGAAGATACCAGTGAAGAGAGGATTATATACATACTCCTAGACACTGCACTACCACTGCTATCCTGCTCTTGGGTATTAATTCATTCAATTCATTCATTCATTCAACAGGTATTTTGAAATGGAAGATCCAAAAAGTCTTGAAAGAGAAAAACATGAAGAGAATAAAGCAATATAAATGTCAATGAAATAAGAAATTATCAGTCTTGATTCAAGAAGAAAAGAACAAAAGCATAGAGAAAGAACAATGAGAAAAGCAAAAATTCATGGTTATCTTACAGGTGGTTTAATAAAAATGTAACAGAAAAGAACGAACCTGACTCCATATTGGATCTATTCCTTTAGCTTTGTGCTCTGTTGCCTGTGCTTAGTCATGCTGGCTTTGCACCTCTGTAAAAGAATGTTGCCTATAGCTTGAAATATACAAGATAGTCCATTCTCAAGGCCCTGGTCTTTAAAGATACAACACTTTTCCATTCATATAAAGATAAAACGTTGCAGAACAGAAAATAACAATTGTTCTGCTGGAGAGTTACAGGAACATTATGATCAGACCTACATGGACAGATGCCAAGAACAAAGGATTCCAGCACCAAGAAGTTTAGAGTAACCTTCCACATCTCTCTCCCTTTTAGTATAAGAGAAGCTTGAATTCTAACTCAGGTAAGGTGGCTCTTTGGGACACCAGTCCACCATCTTTTCAGTCTGCTGGCTTTCTGAATGAAGTTGCTATTTATTGCCCCAACGCCTCGTCTCTCTATTTATTGGCCTGTCAAACAGCGAGCCTGGACCTGGTAACAAAAAGAGTGGTAGAGGCCTAAATTCTAGTTTCAGTTCTGCCTCTGGCTGGGACCAGAGCTTTAAACAACTTTATTAGTTTCATTGGCCCCTTGGTGAGCTGACAGAACTTTTCTAGATCCTTCCAGATTTCAAACTAATAAGAGAAAGAGAGATAGAGAAGATAGTTGGGGAGTGCCTCTCTGGAAAAATATTCTTGTATTCATGAAGTCCTTCCCTCTGACATCATTACTATGGACTTTAAAGTATCTCAGAATAGTGTCATGACTTCCTGTGGGGGTGGGATGCACTTTGAAAAGGCAGTTATGAAAAATCCAGAGAAAGCTAGGTTTTCTGTGAAAACAGAAAGTGACTGTTTAAGACAAAATTCTTTTTAAGGGACTGAAGTGATACAAATGAAAACTAGAAACTCATGAATATGATCTTTTTTCAGCAAAATGATAGCTCTCCGAAGACTTAAGAACTTAACAGACTATTGAAAATTGAGTTTAAATAGAAAGTTTCACCAGTTTGTTCTTCTGTACTGACATCCCATTCAATTACACTTTTAATTTAACTGTTATTGAGACAGTCTTATGCTAGCAAGTTGACAATTTAGTGGGGGTAATAAGGGGAATTCACTTTGGCCATTAACTACTCCCTAAAGGTTTCTATCTGAATGTTTCATCTCATTGAAACTGAAACTAAGGTTGTGTAAAAATTCCCATAAGGGTAAATTGCAGGATTTTCTATGTTTCTCTTTTTCTTTGAAAAGTTGGTTAAGGTAACATTGGCAATGAGTGGGAAACACAATAACATTCATTTACCTAATTACTATCATTACAAGCTTTAAATGAGAAACATGAGTGATTAAGGCTTGATGTTGAAATCAGGGTTGTATAAGTTGTTGTCTGAGGACCTGCCAACTCCAGTGGAGAGGGGCTTCTCTCAGGCTGGGGAAGTGAGTTTTCTGCAGCTATCTGAGTGTAAAAGGGTGACAAGGTCTTCATAGATCCATTATGCTAATGTAACCTGTGGTCGAATAAGATTGTAAACTGTATTCAGATTATAACTTTAAAAATTCTGGCTTTCTTCATACAATTTGGATTTTTGAGAAAAACTGAAGAGAGTAATTAAGAAAAAGAAAGCCCAGATCAAGGACACTGAATAGGGAAATGGAATGAGTAAAGGGAAAGAAGTTGAAGTTATTTTTGCTTGTTGTCTTTGCTTTTTGTGTCAAATGCAGAAAATCACTGCCAAGATGGGTGTCAGGTTACTTACTACCTATGCTTTCTTTTAGACGTTTTACGGTTTCAGGTCTTATTTTGAGTCTTTAATCCATTTTGAGTTAATTTGTGCATGGTGCATGAGTGGTCCAGTTTCATTCTGTGTGTGACTGTCCACTTTCCCCAACACTATTATTTGAAGAGAGTATCCTTTCCTCATTGTATATTCTTGGCTCCTTTGTCAAAAATTAATTGAGCTTATTCTGATGGGTTTATTTCTGGGCTCTCTATTCTGTTCAATTGATCTATATGTTTATTTTTGTGCCAATACCATTACTGTTTTGATGGCACAAAACGACATCTTTGTAATATAGTTTGAAATCAGGAAGTGTGATGCCTCCAGCTTTGCTCTTCTTTCTTAAGACTGCATTGGCTATGCAGGGTCTTTTTTGGTTCTATACAAAACTTAGGATTTTTCTCTATTTCTGTGAAAAATTGCCATTGGAATTTTGATAGGGATTGCATTGAATATTACATATAAGTTTAATATTTCCTTGAGTTCTACATCTAATAATATTAGCATGTAAATCAGCAGTAATAAAACCCTGAATGTATGTATCACTATGGTGTCTACAAAAAATTTTCATATACAATATATTATTTCATCTTCACAACAAACCTGTGATATTATAATGCTCGCTTAACTAGTGGCCCATTAATTAGCCATCTCAATTATTGAGAGTATGATCAAGCATCTGGAGAGAAGCAAAAAACAAAACAAAACATTTTAATCAACTCAAATCAAGGTCTGAAAAGGCCACCTAATAAAATTTATCTACTATTAGGATAGCCCCTCAGTTTTACTCTGAACCTACCTATTATTACTTTGGGCACAACTCCAAGAAAATCGGGCACACCTGATTAGAAAACAACTAGAAGAGTTATGCAGCAAAGAAACAACATGCTGCTATGATGTACACATTTTTTAAGGATAGTAATAAATGGTGTCTGGTATTTGAAACACTGACACATTATTTTTACTTTAAAGCAGACTTACGACTGCAGAATGGGATCATTTATTGGAGGCACAAATGCCTCTGAGTTATTTTATCAAGTATATTAATTCTAGCTATTCATGTTTATTGACTAGTGCTGTTCAAACTACTTTATATATAAATTATGGGGTAATGCTCACCATAGTACTATGACATGGGAACTCTTAGTATCCCCATTTGACAGATGACGAATCTGAGACACAAAGAATTTAAGTAACTCGTCCAAGGTCTTACAGCTAAGCTAGGATTCCTATCCAGGCGGTCAAGCTCCAGAGCATATGTTTCTAGCAGCTCTATTCTAATTCATATAATGACCCAACCAAAGGACAAATCTATTATATACAGTATACATGCTTTTAGAAAACAGGGAAATGGTTAGGTTTTTAAGAAACATTTTCTACAAAAGTATTTTCACATTTTTAGTTTGTTTTTTAAGTTTATACATTTGTTATTAAAAAATTAAAACTTCCATTCTTCAATAATACTAGGGATTTTTGTTTGTTTGGTTGCTTGGCTGGTTGGTCGGTTTTACTGTATTTAAAATTTCTGGCTACCTACAGCCCAACTGTCCTGCTGGGAAGTTAAATAGCTAGAAAGACCCAAGTGAGAAACTATCTCTGACTACTTTATTAGAAGGAGAATGGAAGAACATAATAGGCAGTTCAGATGAATTTGAATTGATTGTCCTCTGTATGACGGGTTTTACACATCAGGTGGCAGAGAGGAGACTTTCCCTCAGCCCATGGAGAAGCTGGAGGTATAGAGGTTCAGCTAAGCGTGGAAGTCCCAACCCAGTCCCTCCTGGTGCCTGAAGACATGGCTGGACTTCAGGAGTAAATGGCTGTATGAGGGTGACTACACAGTACGGTTCACCTGGACAGGCCCCTTATAGGTCCGTTAAGTCAGTAGGGCCCCCGTTCACTCTCAAATGTATTGATTTCGATTACAAATTTGGTGCAGCTAGAAAGGTTGAATGCTAGGCACCAAGTTCCCAGGCCAGGCAGGTATCTTCGGCAACAGAAACAGAACAGTGGGCTTGGACCAGAAACATTTCAGTGGCAACCAGTGCAGACTAGAGACCAGGAGCCTTCACTGTCTATAAGGCCTCTGACCTTTAAGCTGGGGTGCTTGAGAATGCGGCCTTGTCTGTCAGCTAGTAGAATGGGACTGGGGGAATCATCTTCATCTTAAAAGTAATAATAACATAATGTGAGATTTCTACACTCTGCACTTGAGAACGGGGCTGGCTTCACCGGCACGCACAGGGACCCATGGTCAGAAAGGCCTTGTGCTTGGTTTAGAGATCTGTTGTTGCCATATTGAAATTCCTGGTTTTTGATCAAGGGACCCCACATTTTCATTTTGTACTAGGCCCTGCAAATTATGTAACTAGTCCTGTTCGTGAATATGCAGAGTTAAACTCACACCTACTACACAGTATTTTGGATACTTTTTATACCTCCACTCCACCTGACTTGAACCTCACAGCAAACAGTAAATCTTAGAGCTGAGTTAAAATTCCACACCAAATACCAATAAAATCTCACACCAAAGATAATTTTTCCTTTGTTTCACAATTTAATAATAATCTTGTTATCAGATTAAATTTTAAAGCACAAAACCTTCCAGGCAAAGTGGGTTAAAAGAATCCTTGTGGAAATGTATATTTTTAAGCCAATAATAATTGAATCCCTGCAGACTAAACAATATCACTTAGCAATCTGCACAATGTGAAAGACTAAAAGCTTTTAATTAGACTTTTACTCAATAGGGGAGGAAAAAATAATTTAAAAGACTCAGGGCTAAAGCTGAATTGTTAGTTTTAACTTTGAACACAATGAAGAAACAATTTGACTAAATTAGTTTAGCTGTGCATTCATTAGCCTTTAATAGAAATGTGAATGCAAACTGACTCCAGATTATTGTACTTAGAGCCAGCTTTTTAATTAGTGATTGGCAAAATGTTTATCTAGTTTGTTGTCGGAATATTGAACCATCTACACAGCAGGACTGTTGTAAACCTTCATGTAATCTTAATTGGATCTTTCAGGAGAACAAGATTTCATGTACATAAAATCACAAACTCTAGTAATAGAGTTAGCTAATTTATATCAAAGTTGGTATTCAAAAATAAGTTGTGCTATGTAGCTCACTGAGGTGGAGAAATGGTTAACATCTATTTAAACTTAGTTAAATGTGATGCTCAGTTGAACTTGGCCAAACCTTGGTTATGATTGACTTTGAAGTTAGACAGACCTGGTTTCCAGGTGGCAAATGGGTTACTAATCCTATGATATTGGGCACATTAATTAGCCTTTCTGAGCCTCAGTTGCCTTATCTGTAGAATGGGTATTATGGTCTTAAACTGTCATTGTGAGCATTGAATATTCAAATGCTACGAAATTTGAAAGGTACAAAAGGGCATACCGAGAAAAGTCATCTCCCATTCACCATGAATAATGTGGCATTATGTGCATGGTTCAATAAGTTGCTAATATGTCATAATAATATTACATGATCATATAATAGTAATTTATCCTAGAGCTCATTCTATATCAATATACATAAAACTTCCTCATCCTTTTTAATGGCTACATGGATATACCATAATTAAAATAAGTAGTGCTTTATTATCAGAAAATTAGCTTACATCCACCCTTTTGCAGCTATAAAGATCACTGAGGTTAATATCCTTAGGCATAGATTATTTTGACCCATGTGAGTATAGCTTGAGGATGAATTTCTAGAGGCAATATCGGTGGTGAAAGCATATGTGTATTTTTTTCATTTTGATAGATATTACAAATTGCCCTCCACAGAATTGTCACAATTTACATTTCTACCAATAACTGTAAGTGCTCATTTCCCTGCACGCTCACGTACACTGTATCATTTTTTTCAAAAATCTCTGCCTATCTTACACATGAACATTTTCTCCTTATAGTTTCAATTTTCTTTTCTTTTATTGTGTGTGAAATTTAGGCCCTTTTTATATGTTTAAGAGTAATTCGCATTTCCCCTTCTATATACTATTTCTTCATGGTCTTGTCTCACATTTACTTTTTCTGAAATTTATTTTTTAGGAAAACTATATGTACTCAGAAAATCCACCCTTTGTCAATTGTATTTATTTTTATTCAATCTTCTCATATTTATTTTATTTTATGTAGGTATATA
Source organism: Lipotes vexillifer (assembly GCF_000442215.2). Taxonomy (NCBI): domain Eukaryota; kingdom Metazoa; phylum Chordata; class Mammalia; order Artiodactyla; family Lipotidae; genus Lipotes; species Lipotes vexillifer. The sequence goes on from NW_006792596.1 coordinate 4,872,868, forward strand.
TCCTTTCTTTTATAGCTTAAATGTTTTATATTATCTCTAACAAACTGTCTCTTTCCAAGATTTTTTAAAAAGTCTTTCATGTTTCTTCCGGTATATTTCCGCTTTCACTTTTTATATTTAAATCTTTGAATTTGTTTTAGTTATCTACTTAGGTGCTCCAGACTAATTTGCTGAATAATTCATCTGTTCAGCATCAGAATACAATGTGATTTTGATCATATGCTAAAATCATTTATTAATAAATTGTACCTTTTTCTGGGCTCTATTTAGTCTTACTGATCTTTTTGCCTTGCCAACTGTTTTAAATTCTGTAGTATTTATACTATTCCATTATGTGTAACATAGCCAGTTCATTACTACTCTTTTTTTCACATAAAGTTCAGAATCATATTATGCGTTCTAAAAAGATAATTATTACTATTTTATTAAAATTAAGTAAATTTTCAGATTAGGTTAGAGAAAATTATACTCTTGTTATTTTATGTCTTCCCACTCAAGCATAGAAAAATAGAAAATGCCTTTTCTTTTTTCAGTTATAAATTTGGTATCTTATTAATATATTCGAGCTTTCTTTGTATATGTCTTTCATATTCCTTATAAGTTTGTTACTAAATATTATGTTTTTTTCTGTAACTGAATCTTTTTCTCAATTATATTTTCAAATTGGTGTTTATGTAACTACATAAAAATCCTATTAATTTTGGTTATTATTTTTATAGAAAAACAGCCCTCAGCGATATTACTGGTTTTCTTACTGTTCGGAAATTATTTTGATTCTTTGGATTTTTCAGGTATGATATATCATCTATTGAGAAAAGGAATTATTTTACCTTTTGCTTTCCGGTTTTATATCTCTCATTTCTTTCTCTTATCTAATTGTTGAGCTTGAAACCTTCAGACTAAGTTAAATAATAGTGGTGAGAGTGGTTACCACTACACTAATGGACATGTCAATTATTTCACTGGTTTGGAAGCTGAGATAGATTTATTTTATCAAGTTAAGAAATCATCTATCCAATCCTACTTTATTTTTTAAAATTAAATAAATATTGATTTTTTTCAACTTAATTTTTATTATCTTTATAAATAATCATATAATTTCTTTCACTGGAATTATTCATTTAGTGAATTTTATTGAATCATTCCTATGTCACAGTATAACAACAGAAACTTTGATCAAGGCCCTAAAGTGAGAGATAGCAACTACCTAAATGCGTGGTAAGACAGAACACTCAGAAGAACTTGCAAAAAATTAGTAGCCTAGAACTAGCTACAGTAGAAAGACACCAGCCTCCTCCTTCTCATTGCTTACAAGTGTCTATCAGCAGTAATCTCTTCCTAGAGGAGAGAGGAATACAAGAAAATCAGAGTATCCATTTTACTTAAGCATGGACGTTCTAATTGCTAAATTAATGTAATATTTTATTATTTCAGTGTGACTAGAAAAGTCATGGTACTGCTCCATGGACAGAGATTAAAAAAGAAAAAGCAGGCTCATTAAGCAAATTTCAGAGGACGGTAGCAGACAAGAGTAAACTTGCTTTGTGACTGAACCTTCAATTACAACTCTTCCTTTAGGCTGAGAAAGAGTTTGTAGCGTTTTAAATTATCTTTATTTAATGATCCAATAGAATTCACCTCTGTTATATCTTGTCCTGGTGCGTTTTGTCATGATGTTCTTTAATAACTTTCTCTCTACTATGGTAATTGGTTTGTTTAGAATTTCTATCTTTCTAAATTCATTTTCAATAATTTATACTTATAAATTACATTTAGGGGCTTCCCTGGTGGCACAGTGGTTGAGAGTCCACCTGCCAATGCAGGGGATGTGGGTTCGTGCCCCGGTCCGGGAAGATCCCACATGCCGTGGAGCGGCTGGGCCCCTGAGCCATGGCCACTGAGCCTGCGCGTCCGGAGCCTGTGCTCCGCAAGGGGAGAGGCCACAACAGTGAGAGGCCCG
>NW_006792596.1:4874837-4911568 GCF_000442215.2 Lipotes vexillifer
AAAAAAAAAAAAAAAAAAAAAAAAAATTTATATTTTCCTCCATTTATATTTTCAAATAGAGTCTCCGACTCATTATAGTCTCTTATGACTCTAATTTCCACCAAAGTCCTGGATATTTCCCTATTCTCATGTAATATTTGGATAAGCTATTGATAATAATTATTTTATTGTCTTCTTTTTATTTATTTATTGTCTTCCAGGAGCACAGGCTTCAGTAGTTGTGGCTCACAGGCTCTAGAGCGCAGGCTCAGTAGGTGTGGTGCACGGGCTTAGCTGCTCTGAGGCATGTGGGATCTTCCCGGACCAGGGCTTGAACCCATGTCCCCTGCATTGGCGGGCAGATTCTTAGCCACTGCGGCACCAGGGAAGCCCCTATTTTCTAGTGTTATTGTTTTATTGAACAGAAAATGTTGTCTTTATTCTTTCTACTTTTAGAAAGGTATTTAGTTTTTGACTTGCATAATACATATTTTTAATATACTAGGAGGCTTTAAAAGAAGGTATATGCTCTGTTTCTTTGAAGAGTTGATATTTATTTATTTATACTCAATTAGACATAAATTATTGTTATTTGGTTCTTCTATGCCTCTACTTATTTTTCATCTTTTTAATTGACACTTTTCTGAGAAATAAATTTAAATCTCCTGCTACCAATGAAATCTTGTCTGCATCACATTGTATTTTTATAATTTGAATCTTGTATTCAGTGAAATAAAAGGAATGAATAAATGGGAAAATCATAAAATCAAAAGCTATTTTTTTTAAAAAAACAATAAAATTGAGGAACTCTAGATATATGAGACATACTAAGAGACACTTAAGAGAGAGAGAGGAAGAGACAGAGAGAACAAGGTTACCTCTACTGGATATGGAAGAGGGGCCATCACAACAGGTCCTAGAAATAACAAAAGAATAATAAACAGATATTAGGACTATATTTATGCTAATAGATTTGCCAACTTAATCAAGCAGGCAAACTACTTGGAAGACAAAAAATTATCCAAAGTGACCCAAGAAAAAACAGAAATTCTGAGTAGCCGTATACCTATTAAAGCATTTCAATTTGCAGGTACAATAAAGAAAATCCCAGGTCCAAATGGCTTCAGTATGAATTCTATCAATCATTAAAGGAAGAAATAATACAAAAACTACATAAACTCTTTCAGGAAGTAGAAGATATGGAAACACTTGCCAACTTATTTTATAAAGCTAGCTCTGCCTTGATAGCAAGGTAAGACACAGATATTACAAGAATCTCTTATGAATATAGACATAAGAACCCTCAGCAAAATATTATCAAGACAAATCCAACAATCTCTAAAAAGGTTACTACACCATGACCAACTACATTTTCCCCCAGGAATGCAAGGTTAGTTCAAGATTTGAAAATCAGTCAGTGTAATTCATCATATTAACAAAGGAGGAAAACCACATGATTATCTCAATAGACGTTTAAAAAAATAAAAGCATTTAACAAAATTTGACATCCACTTATAAATTAGTAATAGAAATGAGCTTCTTTAATCTAATAAATGGTGTCCACAAAAAGCCTTCAGCTAATATCTTCAATGATTAAAAATTAAATTTTTTCCCTAATATTTAAAACAAGAAGGGAATGCTTGCTCATACCCCTTTTATTCCACATTGCAAAGGAGGTTATAGCCAGTGCAATAAGGCAAAAATAAAAGAAAAAAGAAAAGGAACAAAAGGCATGGAGAGAGGTAAAAATATGTAAAAAAAAATTCTTACTCTAAGACAACAAAATCCAGATTATGTACATTGAAAATCCTAAGGATCTACCAAAAACTACCAATATTATAATTCATAAGCAAATTAGCAAGTCCACAGGATACAAGGGGACTATAAAAAATCAATTGCAGTTGTATATGCTGACAACGAAAAACTAGAACTTGAAATTTTAATTATTACTATTTTTACTATATATAAACATTTAGGGGTAAATTTAATCAAAATACATGCCAGATCTGTACACTATAAACTGTAAACCATTATTGACAAAAACTAATGATCTAAATTGATGTAAAGGTATGCCATATTCATGGATCAGAAAGACATAATATTGTTAAGATGTAATTTCTACTCATATTGGTCTATATATTCAACATAATCTCAATTAGCACCTCAGAAAGCTTTCTTGTAGAAATTGACAAGCTGATTCTAAAACTACACTGTAAAGAAGGGATCTATAAAAGCCAGACAAACATCCTGTTCAAAGTTAACTCTGGTAATCAAGAAGGGAATGGACTGGAGAGTGGCAGGTCTACACACAAAGAGAGGTTAGTGGACTATATAAGTCCAAAGTTGAGGACTTATTTTAAAAGTAGAGTAATTAAGACAGTGTGATATTGGCATAAGAACAAACATATAGAATAATGGAAGAGAGTACAGAAATAGATTCATTAATGTAACACCAAATCATTTGGAATAAAGGGGTGAAGGTAATTTAATAGGGGAATGGATACTTTTTTTTTTTTTTTTGCGGTACGCGGGCCTCTCACTGTTGTGGCCTCTCCCGTTGCGGAACACAGACTCCGGAGGCGCAGGCTCAGCGGCCATGGCTCACGGGCCCAGCCGCTCCGTGGCATGTGGGATCTTCCTGGACTGGGGCAAGAACCCGTGTCCCCTGCATGGGCAGGGGACTCTCAACCACTGCGCCAACCAGGGAAGCCCGGAATGGATACTTTTTAACAAATAATAATCGAAAACTGGATTGCCATATAGAAAAATATAAACCTCAATCTTACCTCACAACACACATGAAAATTAACTAAAATAGCTATAAATGTAAAAAACTATGTTTTAAAAAATTCTAGAAGAAAACACCTTTGTTCTCTAGGGATGGGAATGTATTTCTTAGGTCACAAAAGAAAAACTGGTAAGTGGATCATATAGAAATTTACAACTTTTGCTTTTCAAAAGACATTATTAAAAAAAATATATATATATATATATATATATGACCAAAGATTTGTACTCATATATTAGTAACTCTTACAACTTGTGAAATAATAAGAAATATATATTATATATTGGTCTTTGCCTCCTGTTCCTGCTAATATTTGATTTTTGATCCCAGTTTCTGATACAGAGCTTCTAAATCCCTTGAAATTTCTAGGTTATAGAGACAACTTTTGTTCTAATGAGGTGGGCTCCTGGATGGGGGCTTTAGAAAGACCAAGCCATGATTAGAAGCTTGGAACTTTCAACTCTGCACCCCATTCTCTGGAGACGGGAGAGGGGTTGGAAATTGAGTTAATTATTGATGATGCCTATATGATGAAGCCTCCATTAAAAATCCCAAAAGTACAGAGTTGGTGAACACACCCATGTGCCAGGAGGGTGGCACACCCCAACTCCACAAAGACAATAGCTCCTGCATTCAGGACCCATCCAGACCTCCTCCTATGTATCTCTTCATCTGGCTATTCATTTGTATCCTTTGTAATAAATTGGCAATAGTAAGTAAACTCTTTATCTGGGTTCTATGAGCCACTCTAGCAAATTATCAAAACTAAGAAGAGGATCATGGGAACCTCTGATTTGTAGCCAAGACAGACAGAAGATGCAGGTAACCTGGGACCCACTACTTGTGACTGGCATCTGAAGTGGGGAGCAGTCTTGTGAGATTGAGCCCTTAAACTGTGGGGTATTCACTAACTCTGATTAGTGTCAGAATTGAGTTGAAATGTTAGGATACTAAGCAGGTGTCAGAGAATTGGTCAGTGTGGGGAAAACTCCACACATCTGGTATCAGAAATATTCTCAGTGGTGAGTAAAGGAAATATTGGGGTGGCCAAAAAGTTCGTTCTTTTTTTCCATACGATGGATCTTGTAGCACTTAGTTGTCTTTAACTTCATTCGAAACAATTTTGTTAGATTGTACTGTGACAGCTGTCATATCAGTGTGCATTTAAAAAAGAATCAAAATTGGTGAATTTTTGTGTAGCCATTTTAATATTGAAGATGGAAGAAAAAAAGCGACATTGTTGGCATATTATGCTTTATTATTTCAAGAAAGGTAAAAATGCAACTGAAACCCAAAAAAGATTTGTGCAGTGTATGGAGAAGGTGCTGTGACTGATCCAACCTATCAAAAGTGGTCTGCGAAGTTTCAGGCTGGAGATTTTTTGCTGGATGATGCTCCACGGTCAGGCAGAGCAGTTGAAGTTGAAAGAGATCAAATCGAGACATTGAGAACAATCAACATTATACCATGCCGGAGATAGCCATCATACTCAAAATATCCAAATCAAGTGCTGAAAATCATTTGCACCAGCTTGGTTATGTTAATTGCTTTGATATTTGGGTTCCACATAAGCTAAGTGAAAAAAACCTTCTTGACCATACTTCCGCATGTGATTCTCTAACTTAAAGGTAACGAAAACGTTCCATTTTTAAAACAAATTGTGACGGTGATGAAAAGTGGATACTGTACAATAATGTGGAACAGAAGAGATCATGGGGCAAGTGAAACGAACCACTACCAACCACACCAAAAGCCAGTCTTCATCCAAAGAAGGTGATGTGTATATGGTGAGATTGGAAGGGAGTCCTCTATTATGAGTTCCTTCCAGAAAACCAAACGATTAATTCCAACAAGTACTGCTCCCAAGTAGACCAACTGAAAGCGGCACTCGACAAAAAGCATCCAGAATGAGTCAACAGAAAATGCATACTCTTTCATGAAGATAACTCAATACCTTACGTTTCTTTGATGACCAGGCAAAAACTGTTACAGCTTGGCTGGGAAGTTCTGATTCATCTGCCATATTCACCAGATGTTGCACCTTCGACTTTCCATTTATTTCGGTCTTTACAAAATTCTCTTAATGGAAAAAATTTCAATTCCCTGGAAGACTGTAAAAGGCATCTGGAACAGTTCTTTGCTCAAAAAGATAAAAAGTTTTGGGAAGATGGAATTATGAAGTTGCCTGGAAAATGGCAGAAGATACTGACACAAAACGGTGAATACATTGTTCAATAAATTTCTTGGTGAAAATGAAAAAATGTGCTTTTTATTTTTACTTAAAAACCGAAGGAACTTTGTTGGCCAGCCCAATAAGTGTTGTCTTCACAACTTGATAAGAAAACAATCTGATAGAAGGTAAATAAATAGCCAATAAGCACAGTAAAGATGCTCAACATCATTAATCATCAAGGAAATGAAAAATAAAGCTATAATGAAATCCAATACATATCCACCAGGATGGACAAAATTAAAAAGAATGATGCTACCAAGTCTTGAAGAGGAACTCATATATATTTACTGGGAATGCAAAATGATACACTACTTTAGAAAAGATTGGGAAGTTTCTCATAAAATTAAACATGCCATAAAACACAAAAATTCCATCTCTAGATATTTACCCAAGAGAAATTAAACACATGTTCATAAAAAATCTTGTTCAAGAATATTTACGCAGCTTTATGTGTAATAGCCAAAATATGGGAATAAACTAAATGTCCATCCATAGGTGAATGGGTAAGCATATTGTACTATATCCCTACAATGGACTCAGCAAGAAAAAGAAACAAGCTACTGACATATGCAACAACAGAATTGAATCCCCAAAAGCAGTATGCTGAGCAAAAAAGCCAGATATAAAAGAATACTATATGATTCCATTTATATGAAAGTCTGAACACAGGAAATTTAGTGTATAGTGACAGAAATTATAGTGGTTGCTAGGGGCCAGGGTGGGAGGTGAGGACTGACAGGAAAGGGGTATAAGGAAACCTTTTGAGATGATGGAAATTTTCTATATCTTGATTGTGGTGATGGCTATATATGTCAAAACTCATGGAATGCTGCACTTATAGTGGATCTTTTTTCACATAAATTATACATCAACGAAATTGCTATTTTGAAAGTGAAAGCTGAGTTTTTCATACTGGTGGTGAGACTGTATGTGAGTGATGGATTTTATATGAGGTGCTTGGTTTGCGGTGAGATTTTGTAGAGCAGATTCTAAGTGGAAATAGATTCTGGACTTTGGCTCTGATTAATTTCTTAACTTCCTCCTTTACTAGATAGGGATAATAGTATCATATGAGGGAGAAACCACAGTGTTTGGGCAAATCAGTAAGGCTTCATGGAGTAAGTGACATTTAAACTTCTTTTATTCACAGGTAGGCTATCAACAGATGGGAGGAAGAATGCACCATTTGAAGCATAACACTGCCTTCAGCAAAGGAAAAGAGATAAGAAATTACAGCGCGTACTTGACAACTACTCCAGTTTGTATATGGAATGGCAAATTATTAGGAGAGATGTGGGAGGTAAGACATCAAGAGGGTCTTGAATGCCAAAACACAGAATGTGGATAGTATAATTACTAATGGGGATAAATAAAAGCCCCTGACCAAGAGAGTGATTGATCAGAATTACACTTTAAGAAGAACATTCTGGTGATGAAAAGAATAATTGGAGTTTGAGAAAACAATTACCAAAATTCAAGAGAGTGGTAAATAGGAGTATAAAAAATGGGACATCAAGTCGCTTATAAGATACATCATTATTTTATGTAGTATTCTGAAGTAACAGAAAGCACTGCTAATTAAACTACAAAAGTCCAAATACACCATTAATTGTAGGACACATTCTAGTTTCAGAGATGTTAACATTTGAACAAATATGGATGTCAGAATTGATGAAATATAATGATTGTAATGAAAAGGAAGAGATTAAAAGTTTTGACGGAATATAACTGAATTACTAAAAGTAGAGTGGGAAAAGAAGGAATCAAACATGGAGCTAAGATTTTTAGTTTTATTTCTTAATGCCAGTATCAAAAAATGGGAATGATTTCATTAGGGTGCCACTGAAACTTCTGGGGTGCTGTCAATCAAAGAATTGGAAATTTGGACTAGAACTAGAAAGCATGGTTGTTATTTGAGAGTGATATTTGAAAATCATGTACTTAGGGATAAGTTATTGAGGTCATGTGAATATGTGAGCTCACTAAGGAACACAGAATATAGAAAGGAGAGAATAGGATTAAAGACAGGAAGATACACTTTTGGAGGAGGAAAAAGGAACAAAGAAAACAGGGGAAAAAGAATTAGAGAACAGAAAAACAGTCATTCTAGGATAGAGAACTCAGATCAGGGAAGAAAAAAGTTTCCAGAAGAATGAGTTGGTCATTAGTGTTAGTGGCTGTAGAACAGTGAAGAAAGCTAACTACTGGGGAAAAAAACATGGTTCTGTTCCAAGCAGTTAATTAAGTGAAGTTAAGGTTTGATTTCCTGAAAAATATTCTCAAAGAAACATGCTGAACAGATTTCATATTCTTGCCTTTGTTTGAGAAATTTCCAGCATTTAAGAGGGACACATTTTGTTTTAAAAGCTAGTACATAGTTGTTAGAATCTGCCCCAGATTTTTAAAAGCTAATGCATGCACTTTACCAGTAATCTTAACTGAATCTGAAATATAGCTGTCATAATAACTTCTCTAGTTCCCAGAGCTGCAGATGGTCATTAGAATTTTCAAAGAGAAAAAAATAAATGTAGCATCCAGAAATATAAAAACAAAGAGCAAAACATTTCTCCAAATGAATAAATATTAATATGAATCGTATTACAAGTACTTTCTAACAGAGGATAAAGATGTCTGGTGTGTATTCTTCTGGAGCCATGAACTCTACCTGGTGACACCTTCTCAAAGGCAGCATATTTTCATTGGGAGGAAGCACCTCAACTTGTGCCAAGCTTTTCACTCACCCCCAAAACACCCTGCTTATGTCACATGAAGAAAGAGGGGGATTTTCTAGGTCCCTACATGTGCACGGACCTCTCTTCTTCCATGCCAGTTTTTTTTTTTTCCCCCCAGCTTCTATTGTGTTTTTCAATGAGAAGAATAGCCAAGCATCCTAATTCATCTTATTGCTGGACGTTATGGCTTCTGAGGAAATGTTAAAGTTAAACCCATTTCTAGGACTATGTCTGGGAAAAGAAAAGGAGGCTAGGGAGAAGCAAACCACTTTATTCAACTACCTCCACTCTGAATATTTCTATTTTTGGCAGAATCATAGTAAAATGGACATCAGGGGAAGCCATGACGTAGAAAATGTAGCCTCAAAAAGTAGGGGTGGAAACTAACATTTGTTGAGCATTTAACTATGAGCCGGATCATCTGCTAGATGCTCTAGTGACATTTTTAAATTTTATTCTCAAAACTACACTGTGAGATGTGTATTATTGGTCCCATTTTATAGGTTCTCATACTGAAGACACAATAGGTTATTTATACCATGTGACAAATCAAGATTTAAATTCAGGTCTGATTCCAAAATGTAGTTTGACTTTTCCCCCAATACAGTGTTGCCTGCTTGAATATGAGAGGAAGTGAGGATAGAGACCCGAAGCTATGTTTGGAGCATAGTTGACTGTGTATGTGAGGCCTCAGTCCTCTTTTTTGCCATCAGCTTAAGGGGGACATCATCTTCCTACCACATGCTTTCTGTATCAGTGCTCTCCTGTCCACAGCAGAGAGGCATTGAATTTATCCGACCTAGAATTTAAACCAGTCCACACTTTAAATACTATATAAAGCACTGCTTTTATAAACTAGATAAACATACTTTGTTGTTACCTATTTCTATCTGCATGTAAATAAGACCCTAAAAGGCTTTTCAAATTATCTTTTTAATGGGATAAATGTGCCCAACCAGGCAATTTTTCTTACTAGAAAGCCTCTGCTTTTTCTATTCTAATATGCTATATATTAACTTTTGACAAAGAACTGTAGAAATACAGCTGCTGTATCTCAAATTGCCTTAGGAAGGTGGGCCCCTAATGTGTGAAACAAGTATAACAATATCTACCTTCTAATATGGTTGTGAATATTAAGGATAATTTATTTATTCAAAAAATATTTGTTGAGCACCTGTTATGTACCAAGAACAGTTCTGGTTATGCAAGTCCACAGCACTATGCATGGCACATACCTGGTGCTGAATAAATAAGGGCACCGACCACATCTCATAGGATCACAAGAGAACAGAAAAGAAACTACGACTAAAGGGACGGTTCCTGACTTCTGAGAGGTGTCCTTTTTCTTTTGTGCGCTGGCAGCACAGTGATGGCTGAAGAACAACGGCTATTTCATCAGTGGCTGCTGTGCCATGCTTTCTTGCCCTACAGCTACATGCCTGGGTAACACACTGTTATATAAATGGGCCAAAGATGGCCTGTGTACATTGGCTTCTATGTTGTTTACTTCCTCACAGCAGGCTAGGACTGATATGCGAAAGCCTGCCAAACTCAAATTCTGACACATGCACTGGCTTTAAATACAGCCCCAATGAGCATATTTTTAGCCATATAGAGTCTGCCTGCTTTGCCCACCCCGTGAAACTGCACCCAACATCTGCTAATCATAGATAAATCACAGTAAATATGCACAAACAACAACAAAAAACATGTGTAAGAAACTAGAGAATTGCTGTTCATTGGGTATAGTTTCGATTATACGGGATGAATCGATTCTAGAGATCTGCTATACAACACTGCGCCTGTGGTTAACAACACTGTATTATGTACTTAAAAGTTTGTTAAGAGGGTAGATCTTAAGTGTTCTTACTAAAATTAAAAAAAAAAATACAAGAAACTGGTCATAAGGAAAAAAAATGCATGTTTCCAAAAACAGAATGATACCCTCCCTCACACACAAACACCAAATCTCTAATAAAGGACCATAGGTCAGATTTAAGCTTAAGACTAAAACAAATAAATTGAAAGAATTGGTACTTATTTTGCCAGCTTATATGCAAAGTTAACTCTACCTTATTAATATGCTAACTGTGGGCATTTGAGATACAGTAGCTGTATTTCTACAGTTCCTTGTCAAAAGTTAATACACAGCATATTAGAATAGAAGAAGTAGGGGGCTTTCTAGCAAGAAAAATTATGTGGTGGGGCACATTTAACCCATTAAAAATACAAGTTGAAAAGGTTTTAGGGTATTATTTATGTGCAAATAGAAACAGCTGATAATAAACTACATTTATCTAGCTTTTAGAAGCAATGTTTTACATAGTATTTTAAAATGTGGATTGGGTTTAAATTCCAGGTTGGCCACTTACTAGCTGTGCAGCTGGGCAAGTTACTTATCTTCTCTAGGTCTCAGTGTTTTGATCTGTAAAATAGAGAGAATAACATTTAGGATGGCCCATATGGAACTGCTGATATTCAACAGTTTTTGATCTATAAAGAGGGCAATTTCATGTGGTTTAATCTAATAATGAACTCTAATATGTATGCTGAGGGGATTATAGACACAATATGTGAAGAGCATCTATAGCCACTTCCTGGAATATATTCAAGCCTCAGTAATGTTCCCTCATATTCCTCTCAATTCTCCATGGATTCTGCTGACCTTTACATATAATCTGTTCTCAATTTTCCGTGTTAGTGAAGATAGCCATGGGATGGAAAACCAAATACTACAAGTGATAATCATACACTCTAAGAGCTGAATTGGACCTCAGGTATAAATTGCCCCAGCCTGCTAATTTTTCAGATGAGGAATCTGAACTTAGTCACTCACAAAGAACCCCATCACCATCCTAGGTTAGGCTCATGGTCTATAAAAGCCTGCAATTTTTCTTACAGAACCAGTCCATCAGGATATCACAGAATAGCTCTCAACCCAAAGTTTAAATGCCAAACATCTGAAAGTGTCTCTTCATGATCATTTTAAAGTTTAAAACATAATCTAACATCAGTGGCAATTTGGACTGATACGAATATGCTAAACATTACAAACTGTAATCAGTTTGGTCACCAAGAACACTTATTAAAACACGTAGAAAAAAAAAATCCCTCAAATAGAGCCAAAACAATAAATTAACTCTAATTAAACAATATAGATTTAATATAGTTTCCATATTACTTCCTCTGAATTTCTTTCCCTTATGTCAGCTATTCATATATCTTTGGGGCCTCCAAGGTTTACTTTTTCCATGCATACTTCAGCATAATAATACAATATTCACAAAATTTTAAAAAAGAACAGGCCTCCTTGATTTTAGGTGTGCTCTTGGTTTATATACTGTCACAGTGTATATATATGCTATATCTGAAATAAGAATACCAGCTGCTGGAAATAGTGGAGTGTCATGACCACTTCAGTTAAGAAGTGTAGTCATTTGTTAGCTTAATTAAGACTCCTTTAAGCTTCGATTCAGAAAAGTGTTGACTAGAGTTCAGTCTCAACTAGATTCCAAGCTGGCAAAAAGTAAACATATTAATATATGGTCACGAATGGCTGACAGTCTTGTAAAAGTCTGGGAAAAAAACAAGAAATTATTTTCTGGGTATGATATATAAGCATATCATAATCCATTTTCCTTGTTTATACCCTGTCACTGGTATTATTATATTAACTATGGAATTCAAATTGCAAAGCAATCTTTTTTTTTGCTAATGTACTACTGTGCCAGGTAGGACAACAACTCAGAAATATAAAACCACAACTACAGCCCATTTTCAATAAAGAGGAAATAATTGGCTAGGTTTTTATTTAGTGTATGTAGTAGGGTTGCTATCCATAGACAAGGGAAAAAGTAAAGTGGAACAAACTAGAGGAAAAAAAAGAAAAAGTAAGAAATGGCCTCAAAGAGGACTCAAAGTTAACAAGGCCACCAAAGAGTCAGGATCACAGCACCTCTTTGTCATTTGTTTTCTCAAAGTGTAGTCAAAGGGTGCTTCTGGCTTTTGAGTTAAGACCCTGAAGCAATCCTAGCAGTACTTATCTCTGTACCATCTATGCTACGTTCACTCCCTAGCCTAGCTGGATATCAGTTCCTTTTTTTTTTTTTTCCTGATTAAATTTACAAGAATAATGCAAAAACAATTGCATTGTGAATTTTGCCTCCGATACCCCAGTCAACAGAATGTAAAAGTGGCATATGGCACAAAAGCAAGCTGCAGATGGCCCAACAGCAGCCGTGTACATCTGGCACATGGCTGTTTGATTTTGTATTTGCCAACTTGGAGAGAAGCCCAATAACAGAAATTCACTCATCTTCCTTATTCTACAGGCTCAATGCTTCAGCCACTCTTTTCACCTGCATCAGTACAACCCCAAACAATCATGGATTCCCAGCCCTTCTAAAGGAAAAAAAAAAAAAATTTCTCTGGCTCAGTTTGATGGTAAATAGTACCCAAGTTTTCTGATTTTACAACCTCTGTAACTAATTCAGAGCTTTATCTTTGGGAGCTAGTTAGATAGCCTATAAAACGGAAGAACATTTGGTGCAATGATTATGTGGTGGTAAGAATACATTGATAGAAATTCAGGAATATCAATCTTCCTCCAAAAGCTTTGCAGCTAGATATTGGAATCAAGCTGCCGAGCTATTTTAAAGTTCACCCAATTTGACACTAGGGGTCCAATTGAAATAGATTGTGAAGAAATCACTCTTTGTTACAAAAATTATTTTATATGGTAGATAATTTATATGTTCTAGGGAACGAGCGCGTGCTCTCTTTAAGTCTGAACTATCTGCATAAGATGTCTGTGGTAGTTATTTTTGCTTATCTCCTTACATTTCCAGCTTTACCAAACAATTTGCATTTACCTAAATATTCCATGATTCATCATATCTTCCTGTGTTTGCATGTTTTTCACTCCACCTGAAATATTTTCTACTTAATACCATCTTATTCATCATTTAAAATTCAAAATATTACCATTTCTATAGATTTCTCTTCTTCCTTCTTTCCCCCAACTCCTAAAAATACCTCCTTTGTGTTTTCATAGTGCTTTGAGTACTTTTTTTTTTTGCTATCTTTTTTAAAATTTTTATTTATTTATTTATTTTATTTTTGGCTGTGTTGGGTCTTCATTACTGTGCTAGGGCTTTCTCTAGTTGCGGCAAGCGGGGGCCACTCCCCATCGCCGTGCGCTGGCCTCTCACTGTCGCGGCCTCTCTTGTTGCGGAGCACAGGCTCCAGATGCGCAGGCTCAGTAGTTGTGGCTCACGGGCCCAGTCGCTCCGCGGCATGTGGGATGCTCCCAGACCGGGGCTCAAATCCGCGTCCCCCGCATTGGCAGGCAGCCCTTTGAGTACTTTTTTTAAAAATGCGCTCATTCTAGTTTATCACCTTTTTCAATGTATTGGTTTGCTAGAGCTGCCATAACAAAGTACCACAGACTGGGTAGTTTAAACAACAAAAATTTATATTCTCACAGTTCTAGAGGCTAGAAGTCAGAGATCAACATATTAGCAGGGTTGATTTCTTCTAAGGTCTCTCTCCTGGGCTTTTAGATGACTGTCTTCTCCCTGTGCTCACATGGTTTTCCCTCTGTATATATCTGTGTCCTAATTGCTTCTTTTTATAAGTATACAAGCACAACCTCTAATGCATAACTTGAAAGAAAGATAACAAATCATTTCTTCTAGGAATAATTAAACGGAGATGGAAGTTGAAGGTCAGTCCAAATCCATAGGTAGGAGAGGTCATAAAGAGGACATGTGAATAGCATGAGGGCACAGGATTAATCAATGACCTAGGGGCCTATGCAGTCATGCTGTTGTCCAGGCAAAGGATAATCATAAAAGGTAAAGAAGCTATTTTTACTGGGGATAGGGTGTGTTCAGCCACAAGTATTAGGAAACCAGGATACAAACCAGCAAATGTAGTTCCAGACAGAAAAAAGAGTAAGTCAGGAATCCTAACACAGAAATGCAGGACTATCACTGGTGTGAGCTTTTTAGTAGTTGTGCTCTGCATTAGTCAGTTATTACCACATGATGCTACGTAAAACCCACGCAAAATTCATTGGCTTAAAACAGCAATCTTTACTCTTACTCAAGTATTTGTGGTTCGGCTAGGGGCTTACTGATCTGCTCTGGCTAAACTGGTCAGCTCCGCTTTAAGTTTTCCTTGGGTCTAGGCTTATTTTCTCATTACAGGTTGGATCAGGGCAGCTCTGTGTATGTTCATTCTGGGACCATGCTGAATAGGCAGCATCTACCCAGGGGAGGTTCTTCTCATGGGGATAGCAAAAGTGCAAGAAGGCAAACTCAACCATGCGAGTCCATTTCAAGCTTTTGCTTGCATATCTGCTAACAGCTCATGGGTCAAGTAAGTCACAGGGTAAGCAGAAAGTCAAGGTGGGAGTTCACTCTGCCTTCAGTGGGAGGGACAGCAGTGTCACACAGCAAAAGCCACGGATACAGGGAGTAATGAACATCTGAGGCCAGGAATACAATCTACCATAAGCCTTTTGAGACCTTGAGGGTAACTTTACAGGAGACAAAGAAGTTGCCTCTCAATCACTTTGTAAATTGTTTTATCTAAATAATTTTCTTTTAAAAAAACATAATTCCTCAAATAATCTACAGAGAGATTCATGTTGTCATCACCACAGAATTATACAACCTGCCCTCAGTTTCAGCTCCCTCCCAATACAACACCTCATGTGTGGCTAAATCCTATTCCTCACCCAGCTCCCAGCGTAGACCCACTGTCTGTGTTAACATGCTGCTCTGTGCACTCACAGCACTGTCAACTCTCCAGATCTCTGGAACTTCCACACTTACTTTACCACAGAGACGACCAGGTCTGGGCTATAATGTTAAGTGCTATTACCTGAACGTCTAACACATCTGTGTATGACAGCACATAGTACGTACCAAGTAAATCTGTGTTGAATGAGAAGGAATGAGTCTTTGGCTTAGAGGCAGGCTTCTCAGATTTAAGGGGTAAATCTAATCCTGGATGTCTAATGAGAATAACTTGAAGCTAGATTCATAAATTTTGATGAGAAAGTACTACTGGACCTTAGGAAGGCCCAGGAGTGAATCCTGCATCTCAGTGAATAGGACTTCTAAAGGATGGGTCACCAGGCCTCTGGATACAAAGTGAATGCAGGGACTGACCTCATTTTAGGTTCACATTTGGGCTCCTCTGGTCTACAGAACAGTGTTGTTTTTCATCATTATACTTCTTTACTAGAGCACATAAGTGTTCCTTCAGGATAATTTTTTTTGGTTTTGGATCCTTGGGATCAGAATATATAGGTTAAATTCACTTTGGGGAGGTCAGTGGAAAGTCTGAAACTGAATGAAAGTATCTTGTTAACAACAAAAACCCTTCTGGCATTAGGAGTTAACTCAGGTCTATGCCTGTAGCTTGAGTGAAAACCCCAGATGATCTTCTGTATATCTGATAAATCAGCAGAGGCAGTGGCAGACAGCTCCTATGGCCCAGGAGAAAGGTGTTGATGGTTCGGAGGAAGGTGGCTGAGGCATTGGGCCCCTTAGGAGAGATCAACAGGGATCCTGAAAACTTAATGTTCCTAAATTTGCTACCTTCTTATATGGTAGGTTATTGAAAGCACTAAAATAATGAAGGCCCTATATTAAAACAACACTGGTATTCCAGTTCTCACCCTCCAAAAATATTGTTAAAGGCTTGTCTAAAGATAGTACCCAGTTTGAGTGGCTTTTGCGGTGATCAAGCAGCAACTTAATTAGGCAGTTGGATAAAACCACCCAAACCCCTCACCCCAGCTTTCAGGGCCTTGGTGATCTTCCCTCCCAGCCTCACCAGCCCCTTCTCATCCCAGAAGCATCCTTGTTCCCTGTGGTCTAGGTACTCCGGTATTGATTCTGAAGCTCTGAAACTCAAATATACCAAAGTCTTTCTCATCTCTCTGCTTTTATTTCTACCATTTCCTCTACTTGGAATTTTTTCCTAAAATATCTTCCCGTGGTGTCTCCATCTCCTCATGCAGGTCTCTGTTCAAATGCCGTCCGCTGAGAAAGGCCTTCCCTGACCATACTTCCCAGCAGTCTCCCCAACTCCACCCACCTTTCGTTCCTTCACTTGACTTTTCTTCATAGTCTTTATCATTCGCCAAAATTATCTGGCCTGTTAATATATTTCTTGTTTATAATAATATTCTCTACTAGAATACAATTCCCTCAGGGCAGAGAGTCAATAAACATCTGTTGAATGAATAAATGCATGAATGGACAAAGTAATTCAAGCAGAACCTGCAGTAAGACTGGTGCTGAACTTGAGACTATTGACAGAGGGTCCCGGCAGCCCTTGTTATAGGATTGATCCCAAAGTTTGATGTGGGACTGAATTAGAATAATTAGAATTAGAACAATAATTATTAATAAATATCAATTCACACATATAGAACATTTACATGGGTCAGCACTTTATATTCATTAACACTTAATCTTTAAATAACCCTATTAGATAGGTACCATTTTTACCTCTGTTTTACAAGTAAAGAAACTGATAGTTACAATGGCTAAGCTACTTGTTGAAGGACTTTTGGAAAGGAAAGGGCACAGAGATAGGATCCAGAGATGTTTTATTTAAAGTGTAAGCCCAATGCTGCATCATCTTGCTACACACAGGCAACCCCTTTGCATTTCTAGCAATTATTCCACTAAGGTATGTATGTAATTACCTCATAGTTTTTCTTTTGGCTTCCTTCTCACTCCTTCTTTCCCTCATGCCACAGAGGACTTGAAATCTAGAATAAATCTTATTGCAACTCTCCCTTTCCATCCGGGGTCGTCAAGACCTTGCTGACCCACGAGGGTTCTGCAGATCTCTCCCTATGGGCCCCTAACTCCTTGCAACATGGACATTTCCTTTACTGTCTATTTTGGTTACTTCTTGGCAATCATGCTTTCCTTGCCCATTACTCATGTCTACTGCTCTCTGTCACTGACTACTGAATGTCACAGAACATTCTGAAGAAATTTATAACCTCTTTAGTACATAAAATTAGATTGTCCACACACAAATTGGAAATTCCAACTTACTAGTGAATTTACTTTCTGTTTTGAGGACTTTAACATTCCCATCAGAGTCAGAGCATTTCAAATTGAAAGAAATATTTCCCAGATAACCTCCAAGATTCTAATTTTTCGTTTTGGTTCCTATACCTGGCATATACACAAACATTTAAATACCTAAATTCTACGTGAGACAAGCATGTTTGTGATTATAGATTTGGGACTAAACTGTTTCTTCTTTTCAGCATATCCACAAAAACAACAGAATGATGAGCAAAGAAATAACTGGGACACCAATTATCTAAGCAGAGACAGGGATTATACTTAGTGTCAATAGCAGCAGTGGTAAGGGCAACACTGGAAAACTGAGCTGAGGGTGGTCAAAACTAGGCTAGGTTCCTAGGAATTATGAATCCTGGCCTTGGAAGAGGGAACCATGGGATAGGGTTTTGTTTCAAGTGTTCACTAGTTCCAGTCTATGTATTCTTTCTTCTAATTCACAACTCTAAATGTGGGCTTGTCCTTTTATTTTTGGTACATTTTCACATGGTTTCTTTAACTTAATATTTTTACATATGACTGGTTAAATATAAAGTGGCATGAAAATCAAAGTTAAATAAATTATAATCAAAGAACAAAGCAAAAACAGTCCACATCAGTGGGGCTTTGTAAGGAGGGGGCTTAGTGGTAATTGAGACATGTATTTGAGGACTGCTTCTGCAACCAAACATTGCTTCTCCAATGTTTCTCTGGAGAAACATCTATGTTCTAATCAGATTCTATCTTAATAGGAAATGCCATACATGAAATACCCATGTGTAAGAAGGTCTAAGGTCATGGCTCTGGAATTAATCCTATACTAAATCCACACATCAAACCCCATAAACTTTAACCGAAGTTGGGAAAGACAATTTCAGAACCTGGCTGTAGGTGGGTAATTTATGATGTGGTGTGAAATAAAGAACTCTCTATACCTGAGCAACACAAAGGGATAAATTTACTGTCATCAATTACTTCTATACAACAGCAGGGTCAGCCTCTGCCCCCAATTACTCATATGCAGAAACAGACCTGATAGCAAGAAAATCAACAGATCATCAGAGGTTGTAAAAGAAACCTGGAAGTGGACTGAGCAGATATCACTGGTCTCTCCATCCTCTGCCCTGGGCACCAGGAAAGCTCTGTGACCCTAAGAAACTCACAGTCAGGCTTTCTGAAATTCTGATTCTTAAAAAATGACTTTGAGTTTGGTTCTCCTTATAGTATGTGTAAGGGTACAGACGAACGAGATGCTGGAGCCTAACTGGAGTATCTTGTACCTATCTTTTTTCTCTTGCGTTGACTGAAGCAGGTCAGGAGTGCTGTCTAGAAACCATAAACCTCTTGAATGAAGACATTTTATGCAGCAGAAAAAGGTTTCACATACCAGCTCAACAGGACTTAGCCTCTGCCTATACATGGTACACGCCAACTCTGTCAAAGTGAATAAGGCAAAAGATAGCTGTGGACTTGCCAAAGTTCAGGCCCAGTCTTCTCCCCATCCCCATGACCTATTTTCTACCTGCATGTTAGGAGTATGGGCCTGGACCAGGAGATATTGGTCACATCTTCTAACCTCTAAGTCAGTTATTTCCAACAGTGCTCCAACTACCTAGGCTACCTCCTACTCCTTTGTTCAACCAGAGAATCTCTGAATTTATTAGAGTTGTAAAAATGGGATTCCACGTAAGGTTTTATTAGAATAAAGTGTATGTGGCTAAAGATTTTGAAAATCACTGCAGAAGTGGGAGCTCAAATTTTTCTTTACTCCTCACTTCTATGTCTGAACTTCTCCTCTTGAAAAGATGAACAAAATGTAGTTCTAAGGAGACCATGAGGCCAGATTCTATGGAGGTACAGCTTTTAGTAAGTGGAATTATACATTGAACTTGAATAGAGCCACTCTGTTGGAGGGACCTGTTTCCATTTTTCTCCACAGAGCTCTCTCCATTCACTCCCATTTAAGATGAGTTGAGGAAGTTAAGGAGGAGGGTGGAATAATAACACCTTTTAATAAGGAAGCCTTATGGGACCAGAGTGGTGTTAAAGGCAGGAGACACAAACGGGGCACTTCCACCAATGTGAGATGAAGCTCCCCTTTTCTTCTTTCCCAATTTTCTCTCCCTGGTTTTTGAGTGGAAACTAAGGGCAAAATCATATACGTATCTAGTGGAAGGAGAAAGCCTTTTTCTGCTTTTAGTCTGGTCCATTATAGAATGAAGGTAAAAATGTTCTTGAGGTTCACTTGTGGTTAAGACCAGCTTCACTGGAGTAAAAGATAAGGTAGGGGTTGGAGTTCAATGCTCTAGCTAGTGATAATGTATATACACATTGCTTGGTGCCTTCTGAGGATATATTGCAAGGATGACAGAGCTATGATAAGTTCACGATTTAGATTGAAGTTTCATGACCCCAGAGATCTTCCTTTAGAAGAAACATGAATAATAGAGTGGTCTAAGGGGCAGAGATCAGGTGTTTACAGAAGTGAGTTACACCCATTTAAAATGCCCACAGTGGCTAGAGACCTCTCCCAGGGACTAACTTGGAAGAATAGTCCCCAGGCAGACATAAATTTTCTGGAAAGATAGATAATCTAAATACTTTTTCTTGCCTTCAGCAATTTCTTCTGCCCCCAGTGAAAGGTTTAAATTCATCTGGTTATGGAGCAAAGATAAAAAGGCCTGATAGTTTGCAAGGATTGAAGAGTACAGTCAACATCTACTACATCCAAACTGGAGGGTGGGCTTTGGGGATGTTGATTCAGGAGAAGTGGGACCTGGCAGGTTATCACCTGTCTTGTCTGCTCAGGCTGCCATAACAAAATATCATAGACTGGGTGATTTAAACAATAGAAATGCATTTCTCACAGTTATGGAGGCTGGAAGTTGAGATCAGTGTGCCAGCGTGGTGAGGTGTGAGTGAGAGTTTGCATTCTGGCTTGCAGACAGCCACCTTCTCCTGGTGTCCTCACATGGCGGGAGTGGGTGGGGACTCTGGTGTCTCTTCTTATAAGGGTACTAATCCCATCATGAGGACCCTACCCTCATAACCTCATCTAAACCTAATTATCTCCCAAAGGCCTCACGTCCAAATGCCATCACATTGGGGGTTAGGGCTTCAATATATGAATTTGAGGGGGACACAATTCAGTCCATAGCATAGAGCTTCTAAATACTTATACTACTGTCATGTACCTATAAGCATGCAAAATACCAAAATTATTATGATGAAGCATTAAGAAGGAACAGGTTTAAGAAGCCGTCAGGAATAGAACTAAACCTTTAAGAGATGCAGCATGATTTAGTGAAATAAATATGGGCACTTGGAGCCGGGCAGATTTGTCTTGAAATTGTACTCCAGTACATGCTATCTCTGTGACAGCAGAACTCTGGACAAGAATAATATGAATTCCTTTCTAACAGAATTGCTGTGAATATTAGTGAAATAATGTATAAAACATCTAGCACCATGGCTGGTACTCAGTAACTACTCATAAATATTAATTTACCCTGTTGCCTTTTATCGTTAGGAGTGTTTTGAGCACGAATAATAGCAGCTTTGTCAGTAAACACAATTGTCGCTCAAAATTAAGAAGTCTGGAAGTGTAAAGATCTAAGCCTGACACAGTAGCTCAACAATGCCCTCAAGGACTGTTGATATTTTTTCTCCACCACCTTAGCACTGTTTTATCAAACAAGAACATCATCAATCGATGGTCAAGAGAAACATGTGCATACTTGTACCCAGATGGCTTGGTATACATGTTTGTCACCTCATGGTCACCAGGTGGCCAAGGTAGCTCAAAGAATCATTCCTATATTCCATACAGGAAGGAAAAGCTCTGGGAATACCTGTTTATTTTATCAGGAAAGCAAAGGTTTCTCAGCTGCTTTCTGGTGAATTCCCTCTTAATGGTTCATTGGCCAGGTCAAATAGTTATCTTACCTCGAAGGGAGCCTGGAAAACCAGTGGCTTTCCAGCTTCTATAATGCATATGGTATGGGAGAAAGGAATTAGGAGTGACAGATAGGTTAGCCATCTGTGGCAGGCAGAATTCTAAGATGTCCCTCCAAATTCTCAGCCTCTGGTGTACACACAGCTTCTCTCAGTTATACAATCAGACTCTAATATACAGAATGCAATGAAGGGATTTTTGCAGATGTAATTAAGGACCTGAGTCAGTTGTCTTTAACAAAGGGAGATTATCTGGATGGTTTTAAGCTAATCACATAGCCCTTAAATATGCCAAGAAGCCAAGGAGAGCTCAAGGCACCTTTCCTGGCTGGGTGATGGGGAAGGTCACAAGGCAAGGAAGGCAGCAACCTCAGGAGCTTAGAGTGCTCCCAGCTGACAGCAGGCGGGGACATGGGGACCTCCGACTATCACCTCAAGGAACTGAATTCTGCCAAGAAGAATGAGCTTGGAGGAAGATATTTTCCCCCAGACCCTCCAGGCAAGAACTCACTTCAGCTGATGTCTTGATTTCAGCCTGTGAGACCCTGAGCACAGCCATGCAGAGCTGGATGTCTAACCTATGGAATTCTGAGCTAATAAATGGGTATTGTGTCAAAGCCACTAAGTTTGTGGTAATTTGTTACACAGCATTAGAAAACTAATACACCGTCCAGCACTGCCTACCACATCCACTGATGTTACTATTAAAACACTCTTATAAGAAGTATAACAAGTCATATTTATACAGTCAAAGTAATTTAGGAAAATAGTGCATAGGGAGGGGGTGAGAAATACTTTGAGGAAAAAGATGATACATTAAAGTCAGCAAAATGAAAAGAGGCAGAAACAAGGAGCAGTAGTGAGTTTTGACTGAAGTCTCTAGACTGGAACAATTTGAGCCTTAAACTTAAAAGTTCCCGGAAAATTAGACACTTAGCTAGTAAACCAAATTGTCCTAAATAAGGAAGCTTTAAAACTTAATCCAAAGGATGACAAAATTAGCATTATTTTATAAAGCAATAATACCATCACTTGTCCCAAAAGAAACTTGGACATTAAACTAAGATATGAACTTGTCTATACTATGGTTTTACTAAAAAGGCCTATTCTACGAATCTTAAGAGGCACTATTATAAATTAAATTTACTTAGATTCTAAATAAAATAGAGTTTCAAAAGTCATAACTGATTATCCAAAAAATACGCATTTAATCTAAATACATGTAACATCACTCCCCCAATATTCTAGTTATAGGAAATACTGAGTGAAAAGCCACTAAACTAAACATGCAGTATCTATATCAATGTCAGATAAGTTGATTGCCATGGGAGCCTTTGACACATTTAGAAATGGAGAATCACTACTTGATTCCAAAGGGTCAACCAGAACCTTGACCCTGGGGCAGGTGAGAACTTACCAAACCTTCCCCTTTGCTGGAAAAAAGAAAAGAAGCCAGACATGTCCACGATCCAATCAATCCCTGGCATCTTATAGAAAACATGGTCATTTGTCAGATTGACACCTGGATACTTTGAGGAGAGTGTGAACCCTAAAGATCATTCAGCACATTAGGATTCTAGGAGAGAAAAGTAAAAATCACCCTGTCACTTGGTGGAACTGAAGGCTCGAAAAATTGAACTTCCTGTGATTAATGTTAGTACCTTCAGCTTCCACTCTGTCACCTACTTGTGGAATCTGGGTTTACACTGTGGGCAGGAAGAGTCAGTTAAAGCCCGCATCAAGGCAAAAACAGAGCAAGCTTTTAAAGAAAGATTGCTTTAACTCTTCAAAGAACCTCCCCTTTCACATACATCATATCTCTTTCAGTGGCTGGCTCAGATCAGCGAGTATAATTAGACTGAATCTCTGGTGGCAGGGCAGGTGGCAGCTGAATGGCTAGAAAATTACACACTTTGCTGCTAGGCTGCCAGAGCTCCCATTTTCCTGTTTCTGATTTTGTTCTTTGAAAAAAATAAGTTTTTTCAAAGAACAAATTGAAGTAAAGCTACATTCAGAATCATTATAAAATAGGTAATTTTGTGGGAAGACAGTACATAAATATAAAATCTTGTTGAAAATGATCTGTAAGTTAATAAAATGTAATATTAATACCAACCAGACAGGGTAAAAAAGAAAAGTAATGAGATCAATTATACACAACTATTTTAAGTTCATATAAAAATCTAATTAAACTTATTCCTTGCAAAAGTTGAAGGTAAGATCTTGACCCTTATAGTCCTAAGTAAGTGTGTTTATTTTCATCCTGGAGACCTTTAAGAATTAGCTAAAATTATGAACCCTCTCCACATGATAAATATATGTGCACACATGGTGTAGTACCAGGACCTATAAATTCTAGAAACATTGGTTTCAAATCTTTTTCAATTAGAATTCTATTCAGGATAGATAACAGATTTTAAAAATTCAAAAATATGGGAAAGATATATGAGTATGAAAGAACAATCCATTCCTTCAAGAAGTGTACATCCCAAACTGGACAACTGTTCAAATGTGACAGTTCCTTTCTCAGAATTAGTATCTAAGATTGATGAAGGTGTGCTATGAGATAAATTAAGGAAGGCCTTCTTTCAAAAAGCTTTAAACTTAAGAAGAGATTGACAGAGACCAGTAAATTATTTAAGAAAAGGGATAGTGGGGAAAAATATTAGACAAGGCTTTACTAGATGAAGTAAGAAAAAGGAGGGGATGGTTATTTGAATGGAGGCAAGGGAAAGGACAGAGCGTATATAAAGATGTACAGAAGGACACTGAAACAGTGCTCTGAAACCAGGAAAGGACTCTGTTGCAAAGAGAAACACATGGACATGTGAAAACTGTAAAGGGTGAGGATCATTTTCAATGTGGCGTCAAAAGAAAGAAGCAAAGGAGTTAGAAGAAATAAAGTTGATGGAAAAGAAAGTTTATTACTTGACTAAAGAAATTAAGAAACACAAGGCATGGAATTCAAAAATAAATGACAAAGTTTAGAAATCATAAAAAGAAATGAGTGTCAGAGGCTTGAGGGTATGATAAATGAATAATTATTGTGACAATTTTTACAACTAAAGTCATTACACTACTTGACTTATGTTTGCAAGGCTGTAGTCCAAACACGACCCAGGGGTTGTGGGATGGGAGGTGGAGAGAACCTTTACTGGTTGTTCTCACTTGCCTGGAAGAATCTCCTTTCAATAGGACACTTTCAGGGATTTCCAGAATATCTGCTTTGCATAGATATTCCCTAATATCCATGAGATATCCTTTGGTCTCTCAATTCATTCCCAAACAAGAATCCATAACCACACCAAGGGACAGATTCTTGCCCTCCTGAACCTCTTAATTTCTCTTCTTTATCTACTGGCTGTCTCTGATTGGAGTCAGCTTCAGGGATCTATGATCTCTCCCAAATCCATGTCTCTAGCTCTGTCTCTCTCTCTCAAGTTCTAGCTCTGTATTTGCAATTGCTTCAATTTGCCTATAGGAAGAGGTCAAGATCCCTAATCAGCACAGAGAAGATCTTCAGAATCACCTGTTGATCTCTCTGCCCTCATCACCTTCACCTCTTGCTCTGTATTCCACTTACAGCCAAACTCAACTTCCCCAAACACATGAGCAGTGTGCTCCTTCAGCCTGACCAGGAAAATTCTACTCGCTTTTTGCAAAGCTTGAATATGACTTCTCAGAAGCCCCTGCCCTCCATATAGCACAGCTGTATATCTACCTCGTCTAAGATACTTTGAATCCCGAGACAAATATGATAACATGCTCATCTCTGCTTCTAATACAGGGCCTGCTACGTCTCATAAATTACTACAAATGCTGAAGCTTCAAATTCCTGTTTCAACCTACAGTTTTCCTTACGTACATTATTTTACCCAATGTACAGAGTATACATATGCCTCCAGAAAGAAATATGTTGAATATAATAGGAAAGGATATTTGCCAGATGCTTAGAAGTAGATAGGAGGGGAATTAGAAGCATGCATATTGTTTTGCCATATTATTCTCAGAGCAAATATCAAAATAATACTCTGGATATAGCATGACCTGCATTTTAAAAAATACAAATCCGTATGTAATCAAATGGATGGTTATCAAAGTCATGAAAGAACACAAGGGAAAATAAGGGCAGTTGGGATTTTCCTCCAATAATTAAACTAAGAAAGCAAATACAGTAGATATAAAGACATGGTCTTTGGCCAGCAAGAGTTGACCATAACCTAATCAACATTATTGATATAACTGAGCTAAGAAAACGTCATTCAGAAAAAGATTGTGCAGCTGTAAGAGCACAAAAAAAGATTCTCACAGAGGTAAACATCCACAATGGTAATACAAACACTTACAGGAAAGAAGATACCTTTCCAGGCAGGCACAAGCATAGACCTGACCTGGCTGGAGTATTTCTGTTATATAGCTGGACACCATAAGCTCCTAAAGATGGCTGCTATTACACATTAAGTCCATTTAACTAATACCCCTCACTCTAATTATATCATCACTAAACCCAAGTAGTTGGCCTATAGAGAGAGGGGGGCAAGTCATGCCAAGAGAAATACCTGATTTTTCTATTAGCTATATTTCTCATTTTAAATTAATAAGCTACATTCTTGTTTTTATACTGGTCTTTTGTGAGGTCTGTTTGCATGATTCAACATGCCAGCATCTTATCACTTTGGAGTACAGATGAGATTGGATTTCTAACTTTACAAGGCTGTGTGCCAGGTTCACCAGTCATACCTAAGACACACCTTTTATAATTACATGTTTTCTTCCAACACAAATTACCCCAACAAAAAGAGGGAAATATAGAGAAGTTGGTAGCAGTCCTAAGAAAACAATCTCCCAGAGAATGATGGTAACTGGGATACGTTAAAGCAAAAAACCCTTAGACAAGGGTCAAAAGATCCATCTAAAATAAAAGAACAAGAATGGAGGAAAAAACTATTCCTCTAGATCCTGAAGTGTGATTTCAAGGAGGAAAAAGAAACAAAGGCAATGATGAACTCCAGAAGGATAAGTAATGAAATTATACACTTGGAATTGGTAATAAGGACGTGATTTTAATGGACCAGAAACTAGACTGCTGAGAATCTAAGAGAAAGCAAAACAAAGAAAAGGCAATAATATAAATCTTGTAATGCACAAGGAAAAGTGACACAGTAAGATACACATCCACACAAATCTGAGAGCCTATATAAATCTGGGATTTTGCTCTCAGATCTACAGCAAACCATTTTGGTCATGTGACAGCAGACATGATGGTAAGCAGGAGATTTCAGAAAGGTAGTGGCCAAAAAAAGAAGATGGTGGTCAATGCAAATTATATAAAATAAGAACTAAAGTGGCTCTGCAATCCTTGTGTCTCACACCAAACCAGTCCCAAGAAGAAAAGATCAAAGTTTAGGTGGCAATACAGAGAATGCTGTATCCACTGTAGATAGCAATGCCAGGTTCCTGCTGCTTTACTGCAACAAAATCAAGACTGTTGTCGCCTGTTTCGCACTCAAGTACAGATTTTGCCACCAATTTATGGTCAACTCAAGGAAGACTCTCAAACCCAAATTTAAAAGGTTAAGAAGCTTTTCTTTTACTGTAAATACTTGTGGATTCCTCTTACAGAGAGGGATAACGTTCACTGTTTTTGAAATGAAAATTTGAAGAGTAAGAGGATCAGTAACACATAGTTGGAAAAGATCATCTAAGCTACTGACGTTGATCAGGATCGATCTAGCTTTTAGTGCTTAGAACACTTTATATTATAATTTAAATATAGAACTGGTATAAGCCCAAGCAGTTATTTGTTCTCTGAAATGGTCTCCTAAGGCAAGCGGTTCAAGTTTAGTAATTTAATATTGCTAAAGTGAAAATTATCTCCAGGGCTATTGAGAAGGTAATCCTTCACTGGCACAGGACCAGGCTGCCGAGTGGGTCTTTTCCATCTTTTATTTCTTCATGGAGAGTGAAAATTCTGAGACCATTCAACTCTTATGGGATTAGACAAACATGAACAGTAAGCTTTCTAAAAGTTGATGAAACTCCCCTTAAAGCAAGGCCCTATGTTCTAACACATTAAAGCAGCTGAGCAAAGCTCAAGCTTTGTAGCACATTATGTGATGCTGAGCAGGGTCAGTGTTTTTATTTAGTTCCACAGGGAGCTAGAGAAATGAGAAGAGAAGAAGATGAAACATACAACAAATATAAATTATAGTTATTTAAATTCTTGCAAATATTAATAAATTGCTCATCCAACATCAACAGTATATGTAGAAAAAACTGGAAACAATATTCCCAAGCATCAATTACCTACTTAACTATTTTTTTCTGAAGATCATGGGTCACTTTTAGACTTTCATGGTTCACTCCCTAGTAAAAGTCACAAACACATAGACATAGGCATACACAGACACACATATACAGAAACTGACACACCTCACAATACTGCGATGAATTTCACAGGCTTTATAGATCCATTGAAACAAAAACCACTGTATTTACGCTGGCTCTCTCCAAACCCCCTCCTATGATAAAATTGTGCTCTCTGTTCTTGCTATGTGTCAAACTTACTGGCAATTGCAGCCCATCAAGGTCTTACAAAACATTATGCAATTGTAGTTAGCAGAGGTCAGAACTCTGCCTGAGAATTTTCAAAATTCACAAAAAACATAGTTTCATTTAGTTAAAACTAACGGTATATCACACTGAGATACCATTTCACACCTACTAAAATAGATAAAATTGAAAATACTAACAGTACAAAATTTTAGTAAGGATGTGGAGCAACTGGAACTGTCCTACATTGCTGGTGGAAGTATAAAATACTACAACTTTGGAAAACTCTTAAGCAGTTTCTTATAAAGTTAAACATGCACCTATACTATGACCCAGTAATTCCATGCCTTGATATTTACTGAAGAGACATGAAAACATAAGTCCATACAGAGACTTCTTTAAAAAATGTTCATAACAGTTTTACTTTAAATGGCCAAAAAGTGGAAAACAGCCCAAGTATTCACTGTTAGGAGAATGGATAAATTAAATGTACTACAGCCATAAAATGGAATATTACTCGGCAATAAAAAGAACAAACTATACAATATGGATCCCTAAAAAACTACATTGGGTAAAAGAAGTCAGGCAGAAAAGAGTGCATATCATGTAATTCCCTTTATATGAAGAATAGAAAATAATCCATGGATAAAAGTCAGAACAGTATTTATCTCTTGGGGAAAGGATTGAATGAAAAGCAATCCAAGGGAATTTCCTGGGGTGTTACAAATGTTTTATATTTTGAGTACGGTGTGGGTTAAATGGAGGTTAAATATCTTCCAAAATTCATCAAACTATACGCTTAAGATCTGTGCATTTCAGGGCTTCCCTGGTAGCGCAGTGGTTAAGAATCTGCCTGCCAATGCAGGGGACATGGGTTCAAGCCCTGGTCCAGTATGATCCCACATGCTGCAGAGCAACTAAGCCCACGCGCCACAACTACTGAGCCTCTGCTCTAGAGCCTGCAAGCCACAACTACTGAGCCCGCATGCCACAACTACTGAAGCCCACATGCCTAGAGCCCGTGCTCCGCAACAAGAGAAGCCACCAGAATGAGAAGCCCGTGCCCTGCAACAAAGAGTAGCCCCCGCTCGCCACAGCTAGAGAAAGCCCACATGCAGCAACAAAGACCCAACGTAGCCAAAAATAAATAAATTAAAAAAATTTTTTTAAAAAGATCTGTGCATTTCACTGTGTATATATTATACCTTAATTATGCCTAGAGCGTGCTCCGCAACAAGAGAAGCCACCAGAATGAGAAGCCCGTGCCCTGCAACAAAGAGTAGCCCCCGCTCGCCACAGCTAGAGAAAGCCCACATGCAGCAACAAAGACCCAACGTAGCCAAAAATAAATAAATTAAAAAAATTTTTTTAAAAAGATCTGTGCATTTCACTGTGTATATATTATACCTTAATTTTAATTTTTTTTTTAAGTCTAAGGATAGACATCAAGCTTACTCTGAAACAAGAGAAACCATAAGAAAGAGGAAGAGCTTAGTGAAACCAGAAGGAAAGATCTAGAAGGAGGTAGCCAGGGACCTTACTGCAGGGACATTCTCCAGACAAATGTAAGTCATAGAATCTGCATGTGGAACTCCGTCACGCATATTATCCAGCCTTTACCTATTTAGTTTTTTGTTTAATTAAAGTATAATTGACTTACAATATTATATTAGTTTCAGGTGTACAACATAGTGATTTGATATTTTCATACATTACAAAATGATCACAACAATAAGTCTAGTTACCATCTGTCACCATACAAAGTTACTGCAATATTATTGGCTATATTCCCTATGCTTTCGCCTCTTTAATCTTCGATACTTCCTAGCACTTGCCTCTCTGGAAATTAATCCCTGGCTTTTAGCTCTGCCCAGTGGTACTCACAGATGATAACGAGTCCTACCTCCATGGGATAGCATTTAAAATATTTATTGAGAGTCATCATGCCTCTTTAGTCTTCTCTCATTCAGTTCCTTACTTCATTTATATCCACCATGGACCCCAAGGCCCTTCTCTACTCAGATTGCTCTCCTCTTAAACAGATCTCCATTTGCTAATGGGCTATGCTTTTATTAATTAATCTAAGTTTATATTTGCATTTTTGGAAGTCATGTCACTTTTTCAAATGAACTGCTATTCAGCCATGTTTCTCCTGTGCTATGCATGGGCAGCGGATCAAAGTCACAGAATGTTAAAGGCAGAAGGTGCCTCAAGAATTGTCCAGTCCAAACTACTCCTTGAACACCTGAAGAAATTGAGGTTCAAAGACTGATCAACCAGAAGTTTTCAGCAAGTTTATGAGGAAATCAGATCAACGTCCTGTCCTTGTTTCCCTATACTATAACATCTACTACTGCCACATGTGTAGTTTCAGTCTCTAATCTTTAGAACTTTTTGATCTTGCAAAACTGAAACCCTATACCCATTAAACAATTCCCCATTTTTCCCTCTCCCCAGCCCCTGATAACCACCATTCTACTTTGTTTCTATGAGTTTGACTATTCTAGACACCTCATATACATGGAACCAGACAGTATGTGTCCTTTGGGAACTGCCTGTTTCACTTAGCATAATGTCCTCAAGGTTCATCCATGTTGCAACATGTGTCAGAAAGTCCTTCCTTTTTAAGGCTGAATAATATTCTATTGTATAAACATGCCACATTTTGTTTATCCATTCCTCTGTTGATGGACACTTGGGTTGCTTCCACCTTCTGGCTATTGTGAATAATGCTGCTATGAACGGGGGGTGTGCTCAAGTGAAAAAAATTTCATTATTTTTCTTCGTAGTTATAAATGATATCAGAAGTTAGCAAAACTAGAAGCCAATAAATCAAACATCATGCTCTTGGCAATAGACTAATAAAAGTTTCCATATAAAGTATAAACAGTCAATTTAACAGTCTTTACCAAGTTCAATATGAAAAATCCTGTACTTGCCAAATATATAATTAGAAGAAACTTTTAGAAAAAGAAAATAGTATGCTTCAGTTTTACATACATTATATATGTAAAGTTTCTAATTTTACTAAATTCGTTGAATAATTAAAAGCTAAAAGCAGACATAATGACATCACTTGAAAAGTATTCAATGTAATACAAGGAGTTATTTCCTTATTAATCACTGTAACTAAACTCCTTCACAATAATTGTCCTGTGTTAATAAGAAAATATCTTGAGATTCATTCTGCAGTGTTTTTGGAGAATAGCAGCTAAAGACATTTTTTAAACTGTGTACACTGAATAAGAGAAATGATTTAAACATATGGCTAGTTCTGCAGCTATAACTTGGCAGATGGTTAATACTAAGTTTGAAAAACTGAAATGGAGTTTCTCACCATCTTAATATACCATGTGATCTTATTTACCTGTTTAATAACCTCTGTGTCTTTCTATGATATAGATTGTTTACATAATGGCTGTACGAGACAAGATTATAGAAAATACTTGTTAAATATAAGAAAAGGAAGTAAAACAACCATAACAATTTACCTCAAGAATAATAACACTGATTTACTTATAAAGTCTTTAAATAAAAGTATAGTAAACCTAATCACCTTATTATACGTTCTACTAAATCATGTCCTTCACGTCCTACACGTGTAACTCTTACTCTAATGCAGGAAGCCTCTAACAGTAGTGTTAAGTGCTGTGGTTCTTCCACCCCTAGGTATATGATAGAGTTCTATGCCTCTAAACATAATAAAACATCTACAAAGATCAGTCCCCTACCCAAGCCAGGCTCATGCGTTTACTAGAAACTTTTCTGGTTGGATTGTGATGTGGCCATAGAGAGGAAATTTTTAAATCTTTACCTATAGTCTGCATATTTTAATTTTTCATGCATAGAGTCTGAAAGTGTCCATTATTTCTGACTGTTCACACATGGAACAGACCAGAGTTGTACAAAAATTTGTTAAGGGAAATAACTATCTAACAGTTTTAAAAAGGATTACTCACTGACATAAAGTAGCAAAGAAATTCCATTTGGTAGGAGACAAAAACACAAAGGTGATTAAATACATACAGCTGATTCTCGCTATTTGCAGTAGTTATGTTCTATAAGGTCGCTACCAACACTGAACTATTGCTCCAGGGAGAAATACAAGGTTAGGCTCCTATGAGTCTCTGGCCACAAAATTTTCATCAACCAAAACACCCCTTGCCATTATACAGGTTCATTTTCCAATGTACTTGTTAAACAAGCCAGTCTCATCTGTACTGAAAACCTGTTCTTCCACATAACCCTTTCTCTGTGTAACACTTTACAGGTATTTTTGAATTCTTTGGCAGCATCCTGATCTGCAGAACTTGCCTCACCTTCAGGTTTAACATTTTTCACACCATATCACCTTTTGAAAGGTGTGAGCCAGCCAGAACTAGCCAAGGAGGATTTAATATTTTCCTGACCCTGAGTAATATGACCATAAATTTCTTTGGCTTTCAGCATTTCAGCCTCACAGCAATGCTATCCACTGCATTTTAAAAATCAGTTGTCTTGGGCTTCCCTGGTGGCGCAGTGCTTGAGAGTCCGCCTGCCGATGCAGGAGACGCGGGTTCGTGCCCCGTTTCGGGAGGATCCCACATGCCGCGGAGCGGCTGGGCCCGTGAGCCATGGCCGCTGGGCCTGCGCGTCCGGAGCCTGTGCTCCGCAAATGGGAGAGGCCACGACAGTGAGAGGCCCGCATAACGCAAGGAAAAAAAAACAACAACAACAAAAAAAAAAACTGCTTTTTAAAACTCCAGAAGTGTATATCTATTTGAAAAAAAAAAAAAAAAAAAAAAAAAAATCAGTTGTCTTCTCATAAGTCTACCAATATAGCCACTTATCCATAGCTTTATCACACACCATAGATGTTATTTTAGCACTGGAGCAGCCTCACACATGGATTGAAGAATTTCCTCTGGTACCATCAGTCCCCAGACTGAGATCACCTAAGTCTAACCCCCAGGTTAAGTGTGATCCTGAGGCACTTGACCACTGTGGCCTTTATAATCTCCCTGACAGTAGGAGAAACTATTTTTGTTCTTTTCTCTCCCCATATAATCATAAACCAGAAATTCAAAGAAATAATTTCTAGAGGGGCTGATTTTTCTAATTTTCTAATTTTTTCAATCAGCTGTATCACAGTAATATAAAATAAACTGCACATATTTAAAGTGTATGGTTTGATAGGTTTTGACACATGGATAAACGCATGAAACCATCACTACAATCGAAATAATGAATATATACCCACAAAAGTTACCTCGTATCCTTTTATAATCCTTCCCTCCTAGCCATCCCAGTCTCTCTCCCCATGCCTCCACTGACCTTCTTTTCATTACTATAAATTAATTTGCATTTTCTAGACTTATATATAAATGAAATCATCCAGTATGATTTTTTTTTGGGTCTGGCGTTTTTTGTTCAGCACAATTTTTTTTTTGAGATTCATCCATGTGGTTGTATACTTCAACAGTTCATAGCTTTTTTATTATTGAGTGGTATTCCACTGTGTGGGTATATCACAACTGTTTGTTCATTGATCTGTTGCTGGACACTTGTACTGTGTCCAGTTTGGGGCTATGAGCATTCACGTACAAGTTGTATACGGACACTGTTGGGAAACAATGTTCAATGAACATTTTCACTTTTCTCTATGGGTCAGAGCTTTCTGAGCAAAGAACACTGGCATTTGTGTTAAGAGATAACTGAGTAGTATCCTTAAGGACAGAGACAACCAGAGAGATGTGAAGTCTTATCTCTCCCTAAAGACATTATTTATTTACATTTCAGAGGATAATGACCCTAGAGACTTTCTCTCCCCTCCCCAGAGAGGCTTTGCTTACATTCAAACCTTGCTCTCTCTCTGGAAGGGAAAAAAGGGATATATTTGCCAGCTGCTCTATATAAAATTCATAATTTTGGAATTCCTGTCCTGTGGTGAAAATCCCTCCCCACGCACAGGACCGTTAGGCCCTCACTGTGTCAGCCGTGGATTACTGAGGCATGAAGGAATGGCACTAAGATGCTCCGGTGAGTAAATAATTGCTTTGCTCTCTGACCCAGCAACTTTGTGCTTCCTGTCAGGATAAATGAATAAAGATACAAAAACTTAACTGACATATGCTTTCATTTTTCTTGGATAAATAGCTAGGAGTGAAATAGCTAGATCATAAGGTAAGTGTATATTAAACTTTTAAAGAACCTTCCCAACTGTTTTATAAATTGGATGTACCACTTCACATTCTCACAAGCAATAGATGAGGACTCCCATTTCTTCTCATTGTCTCTAACACTTGATATTGTTGATCTTTTTTTACAGTAAACATTCTAGTAAATAGTTTCATCTCACTGTGGTTTTAATTTGCATTTCCCTAATGATTAATAATATGGAGTACCTTTTCATGTGCTTATTTGCTATCTGTAAATCTTCTTTGGTGATGTTTCTGTTCAAATTGTTGGCCCTGTTCAAATTTTTCATTTTAATTGGGTGGTTTGTCTCATTACTGAGTTGAAATACTTAGTTACATATTCTAGGATACAAGTCCTTTGTCAGATATGTGTTTGGCAAATAGTTTCTCATGAAAGGGCTTGACTTCATGTTCATAACAGTGTCTTTTGAAGAGTAAAACATTTTAATTTAGAGTCCAACTTAGTAACTTTCTTTTATAGTTCATGATTTTCGTGCCCTGTTTAAAAAAATCTTTGCCAAACCCAAGATCACTATTTTCTACTATACTTTATTCTAGAAGTTTTATATATTTACATTTTAAATTTAAGAATATGATCAATTGTAAGTTCATTTTTATATATGGTATAACATGTGGATCCAAGGTGTTTTTTTCTTTGCAAATGGATACTCAGTTATTCTAGCACCATTTCTTTCTCCATTGCATCTTTGTTAAATATAAGTTGTCCAACATGTGTGGGTCTATTTCTCAGCTCTCTCTTCTCTTCCGTTAATCTAGTTGTCTATCTTTATTCAAATGCCACATCATCTTGATAATTGTGGCTCTACAACAGGCTTGAAATTAGTGTTAGCCCTTTAACTGTGATTTTTTCTGTCAAACTTGTTTTGATTATTCTAGGTCCTCTGTGATTCCATATGAATTTTAGAATTAGCTTGTCATTTTAAAAAAGCTTGCTGGTATTTTGACTGGGACTGCATTGGATCTATACACCAATTTGTGTAGAACTGGCATCTTAACAATATTGTGTCTTCTGACCCATCAACACACTATATCTCTACAATTTTTAGGTCTTTAATTTCTCTCATCAGTGCCTTTAGTTTTCAGTGTACAGACTGTACAACTCTTATTAGATTTATCTCTAAGTATTTTGTATCTTGATGCTATTGTTTTCCAATTTCCACTTTGTTGCTAGTATATAGAAACACAATTGATGTTTGTATATCAGTTGCATATTCTGTAACCTTGATGAACATGCTCCTTTTAGACTAGTTATATTTGTGTGACTTTTTAGTTACTTTTATGTAGATGCCATAGCTCACTGATGCCCTTTCCTTATTTCCCATCTTTTTCTTGGTTTCATTTTGTATAGTTTCTATTGTGAAGTCTTCAAATTCATTCATCTTATATTCTTTAGTGTCTAATCTGTGTATTTTTATCTCAGTGTTTCAATCATATACAGTGTATTTTTCATTTCAGACATTGTAGTTTTCATCTCCAGAAATTTAATTTGGGTCTTTTAAAAAATAACTTCATGTTTCTACTTAAATTTTTGAAGATAAGGTCTACAGCTGTAATTGTTCGGTGTCCTTGCCTGCTAATTCTAACATCTGTGTCATTTCTGAATCAGTTTCTATTGTTAATTTTTTCTCATTATGGGTTGTGTTTTCCTGCTTCTTTGCATGCCTGGTAATTTTTAATTGGATATCATAACTTGTTGGGTGCAGGATATTTTTGTATTCATAAAAATATTATTAAGGTTTTTCCTTGATGCAGTTAAGTTGCTGGGCAACAGTTTGATTCTTTCAGGTCTTGCTTTTTAATATTTGTAAGGAAGAGCTAGAGTCATATTTACTTTAAAACTAATTATTTCCCTCTATTGAGTCAAGACTTCTGCATACTCTATCCACTTCTCTGTGAATTCTAAGATTTTCTAGCCTGGTTCGTAGGTCTATTCCTAGTCCTGTAGTGAGCATTAGGTACTATTTCCTCTAATAATTTTGAATGGGTCTTTTCATAGCCTTAAATCCTTTCCCTGTCACTGAAGTAAGGATACCCAATATGGTCCTGATTGAACTTGAGTGGCTTGGCATTAGTCAGGTAACTATCCTGAAGCAATCACTGTGGCTTGGGAGATGCTGTGTTGTGTTTGGAACAGGGATTGAATCCCTGTCAAGCCTAGGACCAGGGTGCACTCAACAGCGCCACACTACATGGGCTGAGAGTCAGGTAGAAATGCCTCCCCAGACGGTAATCAAGGCAGATGGGATGGCTAAGTGGAGAAAAATAGAACAAAACAAAACCAAACCAAAAATGACACCTGTTATATGCTTATTATGAGAATTATGAGAAAGTAAGTAGAGAAAACATACTTTAGTCATTCAATTAAAAAGTTGTAGGTCTTTTTGTTTTCCTTTTTTGGTTTGTTTTGCTTCTGAGTCATTTTGTTAACAGTTATAGTTTCATAATAATTCAACTGAGATAAATTAATTATCTGGTTCAATATTATAAATGCTCTCTGTTCAAGATCATAAACAAAATACACTTTTATTAATAAAATATTCCCAGTGCAGAGAAAATACTAAGAAAATACTGAAAATAATAAGAAGCCTTGCCTTCATCATTAGTCTATAGTAAACTTTTATATCACTTTGTCAATTGTTTAACTTTTCAAGATATATTTGTACAATTCTGTAAAATAAAGACTTTCGTGATTTATTTTACACTAAAGACCAGGAATATGCAAACATATAGCTATTGTTAGTAAAGATTTCAAAAATTTATCTCACCTTAATTAATTTAAATAAGGTGATTTATCCCTTGTTGACGAGCGGATTTCACACTGCCTCTTGTCAACAGAGCAAATGAGGTGAAAGTACACATTTCTTCCCCCTTTATTTATAAATGATTTATGAGTAGGTAAATATATCCTAAGTAAGATAACAACATTGTCATCAAAGCATACATTACTTATTTTTCAATGATCTTTTCTACATTTTCCAGAGTTTCTTTAAAAGTAGGATCACCATTAAAACATAATTAAAAAGTGTTGGGCTTCCCTGGTGGTGCAGTGGTTAAGAGTCCGCCTGCCGATGCAGGGGACACGGGTTCGTGCCCCGGTCCCGGAAGACCCCACATGCCGTGGAGCGGCTAGGCCCGTGAGCCATGGCTGCTGAGCCTGCGTGTCTGGAGCCTGTGCTCCACAACGGGAGAGGCCAC
>NW_006792596.1:4911578-4921909 GCF_000442215.2 Lipotes vexillifer
TTCAATATATCTTTCACTTTTTTTTATCAGGAATGAGTAACAAGGAATCAAGCAGTTTATATTAGAATCCTTTCTGTCTCCTAACTGCAGCTGTTTAAAGTGGCATAAAATTCATTTTAAAACTTTCAAATTTCGTGAACTAAGAGTTCTTTAAATCAAAATTTTGTGACATAAGTAAAGGTATATCTGCCTACCCTTCAGAATAATGTGATGCCTAACTAGGACGTGCTAGCTGGGGTCACCTCTCTGGATGCATTTAATCAACACCTGGCCTACTCCTCCTCACAAACCACCCCTAATTGCTAGTATAATTATATAAAGTTTGAATTACATTTTTTTGCATGCATCAATGCATCATTTCGGATACGCTTAAGCTTTCCATTTGTCCTCTATGATTTTTCTAAAATGTTAGTTCTTTGAAGAAAATGATATAGTAGCTCATCAACTTAAATTGAATAATCCTTTTCATCCTATGGACTACATCAATGCAATCTATATGATTTTATTATTTATTTCTCATCTTAATGGATGGTGTTGATTTGCCTCTACTTAAAATTTAAAACTACCTAAAACTCTTTTCAAAGTTATAAAAGAGTTTTTGATTATAGGACTCTTTCTGACTAAATTTACAAAAATAATGACTTAGAATGATAGTTGCTAAAACAATTAGCATTTTTTCCTGGTTTATTTTAGAAGGCTACATAACGTGATTTTATTTTTCAAGATATTTTTACAAACTTTCCTTATTCACCTTATCTCACCACAGTGTCAATTCAGCTGAGTAGCAGCTACTCAGAAACTTACCACATAACCTTAGAAAGTGTATATTGATTTGTGACACAAACTCATCACCTAGCATGTTTTAAATGACCAGCTGTTAAAACATTAATAGATGATTCTTTAATATATCCACTTAAAGATTAAGTATTCAGACTCTGATATCAGAAACCCCAAACTTCTTTAAATGGATTAAATCTATATTTTGTTAAAAAGCAATCATAGAACTGACCAGGAATTCCAATTATAGCCAACATGAAAATATAGATACTGAATGTGAAAAAATTGAAACCATTAAAAACAGGTAGCAGGCAATGAAAGACAGTGATGCCTAAAAGACAGGAAACAAAGGAAGTAATTAAGCCTTACTATTGCTCCAAACCACTGTCTTGACAAGAGTTCCAGGCTGTGATCTACGAAGGGGAACACAGGCAGAGCCTGGAAGAGTCTATAACTGAAGAGATAGAGCTGAGAGTTCATGGAGACCAGAGCAGATAGTGTTCTCAAGACAGAGAACCAGAGATGAGAGAGCTACAAAGAAAAAGAACCCCAGAGATCTGAAAAGGGTTTCCCTCAACTATTCGAAGTACTGATCAGATCATGCATGCTAAGAAACCACCTGAGTCTAGAGAACGACTCATCTGAAAACAATAAAGTACCTCAGACAGGGCCAGAAAAAATGAATGTTCCTACAAGTCAAGTTGGAATACTTCGTAATTCATGGGATATTTGGTAGAGTTACTAGAACGGTATTGCCTCATTAGAGCAATGTTTGACCTCACATAACAAATCTTAAAAGCAAACCAAAAAAATCAAACTGTTCTCAAGTAACTTAACTACATTCTTGAACAAAGCTCAAGAATATTTATAATGATACAAAAATACTCAGTATAGATAATATTACAAGGTCCGGCATGCAATAAAAACTTACTAGATATGCAAAAGTATGGGAAAAAACATGAAAACAAAATCTACCAAAATCAACCCATAACTGACATGGATGTTAGAATTAACAGACAAGAACATTAACAGATTTATTAAAACTCTATTCCAGGGACTTCCCTGGTGGTGCAGTGGTTAATAATCTGCCCTCCAATGCAGGGGACACAGGTTTGATCCCTGGTCCGGAAAGATCCCACAAGTCGCGGAGCAAGTAAGCCCGTGCGCGACAACTACTGAGCCTGTGCTCTAGACCCCATGCTCTGCAACAAGAGAAGCCACTGCAATAAGAAGCCCGTGCACTGTGATGAACAGTAGCCCCCACTTGCCGCAACTACAGAAAGCCCACATGCAGCAACGAAGACCCAACACAGCCAAAAAATAAATTAATTTAAAAAACCCTCTATTCCATATGGTAAGAAGCTACAGAGAGATTTAGCTTTTCAAATAGAGACATAGACGACATAAAAATTACAAATTAAATTCTAGAGGTAAAAACTACAACATATGACATGAAAAATGCACTGGATGAGAGTAACAGCAAACTAAACTTTGCAAAGAAAAATTAGAAGAAATAGCAATGCAAACTATCCAAAATGAAAAAAAAATGATAAAAAGACTCAAAAACAAATGAAGAGAGAATTAGTGACCTGTGGTACAATTTCAAGTGACCTAGTATCTGTATAATTCAATTGTCCAAAGGTAAAGAGAGAGGATAGAGGGCAGAAAATTAGTTGAGAAAATACTGGATAAAAAATTCCCAAAATTTATTAAATGTATAAACCCACACATCCAGAATATCTACAAAGTCCAAGTACATAAGAGACAAAGAAAACTACAGAAAGTCACATCACAATTAAACTTCTCTAAAAAGAGCATTACTATGGAAATAAATTGGAAATCAATAACAAAAATATCTGTAAAATACCACCAATTTTTATAAAGTAAATAATGCATCCAAGTAACCATGGATCAAGAAGAAATCAAAAGGAAAATTATAAATAGTTGAAGTGAATGAAAATGAAAATATATAAAATTTGTGGGATGAAGATAAAGCAGTACTAGGTTAAGAAATTTACAGAACAAGTTGCCTTTATTAGAATAGGTGAAAACATTCAAATAAATCTCAGGTCTGTTTTATAAAACTAAGAAAGCAGAGTAAGCTCATCCTAAAGTAAGCAGAATAAAAGATATAATAAAGCAAAAAAAAAAAATCAATGAAATAAAAAACAGAAAAATAATAGACAAAAACCAATAAAACAAAGAGCTAGTTCTTTGAGAAGATCAATATATTTAATCAAGTCCCTAGCCATAACGATCAATTAAAAAGGCCACAAGTTACCAATATTAATAATGAGAGATGTGCATCACTACATATTCTATAGATATTAAGAGGATAATAAGGGGACATTATGAATAATTTTATATTAATAAATTTGACAATTTTGATAAAATTGGACCAATTCTTTGAAAGACACAAACTACCAAAGCTCTGTAATAGGACCTGAATATCCCTAAATCTATTAGAAACATTGAATTTGTAGTTAAAAACATTCTTACAAAGAAAATTCCAATTTCAAGTGACTTTACTGGTGATTGTTTTCAGAAAACCAAAGGGAATACTTTCCAATTCATTGTATAAAGCCAACATTGACCGAAAAGCAAAACAAAGCATTATACAAAAGTACAACTAGTGACCAATACCTCTCCTGAATATAGATGCAAAATTATTAACAAAATTTTAGCAAACAAAACTCAATAACATAAAAAAAGGGATAATACATTTTAATCAAGCGGCATGTAAACCAGAATGCAAAGTTTAACAACTGAAAATCAATAAATATAATCCATTATAATAGAAAACTAAAAGAAAAAAATCACATAATCATTATCTCTATTAACACAGAAAAATCATTTAACAAAATTCAACCGCCATTCAACATTTTTTAAAACCCTTCAATAAACTAGGAATAGAAGGGAACTTCCTCAATACTGATAAAGAGTGTCTACAAATAATCCTACATGTAGCATTATACTTACTGGTGAAAAACTAAATGCTTTCTCCTTAATACCTGCTCTCTCAAGAAAAAGAAAGAAATGGTATTCGTATTTGAAAGAAAGAAGTAAAATTACCTTTATTCACAGATGACATTATCGTCCACGTAAAAAAATCCTATAGAGTCTAGAAAAAAAAAAGAACTAATAAGTGAGTTTATTAAGGTTGGAAGATACAAAATAGATATGAAAAATATATTGTACACTAGCAGTGAACAATCAAAAATTGAAATTGGAAGAGATACAAGAAAGTTACTGTTTCTTCCCTCAGAAAATCTATGAGCTTCTTTCTGGAGCATACATGCTACTCAAAATAATAAACATAGCTATTTTAATAGTTTAACTAAAGAGACACATTTTGGAAAAAAATTTTAAATTGGAAAGCAATACTGTAGAATCAAAAATGTGAAATAATTAGGGATGAATCTAATGAAAGATGTGCATGGTTTACACGCTGAAGACTAAAACACACTGCTATGAGGTCAAAGATGACCAAAATAAATAGAAGGACAAACTGTGTTGATGAATCATAAAACCCTGTATTGCTAAGACAGCAATTTTCTACAAATTGACATGTAGATTTGATGCCATCCCAATTTAAATCCCTGCACGCTTTGCTTTAGCAATCGACAACCTAATTTTAAAATCACATAAAAATACACAAGGACTTATAAGAAGCAAAACAACTTTGATAATGAAAAGTTGGAGAACTAGTACTACCTAATTTCAAGACTGACTTTAAAGCTGTAATAACCAAGGCAGTGTGATTCAGTGTACAGATAGAGAAATAGATGAATAGAACAGAATAGAATGCTATAATAGACCCACACATATATAAACAGCTAATTTTGGATAAACATTTAAAGACAAGTCATTAAACAAACATAATGATTTCTACAAATGGTGCTAGAACAATTCAATATCCATATAAAAAAAATTGAACTTTGATCTATACCTTGCATTGTATACAGAAGTTAGCTTAAAATGGATCATAGGGGACTTCCCTGGTGATCCAGTGGTTAAGACTCTGCTTTCCAATGCAGTGGGCACAGGTTCCATCCCTGGTCAGGGAACTAAGGTCCCATATGCCATGGGGTGTGGCCAAAATTTTTTAAAATAAATAAATAATCTATTTGATGGCCCCAAACTGGTGTTTTAGGATCAATGGGTCAAAAAAAAAAAAAAAAAAAGGATCATAGGCCTCACTGTAATACATTAAACCACAAAACTCTAGAATAAAACATAAGAGAATATTTTTCTTAGATTAGGCAGAGACTTCTTAGATACAACAACAAAAGCATGATCCAGAAAAGAAAAATTGTTAAACTTGACTGCCTCAAAATTAAAAACTTCTGTTCCTTGAGAGACACTGAAATGAGAATGTAAAAACAAATCACA
Source organism: Lipotes vexillifer (assembly GCF_000442215.2). Lineage (NCBI taxonomy): Eukaryota > Metazoa > Chordata > Mammalia > Artiodactyla > Lipotidae > Lipotes > Lipotes vexillifer. The sequence goes on from NW_006792596.1 coordinate 4,916,748, forward strand.
GACCAAGAGAAAATATTTAAAAACCTATATCTGATAAAGGACTTGTATCTACAATATATAAAGACCTCTCAAAACTCAATAATAAGAAAACAAACAACCCAATTTTTTAAAAAAATGGGTCAAAAATTTGAACAGAGATTTTTATCAAGGAAAATATATCAATGGCAGGTAAGTATATGAAAATATGATCAACATCATTAAGCATTATGAAAATAAAAACTCAAACTAAAATGAGATGCTACTACATATCTATTAGAGTGACTAAAACTAGAAACACCACACCAAGTATGGTAAGTACACTGCTGGTGAAAATGTAAATTGGTACAACCACTTTGGAAAACAACTTGGCAGTTTATTAAGAAGTTAAAAGGATACCTATCCCATGATCCAGCTATTTCACTGATAAGCATTTACCTAAGAGAAATGAAAGCACATGTCCATACAAAAGCTTGTGCATGAATGCTCATAGTAGCATTTTTTTTCTGTGAGAGTCCAAAACTGGTAATGCCCAAGTGTCCATCAATAAGTAAATGGATAAACAAACTATGGTGTATCCATACATTAGATTACTTACAGCAATAAAAAAGAACTGATACACACAACAGTATGGATGAATTTCAAAATAATTATGCTGAGTAAAAGGAACTAGACAATACACACTGTCCAATTCCTTTTCAGTGAAAACTAATCTATAGTGACAGAAAGCAGGAAAGGAGTTATCTGGGAATAGAGGGGTAAGGGCAGGATTACAAAGGAGCAAAAGGAAACTTTGGGGGATGATAGATATATTTACTGGGTATTTGCATGAGTCAAAATATATCAAATTGGACATTTTTGATATGTGCATTTTATGGTATGTCAATTTTATATTAATAAACTGTTTTAAAATTAAACAAAACTAAACAAACAAAAGACAAGTAGAGACCGGAAATTATCAGGTCTGTGTAGCACAATGGATCTAGCTGGGCCTAAGGTGAGATCTGCCCCAGCACTCTGTAGTTCAGTGTGTGAATAAACTTAATCTCTGAGGAAGTTGTTCTAGGTTGGATTTACTGTCAGTAGAAACAAAGGTAGTTTTAACTGATATAAAGTGTCTTTTTTACCTTATCCTCTGGGGTGAATTCTTAATTGTTCAAAATTATACCAATTACATTAAAAATTGAGATTTGGCATAACCACTAAAACCCTACCTGGTCTCCCAAGGCCTTGTCTTCATATATGCTTCACTCCCAGGAACCACAAGGTAGAAATAAAGTGACTGCATTTCCTCTGCATCCCATGAGCTAGCAGTATCTACTGATGATAAGTCATCACTGCTTTAATCCTCACTAGGTCTATTAGGGTTTAACAAATAAAAATACAAAGATTGCATTGGACGTGCTTATACTAAAATATTATTTCTTGTTTATCTGAAATTCAAATTTAACTGGGCACTGTGTATTTTATCTGGAATCTCTAGGTGAGATAAATAATCCCAGATTTATATCTTTGACAGTTTATATCTATATCTGTATATCTATATCCTGGAACTATTTCTGTTACCAAACAGAAATCATTTTAGGTATTTCAAGCAGAACGAGACTGAATAAAGAGAATTCTATACTTACAAATATGTTGGAAGGAAGAAAAATAAAGGTCAGAGAAGTTTCCTTCTATATCTCAAGTGTACAACTAGTTTTCAGGAAATCTAATGCTCGGGTGAAAAACTGCTAAAAACCAGTTCCACTGGTCATGGCTACCTAACGGCAACTTATAGACTGGGAGAAAATATTTGAAAACCTCATGTCTGATAAGGGGTTAATGTCCAAATCTCCAAAGAACTTCTATGACTCAGTAGCCAAAAAATAAATAACCCAATTTAAAAATGAGTAAAGAAGCTGAATAGACATTTTTTCAAAGACATACAAATGGCCAACAGGTACACGAAGAGTGCTCAACTTCACAAACCATTGGGGAAATGCAAATCTAAACCACAGTGAGCTATCACCTCACACCTCTCAGGATGTCTATTATCAAAAAGATAAGAAATAACAAGTGCTGGTGAGGATGTAGAGAAAAGGGAATTCTTGTATACTGTTAGTGGAAATGTAAACTGGTATACCCATTATAGAAAACAGTATAGAAAGTTCCTCAAGAAATTTAAAACAGAACTACCATATGATCCAGCTATCCCAGTTCTGGGTATTTATCCAAAGGAAATGAAACCAGGATCTTGAAGAGATATCTGTACTCCCATGTTCATTGTAGCACTATTCACAATAGCCAAACATTAGGTATGTAAACAACCTAAGTGTCTGTTGATGGATGGATGGATGAAGAAAATGTGAGATACACACACACACACACACACACTATGGAATATCACTCAGTCTTAAAAAAGAAGGAAATTCTGTCATTTACAACAACATGGATGAACATGGAGGGCATTATGCTAAGTAAAATAAGTCAGAGAAAGAAAAAGAAAAATAGTATATGATTTCCCTAACATGTACAATCTAAAAAAAAAAGTTGAACTCACAGAAACAGAGTAGAAAAGTGGTTGTCAGGGGCTGGCAGGGTGGGGTAATAGGGAGAGGTTGGTAAAAGGTTACAAACTTTTAGCTATAAAATGAATAAGGTCTGAGGATCTAATGTATAACATGGTGACTATAGCTGATAATACTGTACTGTATAAATTTCCTAAGAAAGTAGAATTTAAGTGTTTTCACCAAAAAAAAAAAAGTAAATATGTGAGGTGATGGATGACAATGTATACATATATCAAATCATCATATTATACACTTTAAATATAATTCTGTTTGTCAATTATATTTCAATAAATCTGAGGGTGGGGAGAGCACATACTGTGTGCATTAATTTATATGAATTTCAAAAATAAGCAGAGATGATCTAAGGTGTTAGAAGTCAGAAGAGTGGTTACCTCTGTGGTTGGAGGGTGAGATTGATTGACATGTAACAGGAAGGATTCTTCTTGGGTGCTGAAAATATTCTGTGTCTTTAACAGGGTGTTGATTACATAGATAAATACATACATAAAAATTCATCAAGCTATAAATTTAATATTAATGTACTTTACAGGGTACATGTTCTATTCCAATTAAAAAGTTTTTTCAAAAGTCACGTGTGCTGAAGCCAACACATTTATTTATCACTACCAGAAGAAGAACAATACTCTCTACTTTCCTTACAACTTTCAAATTTCATCAAATGTCTCTCACTGATGAAAACTGGAGTCATACCAGCAAAAGATTCTGGGTAATTTAGTTCCCAGGATTCTGGGCTTACAAAACAGGGAATAGTATAAAAGGAAGTAAGAATAAGTGCCGAGTATCCCTAGCAATCCATTTATCTTGTAAGAATTTAATTAAAAGCAAAGAATAAAAAGTGTTCTAGAATATGGCACTACAGATGATATTTTAAAAATATTCCTCTTGGAATATCCTAGGATTCATAATTAAAATCCAAGAGAGGTGCGTGCGTGCGTGCGTGTGTGTGTGTGTGTGTGTGTGTGTGTGTGTGTGTGTGTGTGTATTTTAACCAGGATAGCAATATGAGGGAAACATGGTTACCTAGGAACTAGAGTATTAAAATTATGAGTCCCGGGGCTTCCCTGGTGGCACAGTGGTTGAGAGTCCGCCTGCCGACGCAGGGGACACGGGTTCGTGACCCGGTCCGGGAAGATCCCACATGCCGCGGAGCGGCTGGGCCCGTGAGCCATGGCCGCTGAGCCTGCGCGTCTGGAGCCTGTGCTCTGGAACGGGAGAGGCCGCAACAGTTAGAGACCCGCGTACCGCAAAAAAAAAAAAAGAGAGAAAAAGAAAAAATTTATGAGTCCCTATACAATTCCATGATTAAAATTTAAATGTTCTTAGACTATAGGAATGACAATTTTAATTAGACTATAACAGAACAAAACACAAGCATTGATTCTCTAACAAAAGAATTGTTATTGAAATGACAGAAAATGCAACAAAATTAAAATAACACATTTCAACAACTCTCTTAACATAACCCATGATATAAAAAATAAGTATACGTTATTTATGTTTTTATTTTCCTTGTTTTATTTATTTTGAAACTTAATCTTTGAATGTACCACGTCTACCTTCAAGCTTATCAATTCAGTTTTATGATTTTTTTAATTAGCACATTTTACTAGAAATATTTTGCATATTATAAAGTGTCTTGCCATTAATGGTGTACTTTTCAAGTTTTTTCCAAATTAAAAAAACCTGATTATACATGCCATAAACCAATAGTTCAATGTTTTATCGCACCATATTACAACTACAAAACCTATGTTGTTGCAGAGAATCATAAGCTTGTACGGCTTACAAAGAACAGTGAAAGTACTTTTTAAAGATTTGTTGCGTACTCCTCTGCGAATTTTCATCTTTAATGCTATCCCCATTGCTACAATTTGCCATGTGTTCTCGCCCATTCTCCTGCTACTGCCTAGACAATATCATCTGACAAGTAAAGCCCATATAACTCTTTTTCGTTTGGAAGCCTCCAATTGTAGTCTTACCTTGGTATAAATTTGACACATCTCCTTATGAGGAGGAACATAGGGCTACCCACAAAATAAAGATACTTTGCCTCACTCCACCTGTCATTTGATCTTTTCCCACCTCTACTGAGAGTGGGAACACTAGGTTCATTTGAATGTAGTGTCCTCACATATCTCAGCATGGTCCTAAGGAGAAAAACACAGTCTCTCTAATGGAAAGTATTCTCCCTATCTTCCTCAAATAGCATATTTTGCAATTTCAAGTTGACTGATCATTTCCTTCTGATTTAACGTATACCACTGTGCTGCATGTGTCATCCAATAAACTATTCATGAGAACATTTGCAGCAGGATTACTACGAAAAAAAAAAAAAAGACAACTCAAAAACTCCGTTTACCAACATCAAGGTCCTCTCTCTTACCATTCTCTTTTTTCAGGAACATTACCACCCCCTTATTTCAATATTGTAGTCATCTGACATTTTCCATACATCATTGAAGACTTTTGTCTGAGTTGGATGAGAACATTTTCAAACATGTAGAATTCAGCACCACATCTCTGACCCACCATAATATCTGTAAATTTTCTGTGAAAGCTTTTGTTTCTTCATCATTTCTTGGACTTCCACGTGCTATTTGGCATTCTTTCCCT
>NW_006792596.1:4921919-4923741 GCF_000442215.2 Lipotes vexillifer
CTTTCCCTAATTCTGTCTTCTTAGTGATCTCTGAACTTATTTTACAAAATATTTTCAATTCTTCCCCTCTTCTTTGTTACACTGATCTAAATCTGACCACAATTGTCTTTGCTTGAATATGTTTTAGTATATGTAAGTTGCACCTACTCTTGTTTGTTTGTGGGTATTTTTTTTTTTTTTGCCTTTTCACCATCTCTTAACTATATTCTTTCTTTTAACTATTTATGTTTTAATTTACACTCTCACTTTTTTCTATCTATGCACACAAGAGGCCCCATGATACAATGGGAAGGCATTGGAGAGGCAAGAGATCTGGGGTTAATCCTGGCATATTAACTTTCTCTTTGACTCTAGGCAAACCACTGCCCCTCTGTGGGCCTCACTTTCCTCACTGTAAATGAGGAAGCTGATTGGGATGCTCTGTGAAGTTATGCTAGTGCTAGAAATTCTGTAGTTCTAAGAAGCAGTAACTGTATCTATGTCTATAGGCTATATCTATACCTATTTCCCTGTTACAGTAGATCTATTTCTTGGACAAAAATAGAATCAAACTTTTTCTCCCAGTTTCCAGTTCTAAATTCTGCAATATTATATTACTTTTTTGGTTCCTTTTTACCTGAACTCCTACTTTATTTGTTGTCTACTTCTTCCTGTTTTGGGTCTGAACTCTAGAGAAATCAGACTGTAAAAGCTGTGAACATTCTGCTCTGTAAGTCTCAAACCTGGCAACATTTGTGAAGCTGCTCAGTTTGTGAACACACGTGCACATACACATACACGCACACATACACACACTTTGCTGCTTCTGGACTCATACTGGTCTAAGCTCAAACCCTAGCTATACACTTCTCTCTCTAAACCATAGTTTCCTCAAATGTGAAAAGAAAGTAATATCCCATAATATCTGTTATGAGAATTAAATAGGATAACGATGTATATATAGTGCTCTGCACAGCGCCAGCACGTAGCAGGTCTTAAGCTGTTCTCCTTCTCCTCCTGCTCATTAGTTTAATATTATTTCACATATAAAATGTAACTCAGCTCCTTGAGGCAAGTCAACTTCCTTTGTCCTCCACACCAGGCACCAGAACTGTGACTCCAGTGGAAAGATGAGGTCCTTCAGATCCCTGGATCTATTTTTCATAACACTTAGAAGAGTTCTTTATTTAAAGATTTTCTGGCAATAATAAAAGGATTTGTTGGCAATGACTAAATCAAGTCTCCATAAGGAAACTACATAAGGTTTATTCTAAGGTATAAACGTCAGTTCCAGAACACCCCCTCTTCCCTGAGAAACTGGCACCTAACTTGGCCAGTGTAATCAAGGTGATAACATTTGCCTTGGCCCTGCATGGAACCTATTCCAGATTTTGTCACATTCAGATTCCTCCTTCTTTGCCCCAACAGGAACTCCTTTGTCTTCTCACCACGAAATCAATGACTCTAACTGTATCCTTACCCTTACCCTTACCCTTATTCTTTGCCTCCTCCTCCGTTATAGTGGAAGCCATGACTTGCCCACCCTCCACTTGTGCTCCAGATCCTGCTTCCATTCACCTTCTCGGAGGCTTTTACTCCATGGTCACCTCTTTCTCTCCTGAGATTCCATCTCAACCATGTCATTCCCGTCTGCTCTTGACATGTTCTAGGATACACTCTCCCCAAAAAGTTCTAGGATACGCTTCTCCCTCAATCCTAAATCCTCCTGTAGCTGACACTCCACCTCTGACCCCCCTTCACAGCAAAACTTCTCAAAAATCTGCTCTCCTCTTCATTTCCTCAACTTCCATTCATTCTTCAATCACTCTGGCTTCCTACACGA